>NW_020799109.1:9412664-9434109 GCF_003259725.1 Athene cunicularia
TTTTTTTTTTTTTTTTTTTTTTTTTTTTTTTTTATATATATATATGTATATATATATAATTTCTCTTCACATCTCTGTGTGGTTGCTCAGTACCTCAGCCATGGCTTGCACTGTCATAAAAGTAATGAATAATATTAATAAAAAATATTGCAAGTGTCTCTCCACATAGGAATGATTTAAAGAAGATGTTTTCTTACACTCCTAGAACAGATTTACAGACAAATTTAAGCTACTAAGTCAAAGGCAAATTATGGAAAAGTGGTAAAGTTAAGGACAGAGAAATTACGGGAGATAAAATTGATGATCATCTTGCAAGCGCTGAAAAAACCCCTCTTAACCCTAAGGCAAATGGCCTCAGATGCAAAATATCTATGTTGCACTGCAGCTGGGCGTCCCAAGGAGAAAGCTGGGTTAAACAGAAGGCAATAAAATACAGATCTCAGTCAATGGCTGCACAAGAGCAAAATCCGCAATTTTGTACATCCCTAAAAGGTTTATCATTACCCATGGTTATAAATTTTCCTATAAAAGGGGTTTGAATACAAAATACCTTTTTGGTCACTTGGAAAGAAAATACAGTAATATCATGATCAAAATCCCACTGATGAGCTGGTTTTGCTAGGGAAGAGGAAAAACTTCCTTGTCCTAGAAGTAATATCTTGTCTAACAAAAGCAGGTCCACAACTGAGTATTTCTGTGTATCTCTGCAGGGTAGAGCACATGGGAACATGGTAGAAGCATCTGGAGATGTGATTTTTGAGCCTGCTTTCGCCTGTGAGGCGTACATGGGTGTACCCTGCTGTAGATGGGCATCTTGAACATTCAAAGCTGCGCAGTTGAAGGTGGGTGGGTCCGACAATGGCAAATCACCCTCCTGAGACCCCTTGGCTAGCAACACTGGTGTTGCGGAGTCCAGCAGAAAAACAATAAAGGGCTAAAAGGAACAGCATTAAACATTTCACTTTTCAACATTTTTGTCTTTTAAATAAGTCTTGCAAGTCATCATTGAACAAATACTCTGTTTCCAAACATCTCCCACTAAAATTTGGTAGCACTACTAAGCAGTTACAAAGACCATATAGAAGATTTTAAGCTACCATTTGCTTAGGACTATGTGGGTTAAAGTGTGGTTAAAAATCACTGTCTAAACAAAGGGTCTGTCTCTGAGACAAAAGTGTAATTGACGTTCACGTGTGCGTTTATTGACTTGCATTGGTACAAGTCATTGCAAATGATACAAAAATAAGAAACCAACCAAATAACGCTTCCCCAAGTGCAGATGGGTGATCCACAGAGGACACTTCCTAAATAGCAACAAACCTATGGAGCATATCCTGCTGCTGACTCTACCCTAAACCAAAGGAGAGGTGGAGCTGAGTATCTGGCTCTCAAGTGGGGTCCAGAGCATGACCTTGAGACAGGCCAGAGGGACTGATGGGGCACAGAGCGAACCTCCTGCCCTCACACAGGGACTTTTTTGCTTGAATCCTGCATATTCCTCAGTCCTACATGAGCAGAACTATGGATAAAACAAGCAAAAGGTACTTGCCCATAAAATCCTCTAGGGTGACGAGCCCAGGGCTGAAGACGAGGGACATGGAGGAGTGAAAGCATGCAGACCAAGAGGGGAACTTTCACCATCCCCTCTCCTGATGTGGTCTCAGCCCTGGTAAGGAGACATGTCACACTGTACCCTGATGAGCCAGACGGGCTACCAGGGCCCTCTGCCAAATCACTGCTCCGACCTGGGGTTCTGCAGCAAGCCAAAGGCACGCTGCAATCATCAGAAACGTTCCTCACCGCACTGCCTCACCTCCCCCACAGCCTCCCCCGGGGAAAACGTCTCCCCAGCACTCGCCGGGGCTCAGGCCCACAAAGAGGAACATTGCAGTAGGGAATAAATTCCTCCCACGTATTTTCTCCACCACAATGAAATAATGCAGGCCACGAATCTGACACTCTGCCTCTCGTGTTGGAGAACTGAGCAGATAGCTATGTTTTAACATTAGCTCCTAAGTATAATTTCCTGTAATTGTAAAGCACTTTAGAGGTACTTGTGAACTTGGATGGATAGCTCCTAACTAAGTTGATGAATAACCCAGGACTGACTCATCTCCTAAACATATTGAGCACTGAAGGAGGGAACGTGGAGAAAGGTTTTGCCTTCCATTAGCAACACTATCCAAACAACTGACCCTCTCCCCGACAGATTAGTTCACAGCAGGTGAACTATAATCTGCTCTGATCGGCAAGCAAGGAAAGCATTCATTCCAGCTGCATTAGAGCCAGAGCTTTTCTTCTCTTTTTATTTTTTTTTTTCACACATTGTAAGCTCCTGACAAAGGGCTCCAGCTATCAGATCAAACAAACATTTTACCACTTACTTGCAGAAATGGTGCTGGTCCCGAGTTGGGATGGTAACCAGCTAAAGACTGGCTAATGAGTACTTTTTCCTGTCATGGCCATCACCACTTTCTCAACTGTAAAATGGTCATTTGATAGTGTCCAGAGCAATAGACAAGTTTTTGATCAGTATCAATTTTGTGTTGGGAAGTTGTTGCCTATTTGTGATACTTGAGATAATCTACTGGGAATTACTATTTGAACGTTACATGGTATTACCACCCATCTGATGCTCTCAGTTGCCAAATGGAGAATATTTTTCACAAAACAAACATGCCACTTCTGGATTTCTGGTCCAGAGCCTCACTGGAAACCTAAAAGATATCACTAAAAGATAAGTTTAAATTCCAAAATCTGCTTCATATTAGAACTCATCGACTCACTAGTTTTTATGGCACATATATTTCCCTAAAACTGGCAGCAGTAAAGCCTTTATTGTCTCACAGATAGTAACCATGCATCTCTCCTTCTTCCTCTCTTTCTCCCTCTCTTCGGCCAACAATCTTATCACTTCTCTCTTTGCTAATGTCATTGCCTTTTCTCCACAGGTATCACTCAGACTTTTCTCCCTGCAAATCTGAATAACTAACAAAATCCAATTAGAACAATTATTCTCAGCTAGGATTTAGTTTGAGGATGGCAGTTCTTATTTTTGGAGTGAAAAAGACCTTGTGTGTTTGAAAGCTTAGCTGTTTGGGGTGGTGGGGCAAGGGGGGGCGGGGAGTGTGTGTGAGTGTCTCTCACCCATATCTGCAGGTCTAAGAAAAGGTATCAGCTCTGCCTGCACATTCAGCTTTGCTCTCCAATCCTGTTAACTGCAGCAGGGGGGTGTTTAGCAGGGATGGTCACAGCTGCGAGCCCCAGAAGCTTCTGCTCAGCTTGAGGTCCAGAGTGGGCCCCTGTTTACCAGGCTGGAGCCGCGTACGGCTCGAAGAGACATCTCGTGGCCATATCATATACTGCAAATGAGTTATTTTGTGCATGAAACATCCCTCGTGTGCAGGGGGGCCAAGAACTGCCTAACGACCAGTTACATGGGGTGAAACAGCAGAAGATGCCAAAATAATGTGCATCGAATTCAACCTCCAGCCATTCTCTGTGGGTACCTTCAGAGCATGAAGAACTTGGAAATAGAGACATAATATTATTGACATTATGTCCCTGTGCATTTAGCTGGAACTTGTCAGTACTGAAGAAAGAAACAGCTTGGCAGGGGATGGCAGAGAATCCCGAGTCGATAGCAGAAACCAGACAGGGAGCAGCTGCTCACCCTTTTCCAGCACAGGACTGAGAGCCACCAGCTTTAGCTTTTGGGAGTCATGTTCAAGCAGGAGGTGGTTCCTCCTGAGCAGCAGAGGATTGAGGAAGTCTCTGCTGAACGGCACTGGGGATGTAGCAAGTCCACCAAGGTTGAAGGAAAGATTAGACAAACTTCAGGAAAACAGAGCTCCACTGAGAGCAACTAGCAAACAAACCACAGCAGTGTCTGGAAATCCCCTGTGCTGCAGAGAGTCGTTCTGGGAAAGCACTTAAGGAAAATAAGATGTCCTTGCCCTGTTGTTGCTTTTTCTGAGGCTTCTGCCCACGGTTACTGCAGGATCCCTGCATACAGCACTAGGCAGACCTGGCTGTGACCCAGCGCAGTTGGTTGTAGATTCATATGTAAAGTTACAGAGAAAACTGGGAGCATCCTGGGAGCATGGAGTAAGTGCCAGTGTGATCCTGATTTCTTCTCTTTGAGAGCTGACATGGAAGGTGAGCAGTGAGAGCATGCTGGCAGCGTGGAGCCTCAGCTCTCAGTTTAATGTGGGTAAGGTCAGGCTCAGCACCAGGGTTTTCAAGTGAACTGGAAGAAGGAAAACAAGGAGCTGCCCAGACCAACCAGAAGGATGCTCTAACTCATCGGCAGTGAGTGGTGAGGCTCTGTTTAGTCTGTGGCTTGTGACAGTTGTGCAACGAAAACCCCATACAAGAGTGCTGGCGGCCGGTCAGGGCTCCATCCTGTGCCTGGGGCTCTCAGGGATGCTTGCCAGAACAGGTCTGAGATGTTGCTGTGCATGGGACAAATAGAGTTTCCCACCTTACTGGGAAGGGGCCACCTTCACTGCTTCCCAGTACTACTGCTCTCCTCTCAACTGGTAACCCCTTGCTGTCCTTCACCTGCACAGCAATCACTGCAGGTCTGTCATACCCCTGTGCTGGGAGTGGGACATATTGCCCGCTCTCAGCCATGGAAACAGCTTGAAATAAGTCTAATTTACCCCTATTCCCTGACTTTCCCCTTGTTTTCTTTCATTTCAAAATGTATGTCAGGACTGATAAGCAACCTCCCTCTGCTCAGACCTGTGACAGTGAGACCCAACACACCAAAGCCCAGCACTAAGGTGAGGAGATTTGAGTATTTGAAATACCCACACTCCTCCCAGAGACTTTCAGTCTAGATGCCACATGGAAAAGCTGATACGAGTACACTCTTGAACATCAGACTGAGGCATGATTTTAAGCAAGCCAATGTCACCACCTGAGGCACAAGGGGGCTGGACACCAGGACACCGTTGTGCACCTCCCCAGGTCTGCAGCCACCAGTGAGCAGACCTGCTCCCCGTGGCTTCACTGTGTTGGCTGTACGTGCTTCAGGAAAATGACCATCTCTTGGAGCCCTGCTGTGGCCACCACCTCCTGCAGCAAGTAGAATACAAATATGCAGCAGCTGGCATCCCAGTGTACACCTGTAAGGGAAACACTCCTGATATAAGCTGATGCACAGACACTGATCCTCACCTACCCCAATAACATGTTTCTTGGTCTTGGCTTGCTATGAAGTACCCCCTCCTGCTCCCTTGCCTGCATGGATGCCCATCCTGAAGTTCCCCATCCCTGGGCAGGAGAGGGTGGGAGACAGGCTGAGCTCTGGCTTTACCTCCTGTATTCCTTGCCCAGTCCCCATCCCTTTCTGAGCACAGTGAAACATCCAAAAACACCCACACACACACACACAGTATCTGAAGACCTGGCCCACCACCTCCAAGACTATGCACTGCTGATGTGATGTCTTAGGTTTCGAGGGATACACAGCTCAGCCCTGCAGCTAGCTAGGAAAGGGGTTTAAATTAATCTTTGTTGGCTCCTGCTAAATGCTTCCTCCCTGATTAACACCAGAGGTGATTTTGATAGCAGGATTCATTGTCAAAATAGCTTATAAAACAATTCCATAAAACTGTGTAAATCTTGTGTTGATCTTAACTTTTTACAAGGAGTCTTAAAGCCATATATCCCAGTGCCATTTACAAGGTAGCTGCAGGTGTGGGACTGGCCTTAGAAATATAGCTACTACTTAAACTGTGCATTTTACGAGCCTGGGGAAACATCCGTTTGAACTGTAAAAGGAGATTTCCAGCCCACTTGCTTCTTTGTGCAAGAGACTAAGCTGTTGCCCATCGGACTTCAGTAACTCCTGAGTCACAGCCAAGGTGCAGGGACAGGATTCCTTTGTCAACACACCTTAGCAAAGTTTTCCAGCACACTGAACTTTGTCCTCAGAAGGAGTTAGGCTCCCTGAGCCCAGGATTCATTGCAAGCCACTGAGCACCTTAAAACCACTTGCCACTAACAGACAAGGGGCTCTTTTGCTATGGGCAGTTATTCCTCTGGTGAAGTTTGCAGCCTATTTCCTGGTGCTCTGGAGTTCAAAGAAACAAGTGGGAACGGGAAGAATGAATAGCCCAATCATGTAAATCAGATGACAGAAAGCATTTAAATAGGCAATATATACTGTAATTACATAATTGGTATTTAATAAGCATCAGGCTGAGTCTGCTGGGTATAAAGGAAGAGCCAAGAGAGATTTCTCCCCTTCAGTTAAAAGTGATCAGGATTTTAACCCCATATTAACACTTAAGATTACATCCCATCCTCCAAGTCCTCTGATCTCTCCTCCAGCTCCCAGAACAACAATCCTGAGATTGCTCAAACTATGGGAACCGAGCCCTCCTCCCATAGTGACCAATGAATATAGGATCCATTAGGTCCCAAACCATCACATGCCTCTGCTTTGCAGGGTACATGGGCAACCAGCTGCCGTGCTGCACCCCAAAGAGCACTATGCTTTGCATCTGGATATATGGGCTCCCCATTTATAACACTAGGGGGAAAAGGGTTGCACTTTTGTTTGAAATTCAGGGACTCTGGGTTTTAACGAGAATTTGTTCTGTGACGTTGGCCAAGCTGCTTATTCCTTCCTTTAAGGAACAACAAGGCTCCTCCACCTACATGTGCCCTGGCAAAGAGAAACGCCAGTGAGCTGCAAAGCAGTGCCACCATTGCGACATGGGGCTATGGGCAATCCCCTGCCCCACAGTCCCCACCTTCATCCTCCTCATTAGATGCCTGGCCTCACCTTTCAGCGGATGTGTCCTAGCACCCTCTTATCTCATGCTCATATCTCCTGTGTAAGACCAAATATTGACTCTGTTCAGGAATGCCCCTTGGCTATGAGCACATCTCCTAACCTTCAAGATAGCCCTTGACCTCTCCCCCGATCCCTGAAAAACACAGGATAAATGCAGGAAAGGGTCACAGTGACTCACTTACTTAAAAGCTGGTTTACAGCATTTGGAGGGCTAAACCCAACACAAGACTTTTCTGCTTTGCAACAGCTCTTTCTGAAGGGTCTCATTGACATTGAGTGACAGACATTTGGGTCAGTATCATATCATCATCCTCATCTGAAATGAGCTTTTCTCTAGTCCTGCCCAGGCTCTGATTCATGATGTCCCTCGGATCTAATTCATTTTTTATATAAACCTCCCTTATTTTTCTAAAATAAACATTCTAAAATAGCATCTGACTCCTGAATTTGACAGCATCATAAACTAGTACAGTGGCTGTGGCATGTGATACCTGAAAAAACACCAAGCTGGAGGGGCTGGGATCATCTGCGGGTTATGCTCTTGTCCTGCACACTGAATCTCCTCCCTAATCAGGGTCTGTTAAGATGTTGTTGCAACACAGTTAATAATGTAGCATTATATAAAATGTTTCATATATTTAGCATGCTAATTAGCCATGACAATAGCAAGTAACTTTGTAGCTGGATTTATGAAATCCCATTATCTGAATCCCATTTGCATGTGGCTTCACCAGGACCTGATGAAATGCTGGGCTCATTCAACAACGTTCCCTTCAGCTAGAGAGTGATCTGGGGTCCTTCCCTCTCCCCTGGCTTTTTATTTCCACAAAACACTAAGGGTCTAATAGGAGTCTACTCCACACACAAACCTGGTTGAAACTTGCCTGTTTGAGTGATTAGGCAGGGACTGATAGACCAACGTGGGCAGAGCAGTCACACAACCCCCTGTTTCCTTTGGAAACCAGGCTAAAAATAGGGGACAGGCAGTAGAAAACCAGACAGGAAGGCAGGAATGGATCTATCAATAGCTCCTGCCCTGCTTCCTGATCATTAGCATCCCTCAGCAGATGTCAGGTAACCTTTAGAAACCCTCCAAAGAAGTGTTCATTTATCAGACATTTCTTAAATTGAGACAGAGGGAATTTGGACCCTGTACGTTTATGGGCAGCTCAGAAAAAAAAAAAAAAAAAAAAAAAAAAAAAAAAAAAAAAAAAAAGGAAAAAAAAAAATCTTCTGAGTGCATGCATTGTGTATTGCAGAGAATTTCATTTCTATTCTTAATACAGCCACAGCCCACCTGTGGACTTTGTACTACATATAGAGCTAAATGACCATGTCACACCGATCTGTCTCCTCGATCCCTTGGTGCTACCGTTGCTCTGACTGCAATCCCAAGCAGCGCAAGAGAGAAAACACATGCTTTAGCAGCAGTGGTCCTCCCAGGAGGTGAAATGCTTAAATTCTAGGTAAGAGTAATTTGCTGTCTACAAAAGCTTGTCATCAAGACGTTAATGATGGTGGGTGGGAGAGTACAATATAGGTTTCAGCTAGTTACATTAGTACGTTCTTCCAGAGGAGCGAAAAAGGGTTTTACATCAGAGCCATGGGTCACCCTTCCTTCAGCTGCAGCTGGCCGTGATGGTGTGCATTGCTCACTAGATGGCGAAGGCTGCCTTCCTCCCTGCAGAGCGGCTGCCCCGCAAAGCTCCTGCAGAAGCAACGAGGGATGCTGTTGGGGATGGAGAAAGAGGTTTGGATCACTGAGGAAAGATTTAGGGGAGACACTTGGAGCCTGCTAAAGGCCCAGGGGAAGGGAGGGTGGGTTATTAAGGTTCAAATGGTGGTATGGTTCTCCCTTAAGAGATGGTGTCACATGTTTGAGAATCTCCCCTCTTCACCTGATTTGAAATGGACCTTCAGACGAGGCCCCAGCTGCCAAGAACTTGTGGGGAAAGAGATATCCCAGTGAGTCTCTTCTGCAGATTTCTTCCAACCTTCAGGACTCTCTCTGTCTTTTCACCAGCACGATTAAGCTGATATGACCCCCATTCTCCCTCAAATCTATCTAGGGCGGACACAGCGTGATACAGACAGGCATTAGCCCATCCTGAGTCCCTAAAGTGCACTTTGGCCAAAAACCACCCTTTAGAGATGACAGCTATCTAAAAGAAATGCTCCACGACAATGTCCATCAGCCATGAGAAGTCTCAATGCAAGTCTGCTGCTGCTGCTACCATGGGTTGAGCATTGCTCATGTAGAAAGCCGTGCATCACCTTCATGGCATCCTTCCTCTGCTGTCCCAGGGGTGTTCAGCAGTTGCAGGATTGCAATGACCAGGACAGGAACATGGCAGAACCTGATTTAAGTTCTTCCACAGAGGTTGCCTCAGTTAAAGCTGAACAAACCTCATGATTTGCCAGGGTGGGAGACTTGGATCCCCCAAGTACTTCAGTCTCTCAACCACAACGAATAAAGCATGAGAAAGGGCAATTCTCTATTTACAGGACTTGGATACAGGCCAAAGATGTCATTCTCAAAAAAAAACCCAAAAAACAAAAACAAAAAACAAACACCAAAACCCAAACATAAATTTAAAAAAATTTGAGGGAAATCAAGCTGTGAGCCAAGCAAGACTATTTTGAAAGTGTACATCTGCACTAGTGAGTCATAAACCAACACAGCAGCTATGGAAGAGAGTTAAGAGAAGGTAATTTTGACCCTGTTTTCAGCAGCAGCTGGCTCCCAGGAATGTCCTGCTTCTTGCATGTCATCAGTGTTTACAAGGCAAGTTTTGCACCATTGTAGCCAGTCCCTTACACAGCCTCAGCTATTTGCAAACAGCTCCTCACCCACAAGTACCAGTATTTTCAGTAACACCAGTTTGAGGAGGATGAAAGCCCTCTCTCAGATGTCTGTGTTGTCAGGTGAAGAACTGACTGAAACAAGCTCAGCCCTGTGATTTCCAGGCTCCCTATCTGACCTGCTGGCTTTACCTTGGCCATGGCCGGTCTGCAGCTCAGTTCCCAGAGAACCACATTTAGGCATGAGCAGCATCTTACAGTTCTTGGCTGTACTGGACTCAAAAACCTCAGCTCAGTTGGTCATCTGGGTGATGCTGGCTACTTGGGCCCAGGTGTGCTCAAATTCCTATGTGCTCTGTCTGCCCAGACTGCATGAACCTGTGGCTGAAGAAAGGAGCAGAGTATGTGTGCACTCTCACAGGCGCCCAGTTCCAGCATGAGTGTGGTGTTCATGGTGCACACATTCGAAATGTACCCTTATATAGTGGAGCATCACCTATTCCTTACCATGAGATGCCTTGTGAAAATGAAAACCCATCTGCATGAACCTCTCAGCAGCAGCACCAATAAATCCACACCTGAGTCTACAAACATGGGATAACACACACACCCCTAGTGATGTGTGCATATATACCCAGACATGCATATGTAGGGCAACACACAGGTTTTTGAACATTACTCGCAGCCACTTGGCATAAAATTAGACTTGAGGGTAATGTTTAGCAGCCTGAGTTTTTTCCTTGCTTCCTCCAACCCAAGATCCGTTATATCCCATACTACATCTTTTGCAGAATAATACAAACATATTTCTATTCAGAAACCCAAGGCTGTTCCTATCCAGCTCACTGGGATATGAAAATACCTGGAAGGTGGTACTGACATTTTTCCTGAAGCTCTTTTCTATTTAACAGAAGCAAAGTCACGTTGCTGAGAGACCCCTTAGTAACAGGAAGCAGTTGTCCGGTTTAAAGAACCAGCTAGAAAGCAAACAGCTTTGCCTCTTTTTTAAAGCCCCTCAGGACAATATTTACTTTTCTAAAATATCATTGTGCCATGGCTTTGGGACTTTGCTTGACAAACTTGGGGGTCTCTGAGCAGTTCAAAGTGGGCTTGACCTATAGCTGAGCATGGAAAACAGGAACTGCATATAAATAACTAAATTACAGAGAGATCAATTCTCAGTCAACTCATTAGCAATGCCCGGCGTCTTTAAGTGATAACTCCACTCTCTAAGACCTTTACGTAATTACTTGCACAAGGCACATTTTACCCTTTGGTTCACAAGTTTCATAAATGAAGGTTAAGTTTACTTAACCACCCAGGATTTACCAGCCATGTTAAAGCATAAAATGCGTGTGCTGCCAGGTGTCTCTGCAGAAACTGCCTTGTTGATTCAGAGACTCCAAGGTTAAATGACGGCTCCTGAGTCCAAGTTAGTTTCCCATTGGGGAACAGGAGTATCTGCTCTGTAACATTGTACCACAGTTCAGCTGAGGTTGATTTAACAAGGCTTGGAGTTAAGATAGCAGTGATTGCGAAAACCTGAATGAAAATCAGGGGTTTGCTGTACATCACACCCATAACGGGGATCTTGAGTGTCATGCTCCAGTCTGTTACAGAAAGATGCTATACATATTTTCCTAGCTAGATACCTTTTTCTATCCTCTGTCTTTCTATCTAGACTATTCACACACATCCATATCTATAGGATGCATGTTTATATAGCTTGCACATCTCTTATTCCACACAATTATATAACTGAGTGGTGGGCTAAATTTTCAACTGATGTGAATCAGGATAGTCATATTAATATTTTTGGCAAGTCAAACTATCCAAGGATAGATTCAATGCTTTTTCAGGGTGGTGGGTTTGCACCTGTGTGTTTGATTGACTTTCCTGACAGCATTTTAGATATCCTGGTTTCTTTTTTCTCCCTGCTTTCACACACATTCAAGTTTTTCAGACACTGTTGGAGCACCCAAGGGCTTAGTAAAGTTGCTTGTGGACCAGGAGAAAGTGGGTCAGAAAGCTGTGAAGCCACCAGCTTGTGTAATTCAGGAAACCTGGGAGAGAGCTGCCAACAGGATATGCTTTTTCCATTCTCCAAACCCAGCCCGTTACCTGACAGCAAAGCTGTCCAAATTTTGTCCCTCAGCCCAGGCATGCTCCACCAGAACAACACGATGGACCATGATGCTGTCTTCCACAGAAGGTCCTCAGGTATGGCCAAGGCTGGACCCACCGCTCCATGGAGCACTTCAGGAACCTCTCCCCACTACTGCCTCTCCAAGAGGACCTGCACTCCCTCCTTCAGCACATGGCCAAAACAGAGAGGTGTCTCCTTGTAGGTCACACATGAACCCCGGCAGGAGAACTGACATACACCTCGGGTAGTGCAGAATGATCTGTTAGGGACCTCTTCTAGTCCCATCAGATGATGGTGATGCCCGAAGTCTGCTCAAATGTTTGGTCACATTTCCATGCACCTGACAGAGGAAGGATTGGTGTATCTGGTCTTCCATTATCTTCAGATGGAGTGAGCTAGACCATCCTGGTCAAAAGTTTGGCTTTTGTAGCCATGCCATAACTGCTCTGTCACTCAGAGAAACCCACTGGTGTCTGAGACCCCTGTTATCACCCTCTGAACCCGGGAAAAGTGCATAAAAGCATATAGTAATCAAACTTGCTACTCCTTTTAACACTGACAAAACAGTGACCTCAATTTAGTGTCACAGCATGAGAAATCTCAGCTTTCCTCCTTCCCCAAAGCTACAGCAAATCATATTCTGTTCAAATTCTCACTGCTGTCCTCTTTTTTCTAAAGACCCAAGGAGATCAGTGATGAAAGAGGCTTCCAATACATTTGTTCTTTCACTGTGATAGTCCACAAGCTTGGCTATATGGGTAGGTCTGCAGTCCTACTGCTCCTGTATGCCTGAAGTTATGCCAAAAAGTTATGCATTAGACCTCTAATGGCAACAACATCCACATGTTGGCCTGTGGAATATTCATATATGCCCACTAATTCCTGCCAGCAATCCAAAAGACTTCCCCAAGCCTCATGGATTTCCAGAGTTGTCACTAAAAGAGAACATCTATCCGCAGGTTTCAAAGTAGCTAGATGGTCTCAAAGCCCTGACTGAAAGTTCTTGGGGTCAAGGAGAAGAGTCTAGATATTTTCTGATTCAGCTGTAAAACTCGGCTTTGTGACTTAGATAGGGTAATCGGTTCCCAGGTGCTGCTGAATTTCTAAGTTATTTGGAAAGGTAGTTTTTAAGCCATGGTGCAGTTGAACAGTGATCAGTATACCCACTCCTGATTTGGAAACATAAGTTCTGCTCATGCTGCCAACACGGGGTTGGAGCTGTAGGTGTGAGTGCACGGATGAAAATGGCTCAAACCAGTTGTATCTACATCGTCGTTAGACCTGAATTCAAAGTTGAGTCTGTCCCATTCTGCCAAATTTTCTTGAGGGGGGACCTAGAGGCAGAATTTGAGCTGATACACATTAATGTGAACTGGTATAAGTATAGAATGGTCTTGTTTCATACACACCAGTAGGATGGGTTTAATACCCTTTTAAACACCATATTTAAGAAGCTATAACCATTCCTATTAATGTGATTATAACCACTGATGAAATACATTACTCATATCTGAACAGGATCAGAGCATCTCTCTACCACTGATTAACCGCTTCTATCAATGGAAACTTAATAAACGATGGGCAGTTGAACCTCCAGCACAACCAATGGTGACAGGTCAGAACTTCCACCCATTACAATTCTGGGTGTTTCTCTGCTTCATGTTCTCCTTGAGAGACCGATGGTGCAGCCATCATAGTCTGGGGGTATGAACAAGGCAATGTTTGCAAGAGAAGGTAATATCTTTTATTAGACCACACATAGTCGGGAAAAGTAGGTCAAGCTTTAAAGCACATGAGCCTTTCTTCAGGTCTTGACTAATTAAAACCCTTTGACCATTACAAATCTAAGTGCGATTTTAAAAACAGGGTAGTAGTGATGGTGCAAAGATTTTCTAAAGGGTATAGCACAATAGGCTATACATTGCAATAAATAACCACTAGACTTGGGGAAATAGCTCAGCCTCTGATCTGACATTTTAGCAGCCAAGAGCTCTGTCTAACAGATCCTACTCTGAATTACTCTCTCAAAACCTTATCAAAAGGAAATGGAGCCTTTTGAAATCGCTGGCACCTCTGGAAGACTGGTTTATCAAATTTCCCCTGGTTCAAGCAGAAAACCTCTGTTTTCCTCTGCTCTTTAACCTCTTATTTAAAATGTCGTTTTACTTTGAACTGTCAAAAGAGGCAGCGAGGGAAGCAGCTAGCTCACCATCAGAAGGAGGTGAAAGCTGAAACTTTACCCGTCCTTAGTGAGTTTATCCACATATCAATGGCACGCTACACCAGTGTGTTTATTTTTATGACTAGAGCATATCCCTTAACCTCAGGGATCCGAACATTTCCCTGGAATGTACAGACGTTTCGTATCATTTATTTCCCAGTGGCCCTTCCCCACACCAGCTCCACACACGCATACATAAACACACACACTTCTATTCACATTCTCTTGATCATACTAGTGTACACAACCAGACATCAGCTTAACACAAACACACACACATTCCTATCCACAGCATTGGTCTTATCTATAGCCCTCTGCATAAAATATAAATGTACATGTTCCTGTATTCAGATGTTCATATTTACAACACATATATGAACATAAATGGCTATGATTTGTGTGGGCATTATTTATACAAGCCCTTATGGGCATGTGTGTACCAAAATGTATGTGTGAAAAGGAACATATGTGGAAAACCAGGACTGCAAAGCATGTTAACACATGTCACCAAGTCCCACGGCTGCTCAAGACTTTGCTGGGTGGCTTCTATAACCAAGGGAAAGCATTTGGATGGGATCCGAACAACTTCCATCAGCTGAACCCTTGGATTTCACTTACCTCTGTCTCTGTATCACTTTTAAGGGGAAAACTACTGCCTGGAACTAATAGCCAAAATGATGGACCAGATTCCCCCTCAGAAGCCCTACAGCAATTAGAATTCTGTGAAGTTGCTGCAGCTTTGCTCTATTTTAACTATGTCCCCTTCCCATATTGACTCAGGCTCTAATGAGATATTACCAAGCACTGAGGTTGCATTCAAGCTCTCATATAAGCGGCCAGCTGAGAATTGGACTCTCTTATCAGTTTGTGCTGCATACTGTGGGCCAAGGTCTTCAGCTGGTGTAAATCAGCACAACTCCACTGAGGCCATGAAAAATGAGGTGCATAAGTTAAGCATCTGTCTCAATGGCTGATGTTTATCTTTGCTCCCATGGCCTCAATTGCACTTAAGATGAACATAAGCCCATGAAAACTGTTTAATGGGACATGGGCTTTCTGCTGATCATCTGCATGCAGCTGAATTTTACTTCATCTGACTGCTAAACCAAGTTCAACAGATATGCATGTTACAAATAATTTGTCATGCTCTTAGGAGCGTTCCACCCCAGGCCACAAAATGTTCTCAGTAATTGAAATATACAGCCAAATTCCAAGCTAGCATAAATCTCCACTGATGTCAAGCCATATGGAAATCCATATGATTTGAGGGCTGTAAAAAAAAAAAAAAAAAAAAAAAAAAAAAAAAAAAAAAAACCCCAACCAACCACGCCTTCTAGTGAGACTTATGCAGCTCAATCTGATTAGTTGATCACAAAGAAGCTTAAGAGGTGACTTCACTAGGATGTCCAAGTACATCTAGAAAAAGAAAATACAAGGTACATAATGGTTGTTTAATCTAGCTGGGAAATGCCAAGCAAGATTCATTGCTTGGAAGCAAATGCCAGACAAATTTGAATAAGCAATAAAGCATAGATTTTTTTTTTTAGCATGGAATCATTGATCAAAGGATAAGGTGAACTGTATCAATGAAAGTCTTCAGACCAAGGTCAGATGCTCTTCCTCACAAGATTCTTTTGCCTAGTATAACTTGTTGGGTTCAGTATAACAGTAATGACATCAGTTGTTGAACCTGAAGTCATCTAAGAGGCTGCAACTCTTTATAAGAAGCCAGTGAATTAAGACTGAGAAAAGCCACTGTACTATTGATAGGATTAAATTTACTACAGATTAATTTAACTTTAAAATGCTTGTGGGGTGGCTAAGTGAAAAACTAGAGCAGAAGCCACTGAACTTGATAAAATACATTCTTTCCTTCCAATTATAATACAGGAAAAGAGATGAGCCCTCTCAGACATGAAAGAAGAAATATTTCTGATCACTGAGAAAGAAATGTGCATCTTGCTAGAGCTGCACTCTTCTGCAGCAAAACCAAAACTTTTCTATGGATCCCAACCACCAAGTGCTCCAGTTGCTCCAAGTTTGAGCATTTGTCCTGAGAAAAGCCCAGGTGCCAAGTTAATTTTTAAAAAAAGTTTCCAAAAAATGTCTTTGCACCATCTGTTCTCTAGCAGTGGTGCATTCCTCAGGCCGCGATGTCATCAGCTTCTCATTACTATTCTTAACGTTGCTTCGAAGTCAATCAAAATCAAAGACAGAAAAACAGATTTGGGGTGTTTGTGCTCTGTTTGCACGCTACATTGTGCCAGAGGTACATAAGGTTATTTGGTTATTTCCATCCATGGCTCTTTGGCAGCCGAGTTTGAAGTCAGAACCCCAGCTTGTCAAATAGATTATGATTATATATAATATATAATCACAATGAAAATGAGATTTTAGATGAAAATCTAAAATTGGGACGGCATGGGAGTGAAACCAATTCACTCCAGGCAGCTTTCTAATTTCAATCATTGGTTCAAATCCCTCCCAAAAGCCACAGGGCAATGCAGGATCCCTGTTTCTTGGGAACCAGTCCCATACTTTCACTAAAATCAGTGGGACGCTTCGTTGTGCCTCTGCTGGAAGCTTGGGAAGGTTTTAAACCAGGGACATCCCAGCCCAGGGTGCACACACACCCTTTGCGGTACGTTACAGGGGGTACTTACTCCAAAGCAGAATGAGGGGCTGCCGGGGCCAGGAGGGTGCATTTCCCAACTGCACTTTTACCAGTGGCAATACCCGCAAAGGAAGAAAAGGCTGAGGGAAGCCATGCTCCAGATGCAGAAATAAAACCCGCTTCCCTGCGAAATGAGCAGCAAAGCCCAGAAGTCCGGATCTCACTAACACATTATTGGCTTCCCCGTGGCTCTGCTCAGCTAACAGCTGGGTAACTGCTGCTTTATCCAGCCACACTGCTTAGCTGTGATTTAGGAAATAAACCTGCAGAGACTGGGATTAAACAGCCAGGTCTGAGGTACCGGGTATTTCCCTGGGATTAGCAACTGCCTAAGAGTTTGGCCAGGGGCACTTCCATGCCAGATAAGGCTCAGCAGCACTGCTGATAGGGCTGGAGGGAGACGGGAGCCTAACTCCAACCAAGGAAAGTGCCACCGCCCTAGAGAAAGGCCCAGCCCCTGAGGACATTTCTGTGGTGTTCACTGGCCCCGAGGAGTGAGTAATGTTGGCGGACTGATTCATGACATGGGAACTGTGTTTCTGGTGTCGAAACAGACGCCAGCCCTATCTGATGTGCCCTATCTGACCTGATGATCAGTAAGTCAAGACCAAAGGGGACTGAATCCTGTCAGGTCTCTGCTTTCCAACAGGGTTACTAACCCGCGATGTAATATCTGATGGTTAAATGGTTAAAGCAATATTTTGGACTCAGATGAGGCTATATCATGATGGAATATTAATGACATAATCACTAAGTCATCTTGCCTCCACAGAGATTCCCCACCCTCACAGAGCAAAGCCTTGAGCGTCTCCAGACAGATCTGAGCCCCCAGAGCTCCAGGCTGAATACAAGTAAATGTTATTTAATTCTGAGTGCTATATGGCCCTAGGTGTTTTCCTCCTCAGAAAGAGTGGGGGGAAATGAGAAGTAATTAATACAGAATAGGTATGCATATTTTCCTCTAGCAAGCTCAAGGTCAAAGCTGCAGCTTCCCCACTACAGCATAAAACCAGAAGCAGATAGAAATCGCCGTAGAGCAGAGACTATGGCTTGCATTTGGCAAAGAGGAGATCTCCAAACACTTAGATGACAACAGTTTGGAGAATAAATCAGGCTTCCTGATCCTACTCTTTAAGCCCTTAAATGACTGGAAGGCGGTAATCCAACAAGGCTTTTTATCATAAATCCCTTGTTCCTGAGCCCATCAGATAGTTAAGCATTGAATACTTTACAGTGTGTAGCTGAACCATAGCATCTTGAGGCAGAAAATAACCCAGAACGTCTGTGAACCTGCAGCCAAGGTGCTGCACAAACACACTCACAAACCTTCTTTGTAAGACAGACAAGTCAAAGTCAAAGGTTGGAACAACTCTCTGGTTGCCTCCCCTCTCCCCTCCCTGTTTGTTTCTGATTATTTTGCACACAGATCACAAGGCAAAAAAAAATGTTTCCTATTTCACTAGGGAGCAGAAAAGAAACACACTTGATGGTACTTTAAAGCAACTTCTGTTCTTTCCTTTCAAAAACAACAGTTCAAGTAAATTAATAGGCCTGGTCTGATGAGTATGAGTCATTTTCAGTAAAAACTAGACACAAAAGCTGGAAATTTGGTTTTCAATTTAGAGAAGAAGGCAGAAAATATTATAAAATAATTCATGCATTTTTTGAAATATGCAATGTTACCAGTGATTAGAAGAGAATGATAAGCTTCCAACATCAGAGATCATAATGTAGCCTCTGAGCCACGGCCAAGCAATAAACAGAGCTCTTTAGTGACCAACTAATTACAGAGTTTGAAATCGAAACATTATACCATGTAACTAACGCAGAGAACAAACTCCACTTCGCATGAGTTTTTACAGCTTGATACTCCATTAACGTTAATAGGTTCTTCTGTCAATTTGCATAGATTAGCCTTTGAGAAAGATCTCCCTTACTGCCATCCCAAATTATTTTTTTTAAAGCTGTGACTAGTTGATGTGTTTGTGTCTACCCCTACTCTATTTTTCTATATTTCTCTCACACACAGATATCCTCCCCAAAATGTAAACTGATTTTCTGTGAATGTACACGTGTTTCCTATTGATGGCTGTGGGATCCCTGTGGGTGTTTGTGACATATAAACATGCACATGCCAGCTCATATGCACTTAGTATTATTCTTGTTGAAAATTCTCAGTTTAAAAGATTTCTTCAAAAATCACGTAAGAAACATTAGCAGAGATGAAAAGAAAATAGTTCTCTAAAGCAGCACCCCACGATGTTGGTTAAAAGACTTTTTCTTCCTACTGCCCTGAACTGCTACAATGGAGAAAACTGAGCTCCTAAGGACAATCGTAATGTGTATCCCTGGCTTCAGATCACAGCTGCTTTAACAACATACCAAAAGACACGCTAGCTCTTCTCTTTCCTGATTTAGCTCCCATAGCTTTCTCCTTCATGTGGGCTAGGTCGTTAAAAAGGCTGGAAAAAAGAAGCCTCCAGCTTTTTGCCCAGTCCTTGCACGGGCATCACTGCCCAGAAGCGCAAGCCGTGAGCCAGCCTTGCTCTGGCTCAGCTGCACCTTAGCTCCACAATGATTTTCCTTTCCCCTCTGAGCTTTTAGCTTGAGCAGCTTTGGGTATATGTCAAAATCATGCACATTACTAACAAAAAGAACTTGTCAACCTTGAACTTCTACAGTTTTACAAAGAAATCATATCCATATGCATATACAGTGGCTACACACAGACAATACAGCTTTGCAAATAAATAGTCACTAAATATTGTGACTACACACGCACATACACAGATACATAAAAACTGGGGAGAAGACACATCATTTCTGCATGCCTCAGCCTCAGAAACCGCTGATGTATTAGGGCTGAAAGATGATGTCAATATCGACCTGAGGCATAGTAGTGTGGGATAATTTAGTCCCAAGGGTTAATTGACTATGAATGATCTTAAGATCACCAAACAACCTAACTAATAGCTTCTAATACAAGCTTTACATACAAGACATGTACAAGACAGCATCTTGCAATATCCCACACATTACTACACACCTCCCATTACTGCCGATTCAGTATTATATGGACTATGGTGTTTTCTGATGTGTAGTGTTTCTTATATATATTACACAGAGTGTGATACATATTTTACTTTATATTATATATTATGAAAAATTGTACATAAGCAAGGACTGGATGCCAAACCATACTGATGACAAGCATACAATTTCCATCAAAAGCAGGAACCCCAAGTCCAGCAGTGCTGGCAGGTACAGTTGACACCGCAGCGTGTGGGAGGCACGATGCTACTTTCCCTGCCTGCAGAAGGAAAAAGTGGGGAGATGGGATGGATTTCTGGCCAGGTCGCTTGGCTACACACAGGTGACACTTCAAATTTTCTGAATCTCACCCATTAGTGTGTTAAAACAAAACCTACAAGTGGCTTTCACTGCTCCCCTGCTCCAAACAGTGTCTGAGCCTCTAGAGTGGAGGGACACAAGGTGGGCAAGCGAAACCAAAACGTGTGTGCCCAAGCCCAGAAAGCGGCTGAGGAGGGACAGCCTTTGGCTCCCCTGCCCCGCAGCAGGCAGCCTGCCCTGCTCCCCGCTCGGCTTGAAGCACATTTAGCAGCAGAAGTTAACGGGTTTGCCTCCCCTCCGCCAGAAAAGATTTGTCGGCCAAGGAAACTGCCAACAGTCAGCCCGGGAGGGGGGCAGCTGAGGGGGAACTTTCTGCCTCACTGATTGACACTGAACTACCTGAATTCGGTGTCAATCACTGACTTCACCTTTAAGTCCTTGGGGAAGGAGAAAAGGAGCGGGATTTCTGATGATTTCGTGATTTTCACCAGGAGCTTCGGGGGCCAAGAAGCAGCAGCAGCCCACAGCCCACACGTGCTCTCGCGTGTCAGGTCCCAAGCACAAGGCGAGCCGGTGCCTCCGGGTTTGGAGCCGACCCCCGCCCCTAAAACAACGTTTGCTTAACGCGTATCGCCGGCGGGGTTGAGCCTTGAAGCTTCGCGTTACTCGCTTTTCCCCTTCCTCCTCCTCCTTCCTCCAGCCCGGCGTCCCCCTCCGGTGGCAGTAACGGGGGCCGGGCGGGCACCGGCACCTCCCCGCTGGAAGGAGCGGGCCGGCTTGTGCCTCGCCGCCGCCCGGCAGCCCCGGGGAGGGGGGGAGCCCCCGGAGGGAACGCGGGAGCCCAGAGCACCGGGGAGCCCACCCTGCCCGGGGGCTGAGCGGCTTCGCTCCCCGGCGGGCGGGGAGGAGGAGGATGCGGAGGAGGAGGAGGAGGAGGAGGAAGAAGAGGCGCGTTTCGGTGAGGGCAGGTCGGAAATCAGGGCGGGCGCTCGGCGGGAGGGGGTCGGGGTCCCGTCCTCTCCCTCCCGCCCCCAGTCGCACCGCCCACGGTGAGTGTCCGTGTCCGCGAACGGATCACTCAAGGCTGTGCGCGTACCTGTGTGCAAATGGTCGTTTCGGTAATTATGTACAGCTCAAAGGTCGTTTAGAGGTAAAAATATACGCGTATACATATGTATTTTGAGGCCATTTCTCTCTCTATATGGACACACACGTGTAAACGGCCGTATATTTGATAAACTCTTCCTGCAAATATCGTGAGTGTCTGTATTCGCCGATGTTCTAAGTCTGGTTAAGATCTGTGATGGTATCGTACGAATATGCCACTTCTATCATTTATCACTCCGATTCAATAACATAATTAATCTAAATATATGTACTAGATTTAGCCGAAGGATATACTTAAGGATATCCATAAATTTACTTCGAAATATTTTATAT
>NW_020799109.1:9434159-9481252 GCF_003259725.1 Athene cunicularia
CTTCTACTCGTGGTTTCTTTCCTGTTCCCCCCCCCGACCTCCCCTTTCTCCGGAGGAGCGAGCCCAGCAAAGCCGCCCTGAGCATTTCCCCCAGTCCCCCCGTCAGTCACCTCCCCGGCTGTGACTGAACCCTCGTATTGCCCCCCTGGAAAGATGGGGGGCAGAGGATGACATAAATGTCTCCAGATCTGCAGCCAAATTCCCGGCAGCCCGAATAAACAAACACTGTCACCTTCCTGCTCGGGGACGAGGGAGTCCCTCTGGCCCCAGCCCTCCCTGCTACCACCCCGGTGAGGAGCACCCCTCACGGAAAGCCAGATTTATTGTCCCTAATCAGCAAATCGTTTAGGTCATTACAAGCCCATTACCGAGGACAGGCGGGGCGAAGAGAAACCTTGGCTACATCTTATCATGTGAACCAGGGCCTTTGAGAACTGGAGAAGAGACAAGGGTTCCCTGGAGAGTTTCTGGTTATCCTCTCCTACAGGGATGCCCCCTGCTCGTTTGCTTTCATCTGCTGCTTTCCTTCAGCTTCCTGTGGCCCCCTCAAAAGGAGTTCAGTCCCCCTGAATCCAACAGCCCCATCCTCGCCTGGACCCCTTCTTGCATCATTTACAGCCAGGGCAACACATCTTCCCAGTAAGGCCTAGGGGATGAGACTGTTTCACTGGTTTTGGTGGATTTTTTTTTATACCACCCCACCTTTTACAACCTCTTCCCAGTCCACCCCACTGACGCATTTTCAGGTAGAAGACCAGGGATTCTGTGCTGTGGGTAACCTGGGCCAGTGTTCATGCTGGGGGTACATTCTGCTGGGGAGGAATTTGGGGCAGAACCTTTCATGTCTAATCCACGCTAGGGATCCAGATTGAAGGATGGGAAAAGGGATGACTCAGCCCCCTAAAAATCAGGACTCCTGTACCACCCCTGATGTGGCATCCTGCGGCTTCCCTGGTACCTATCCTGGGTACAAGAGATGTCACCAGCTACACAGAGCTGGGGGGCTGCACAGATCCCCACGGTGGGTCCAGAGAGACCCTTGTCTCCCCCCTCACCCCTTTTACCTCCACCCTAGTAATTATGCAACCTCTCCTGACCCTGCTTTCTATCCCTTTTATCCTGGCCTCAGTGCCTGTTCGCCCAAGCAGGCAGGGCTGAGCCGTTGGAGAT
Organism: Athene cunicularia; assembly: GCF_003259725.1. Lineage (NCBI taxonomy): Eukaryota > Metazoa > Chordata > Aves > Strigiformes > Strigidae > Athene > Athene cunicularia. Next base: position 9,435,330 of record NW_020799109.1, read on the forward strand.
TGCTCTGAGGTCCTTCCATCTGGCACTTTCTCTCTGTTCCCCCACTCAATAAATAAAATAAGGGTCACCTTTTTTTTTTTTCCTTTTTTTTTTTTTTTGGATCACACACCAAGGCCCATCACAAATGAGACCCCCGAGGCTTTGATGCCTGTGTTTGGACACAAGCAATTATCTCTAATTATTGTTTTGCTTTTCAGTTTGCCCAACTTTCCAACAGCCTTGAAAAGAAACTTCAAGGAGGGGGCTCAGCAGACTGAATGAGACATTTCTCCACGAAAGCCCCTCCCAGAGCCCCTTCTCTCGCTTCCATATTGAGAGAAACAAAATCTTCACAAATGTTTAAGTACAATATGGGTTTGGCGAGGGGTTTTCTTTTCTTTTTTTTCCTTTTTTTTTTTTTTTTTTTCTGAAGATGATTTCTAAAGACACGGGAACATTTGTACAAATAAGGCGCAGATGGGAGTGGGGTGGGGGAGCACACTGGAGCTGAATATCTGGGAAGGGAGGTGAAATGGTTTTCAGCTGGGAAGGAAGTGGAGAAGCAGAGATTAAAACCCCCTTAGACTTTCCCACCACTCATAAATAATACATTAAATTGCACTTACTGCTTTCTGCTCACTGAGGAGCAGTGGGCAAAGCCCTCAAGTCCTGAAGAAATTTCATAGACTGGGGGAATGGCAGGATCAGCAGGCAGAAATGGGAAGAAACAGTGATATTTTTGGGAAGCAGTTTGGAAAGATGAGAAACAAGAAAAATAACATGTCAAACCTATGCTCATGCATGTGGCACACACCTACATACACACACACAGATCTATATATGTGGGTTTTCTCCTGCTGGCAAAATGCATAGGTTTATATATGCACCTACACGCACGTATGTATGCACACAAATGTGCAGCCTGGGCACACATATGCCTAGACTGAAACACTTCTGTGTACACAAGTATTGCACACACACACATACACAGAGTGTGCACAGAAGGATGTGCATATATATGTTCACATCCACAGGTCCATCACATCTGTGTGCTCACACAAACAAGGAGGTGGGGGGAGGATGTAGATAAACAGGTAGAGGTACCTGTAGTAACAACCACAGATCCCTGCACTGTACGTGTACACAGTAATATCATTTGACAACCGGGATTTTACTCAGGCTGCATTATACATCCCTTCCAACTTCTTAAAGTAGTGATAATAGCAACCGCACAACACAGGTCTCCCACTAAATACCCAAAGCCTGCATGTTTTAACTGCTAACCCACCATTTATTTAGCAATCCTTCACAGTAACCAGAGCAGGCTACGCCAAATATGTCCAGCCTGCTGAAACAAATCTGGCTGAAGGACATCGATCATTTGCTGCAGCTAAAATTCCTCTGCAAATCAATGCCATCCAGTCATTAGTTCTTCACGAACCAGCCTAATGGGCCATCACATCTCCATCCAAGAAAAGGAAAACACAGCCCTGCTCCTACCCCAGACCTAATTGCACAGGCCAAGGGTGGCAAAGGTGGGGGAGCTTTTGTTTATCGCTCCCCTCCCTTGGCGGTAGCGCTGCAGAGAAGTGGTGTCATAAATATTTGTCTTTCTGCCTGGCTGTCTGTCAACATATATGGCTAAAGAAACACTCTAACTATAAATATATAAACACGAAGTGATAGCACATGTGTATTTGTACACATCATGCTTATATATGAGTGTATCATTATATGCACGTGTATGTATACGTACATGCATATAAATAAACCCAGGCATGTACATCCCTTGAGTATTTTATTTTACCACTTGATTATTAGCAGTGGTAGCAGTAATAGACGTATTTCTGTCAGATCTAGACTGGTAACATAAGAGCATATTATCCTTTTAGGAAAGTAATTAGCATCAGGGATCTGATTCCTTTTGCTACCCTTCTAATTAATTATACTTGGTAATGCCATCATTAAGAAGAGCGGAGTGTTTGTTCTTTTAATCTCTGTGTAAGGGACATGAGTTAGGAACAAGCTGCTTTGGGGTAGCTTTGGTGTGCTCTTTATTCCACCACTCAGCCCTCCTCTTTTTTTTTTTTTTTTCCCAGCCAGGCTTTTTGCAGTGAGAGCCTGCACCCACCACCACCACCCCCAACTAAAACAAAACAACCCCCCCAAAACACTCCATCAAACTCCTCCCTCAAAAAAAAAAAAAAAACTAGGAAACACAGTGAATTAAAGAAGTCTTGACTTAAAAACGACCCATATGTTTGCAAATGCTTTCCAAATGATCCCTCTCTGAATCCATGTGTTGTGCACGGGGTGGCGGGGGGGGAAGGACACCCCGCTACAGATTGCGGCTCTGATCTCTGGGTTTTTCCTGAGCTCGGGGGCTGTCTGCGGCGCGGCGTGACCCTTCTGCCAGGGGTCGGTGCACTCGCCTGGAGGGCGGCTGTCCCCATCGCTCCGGCACAACCGCGGGCCCCGCTCCCACACGTGGGGTCCCGGATCTAAACTGCTAATTGCACGGGTTCACAGATCCTCCAGCCCAGCGCCTCGCCGAAAACCGGCTCCTTGCCGGGCCCGCATCTCTTGGGGACCACACACAAGCACCTCACAGAGCTTTTGTGTGGCAGAAAAAAGAGGACGCATAATAGAAAGGGCGAGAAAGAGAAAAAGAGTTGGTAAACACATTGGCTGTGGTACCTAGAAACCAAGGCAGTGCGACAGGTTCCCAAGAGAAGATCAAAAGTTGGCCTTTGGGATAAGCAACTGAGCAAACTCAAGTATGTTTCTATAATGAACTGCACAAAAGCAGCAGGAGGAGTACTGCGCTAAACTCAATGAGCTCCTCATAATGCACTGATATGTATATTATATAGATATTCCTGTACCTGCCGTACCAGTCCTGGCCAACGTAGGTGTGTGCACGGGCAAAGCACAGCACACAAATCTGCCATACACACCGTGCACCGCACGACCTGTAAATAGATACGCACCACAAAGATACATACCAGTAATCTCTCCACGGAGAATTAGATCAAGAAATTCAGAGCTCTGCCATGGGACCTCGATGCGGATAATGACACAACTTTACCTACGGGAACCTGCAGAGGTGTGTGTCTACGGGCACAGTAATAGTGCTGAATGTGTGTGTACATCACACATAGTTCTGCATGTCCGACAAAACAAAGCTATGTGTTTAGATGTCTGTGTTATATATTCATATAGTTCTGTAGCAGGCACAGATGGCCGTGCATTTATTATTGTAGTATATGGGATACTTTTACAGCTAATTAAAAAAAATCACACTAACGCGCTGCTCAAAAATATTATCTTTGTACTCAGAAATGTACAATGAGAATTTTCTTAAGAGGGTGGAATGTTTTTTTATATTCTAAAACTTCAGCAGCCTAGAAGATCATTAATACTCATTTATCTGTCACCTGATGTGACATCTGTCATGTCACTTAGCTTTCCATTAAGAAGAGCAGGGAGCAGTTATATTAAGTTATGTCCCAGCTATCTTCTTATAAAGAAAAGACCCCATTTGTTCCAGGAGCTAATATGCTGGTTTCCTTCTCTGTTACTCACTGAGGCAGTAAGTATGGATGTGACAGCCAGACGGCTGATATGAATGCACATGGACATTTAAGGTCCGAAAGGAACATAATACAGCGTAATCCCAGTTTAACATTATTTTAAAATAAGGGAGAAACACTTGAACTCTCCCTACATAATGATATGAATTTTGCCCTGGATAAGATTACGTGGTTTTCAAGCATGATTAGCCATATGTCTAAACTGAAATGAGACAAAAACAAACCAAGCAACTTTGCAGTGCCTTGTGCTGAGCTCAGCGCTTTTTAAAAAGGACAATGCGGAACTCATTGAGCTGAAGTGTAGTCATAGCAATTGTTTCATTGAGACAAATATGTTGTTAGAAAAACTAAGGGAACATAGGAGCTTTAATTTGTCCATTTCTTTAGAAAGAGGACACCTAATATAACCCAATTTTTTAGCTTGTGAGTTACAATCAGTTTGAATCCCATGCAGTAAATCTGAATAGACCTTAATCAGCTGTTTTCTTAAAAACTTACTTAGAACGTCTCCTATCTCTCCTAATTCATTTATCTTAATAAAATACCTCGTTAAGTTATTACAAATAAAATAATTTGTTAGGAAATACGCCAGTAAATACAGAAAAAGGTCAATCTACACATAGGTGTGTGGGGACCATCTGTGATGAAAGGGAAGGAAGAATACCAACTTAAAACTGTTAGTAACAATTATTTTTGCCTGTGTACTTACACTAGTACACATCTCCCAGACCTCACAGAGAAGGTGGATGGGGAACACTGAACCCTCTCAGTTTACAAGAATTAGGGACAAGCAGCTTTAAGACAAACAAGAAAAGCTTTTCACAAGGCACGTTGTTAAAACTGTAGAGCTCACTGACACAAGTTCAAAAAAAACAGTTCAAAAAACAATTAGGGCAAATACTGGGGAAAACAAACGAAAAAAAAAAAGACATCATCAACACAAAAAATGAAGAGACAACTTCTGGCTCCAAAAGCCATGCTGGAGGGCTGCAGGAGGAGAGACGCGCAGGCGTTCCTCCAAAGCTACCGCAGGTTCAGTTGTATTTGGTGTGTGCTCCCAAGTTGTCCCTGGCTGGTGGTTAAAGCAGTCCTTTCGGACACACATCAGCAGTGGCAGTGACTGAACCTCAGCCTTCCCCATCACTGGCAAACACAGTCACTACCCAGATACCACATAAAAACAGAGGATGGAGGCCTGCTTCCTCCCTATTCTCTGGATGTGTTTTAATAGCAAGGAGTGATCCTCTGCCTGGCCGCAGAAAACTGACTTTTAATCACCATCTACAGCCAAAAGCAACTCTCAGTCTGTTTTCCAGAGGGACATCCCTCCCAGAAGCAATTTTTAAGACCCAAAGACAGGAAACAGAACAGGATTACAGGTACAACCCTAATATCACCATCTGTCTGCATGCTTATCTGGTGACCCACTGCTCAGTGGGCTGGCTTAGGGGGACAGTACTTTAAGATGTTCTTAGCATTGCAGAGGAGATTGGAAAACCTAAGTGGGACTCTGCCATAGGAATGAGTGCGTGAGTCATCATCTCCAAAGTCAGTTTGTCTCTCTCATCTGTTTGGAGAAGCCACCTCCCTCTTCACTCGTTTTAGAGGGAGTCAAACTACCTGACACTAACCAAGCAGTTTCTGATACATTTTGAACCTGCAGATCGACAGGACAATAATTTCAAGCCTCCTGAGGATGGACCAGCCTCTCTCAGATGGCATTTGAAAGCATCTCATAGTAGCCTCTGGGATCATCACACTGTGGGCTGAGAAGAGCGGGATAAAGATGACTCCTTCCCCAGAAGACATGGTCTGTTCCGGCTCTGAAGCAGTCAAAGGTTTCACACTGGGTACCCTGAGCCAAGGACACTCCTTGCACTTGCTGGTTGTCATCTTTCCATTAACCAGCTCTACAGGTGAGCTGAGCTGACCCGAATGCCAGCAATAGTACAAGCTCCATGTTAATAAGCAGCTTAGAAACTGCCCACGGTTGAGGTATTGTACCACAGCTTCAGCATAAGCCACCTCAGGGCTTGAGGGCACCAGCTTTACAAAGCGAAGGACATCCTGTGCCTTCCTCATTGTGTTGTTGGTTGGGTGCTGAGCAAGACTGATGGGATCTTCCCTGGGTTAGGGTGGATTTAAGTGCATTGAAGCAGCTGAAGTGGAACTGAAACAGGTAGGCTGGGAAACAGCAGCTGAGGGGAGCAGAGTATCACCCCCAGGTCTCACAAATGCAATCTGGGGTAAGGCTACTGTCATGCAACCCTTGGAGCCCTCACATGCAGCAATGGTGTCTATTTACAAAATATAAGATTTTTCTGACACGGCTATATGCCTTTCCCTTTGCTGACGGATGAAGAAAGCGATGGAGCTCAGTCTGCCAAGAACCTCGAACGGAATTTTAGGAATGTGTCAATTAGCTCTAGAGTGATTAGCAGTGATTCATACTGGCTTAGTGTCTCTTCCTTGTTGCTTTCTGGCCGCATGATGCGGCAGGTGAGTTTGCCCAACTTGAGCTGGTTTTGGCCGCTTGAGCCAGTTTTGCAGCCGATGACTTAAGAGGTGTAACTTCCCCAGCAGTAGCCGGGTGTGAGTTCAGCCTGGGTGTGAGCTGGGTGTGAGTTACAAGCTGAGAGGGAAGATGGAAGTTATTCCAGCTCCAAGTCCTCCAGAGTCTTTAAATACTTTAGTTCACCTTGGCTTCACTGAATGCAATCCCTTCACTTGGCTATAGCTTTTCTGTTAGCCTCCCACACTCTGTATAAAACCAAACTCTGGCCCTCAGTGTCCTTTAAATTATTTGCCTTTATTGTACAAGCTCCAAGAACAAAGCTAAAGAAAAACAATGAAAATAAACAATTTTTAAACACAACCACATTTCATGCCCATTCCTCAAGCCAAGCCCTTATTATTCCAAAGAACGGGGCCACAAATATGAGGGACAAGAAGTGATAAATGAGTTCCTCTGACAACCAGCGGATCATGGTTCTTGCTCAAGAAAAAGTACCTCACAGTGCTCTTTTTAGGTCATAGATATCATGAGACTTCATTAATGACTCACAAAGTGCACAGGGAGCTTTAAATGAGAACTATTTTCTTTGTGCGCAAAATAAACTGATATTAATGGCTGGAGCAGGAACAAGTTGGCAAGGTATAGGCAGACCACAGTGTGGTCAGCACAAATTACTGTCATTTGCTAGAATAATTGCAGTGGCAACTGTTGCTGTTGTTGCTAAGTGGGTTTTTTTTCCCTGCGTGTCTTTGTGGTGCACACTATTTATGGCCAGATTCTGCCATTCTTGTGGAGCCAAGGCTGCTCCCTCTGAGATCTGGATCATCCTGGCTTAGACTATTCTTAAGGACGGACACAACTTCGTTCCCCCCAGCTACAGTCACTACCCAAGGCAGGTAACTCTACTGGCATCAGATTTTGCAGAGTGGTAGGATGAGATTATGGTCTATTGTATTGCAATTTAAAGGCTGCAGCCCCTAAATCAGTGGGTGGGAGGGGATGAATAGTTGTGCAACATGCCCCATGTCCTGCCATGTGATGGAAGGACACCCCATGTCACTTGGCAGGCATGGGCCATGGGACTGCTTTCAGGCTTGCACAGAGCATGGTCATCTCCAGCTTCCTACGTCTGCCTCACAGGACCTTGGAGTGGGGAAGATTTGTGGCACCATGATGGATGCAAGTAGCTTCTCCAGGGGAACATAAAGCAGAAGAGAGGGGCTGGGGCTGAAGCATCTTCTTTTCTGTCCAACAGAGTAACTGAGTTGTACAAGAGCAAAAGCTGATCTTCAGAAGGGACATAACAAGGTGTAGATCTTGACAGAAAGAACGAAAGAAAAGCACAGACCAAACCAAGGAAAGGGAATAAAGAGACAAGAGTGTAATTTTTTTTCCAGTCACTAGAAGCATTTTAAATATTGTGAACCAGAGAGCTGATTTATTAGCATCCAATTACCCTATGAGAGCAGAACAAAGAGCTGAAGCTGTGCCTGAAGGGAAGGTGATGCTTTCTAACACAGTCGGCCCAAGCTCCCCCAGAGCAGCGTACCTGATAATTAAAATCAAAGAGGGCCAGGTGCAGCCTGGGTACAAAAGGGAGAACAAAGAGGTGAACTGCTCTTTGAGTGAAAAAGAGCACGTTTTCCCTGTTGCTTTTGACACAGCTTTGTGTTCTCAAGTGATCTCTAATTTCTGATGTGCCAGGACTCTCCATCACGCATTATATGAATACGGGAGATGCCACCTTTGAACTCTTCATGCTCATATTTAAGCTTACAATGACACCACTCATAAAAGATGGATGCTGATTCCCCTTGTTTTATGTACCTCCAAACCTTTCCCAACCAAGTTTTGTATTGAGAGGCACAAGGTCAGAGCAAGGATAAATCAGCTCAGGTCCAAGCCGTGAGGTTCCTACTATCTCTCCTGAATGTGAAAATGCAAGATCAGAAAGACCTGATCTGTCTTTGGGTTTCAAGGGTCGGTGCAGACTCAAATTGTTTTTCTGTGTGTGAGAATTTGAAAACGGACAATATGTTCCAGTTCAACACTTCGGAGATGAAAAGGTGTCTGAAAACTATATCAAGGAATTACTTAAAAATCTTACAGCTTCAAAATCTTAATACCGACCAGGCATTATAGCTGAATCTTTATCTTCTGTTATTAGTCACAAAATAGTGGAAGATTTTGACTTTTCATCTCATGACTCAAAAACCACTAATATCTAGAAAAATATTGCAGCACATGAAAATCATACCCAACATGAGACAAAATAGATCAGATCTCTCCTGTTGCTCCAGCATCTGAAATTCCCTTCTCCATACTCCCTAGAGAATCTGCGTTCAAAACACTGTCCTTTGGCCTTCAAATTTGTCTCTGCATGAAAAATAGCATTTAAACATGAAGCAAAACAAGCCTTTGGTGCAGGCTGTGTCTTTGGACCCCTGACTTGGTCCCAGCCCTCCATTAGGAGCAGGGAGTTAAACAGGTTTTACATGCAAGACATCTCAGAGGTTTGACTGCAGTGTCCCTGAGGCAGGATGAATTGGTCGGTTCATTTCAGCAATTACAACTACGCCATTGCTCCCTCTTCTTTCTCCTCCCTCCCCACCTAGTTTTATCTGCATAAATATTAATACTGCAACTCCTAATTAAATCCAGGAATATATTTATCTTCACAGATGAGCTACTTAAGCAACACAAGAGGGGCCTCTTGTTTCCATGAAACTTTGCAGCCTGTAAAATGTAATAGTTCGTTCCAGGGTTATTGCTGCTCAGTAAATAATGGGAAAAGATGAGGAATATTTCTGAAATAGGTCAAGTACACTCCAAACAGAAACATGACAATAGGGAGAGATACAAGAACAATGTCAAATGTCAATGATCACAAAGTAGCTCCCGAATATATATTTACCGAATGCAATGCTTCCCCACTGAACAGAGTTGACATCATGACACGCTCTTAGAGGAAACTTTCCTGGTTATTTTATTAGAAGTGTTATACTTTTTTTTATTTATTTATTACTAAAGTGCAACTAGAAAGTTCCTACTCTCAGAAGAGAAGCTCTTTGAATAATAATAATAAAATAGCCTGGAAAAGGTGAACCATATCTGGTTTTCTCAGAATGGTTTTTCTGAAGCAGTCAGTTTAGCTGCACTTCCCTCCACACCCAGAGCAACAGCACAGCTTAAATCGACTGAACCGTGATGTTTATGGGAACAGCACATGGGCTGAAGCTAAAGTCAAGATGAAAGGCCCCAACTGCAGCTTCCCTGCCCACAAGAACTTATTACCCTGTCAGGACAAAAATCTAGACTGATTTGACAGGAGATTGGATAAATCCATGCTGTCTGGTCCTTATCAACCATGCATGTGTAAATGGTTTCGCTGATAGCCTGTTATACTATTTATGCTACAACCAGCTAAAAACCACTTCCAGAGTGGACCCTGGCAGACCCATGTCAAACAAGACATACTGAATGGGGTTTTATAAAGTCTGTCTGAGGTCTGGCAAATTGCTGTTCGTGAACTGGATGATGCATGACAAAGCAAACCAGGAAGGCTGTTATTCCAGTAAGGCTGTGGGCAAAGTACAACACTTGCACAGTCCCTCCCTCTCCTCTATGCCACTGCTCCTGTCTGATCAAAAGCCAGTGTGACATGTCAAAGAGAAAAACTCAGCCTCATGCTGAAGTTAATAAACCAGGGCATCTTATGCAAGACACATGAGCTAAGCCTGTCCCACTGCTCACTGCCAGGAAGGTCTCCACTGTGTTTGTCTTCTGCTACTGCTTTAAAATTGCCACATCCCAAGAGACCAATGGGAAAAAATGCCATGGGATTTGTTTGCTTTGGATGCAGCTCAAGTCAAAACCACGAAGATGGTCTATAACCAACTTTTGATCAGAGCTGATCAAATCCAGGGATAGTCAGACTTGGGGGGAGGTCTTTGAGAAAGGCATGGAGTAGCTTGAGTCCAGAGGAGTGCAAAAAGTGGGTCAGAAATCTAGAAAACATAACATACTATAAATGGTCAAAAATGAATGGGTTTGTTCAGGCAAGAAAATGCAGAGGACACAGTCTAACAGTCCACAAACCCATGAATAAGAAGAGGGAGGTTATAGACCTCTGTCTCCTACAAGAAGGAGACAAAATGTCTTGCCCTTGAGCTGCAGCAAGGGGTGTGTGTGTGTGTGACATTAGACATTACAAGACAAGCTGTTCAGGCTGAAGACAGGGGAGCACTGGAAGAGGTTGCTGATGAAGTTTATGGTACCTCCATCTTTAGGGAGTTTTAAGAAGAGGTTTGACGTACATGTGCCATAGAATGGGTTAGGTCTGACTGTTTAGGTCCTGGATGAGGAGGACAAATCAATACCTTCTCAAGGTCCCTTCCCACTCTGTCTTCTAGAATTTGGTAACTCCAGCATATGTAAAATTCACTGGACACACTTCCTCAGACACAATCATGATTCAGTTCCTAACTATAACCTCTGCTCTTCAAAGAAGGCCTTACCTAAAGTCTCATGGAAAAAGCACCATGCAGTTTGGTCACTCCAGCCCACCTTGTTGCACTAAAGTCAGCTTCATAAATCGAAGTGGGGATGAACAGATTTCTTATCCTGGTAAATCAAACATGGACATCTGATAGCTGAGGGTCCAGGAAGGCCTAGGAGAGTCGGGGACAAGGGTACAATGTAGACCTGGCTCCACATCTGAACTGTTCCCAGCCCCAAGATGTTTACATCTAAGATGTTGGTTGGGGGTCTCCCTGCAACTTTCCCATGTCGGCAGCTGTTGTGAAGAGCCACATGAGTGGTTTTTTGTGCCGGGAAGCATTTCAGGGATCCTTATTTTATCTAAATAAGGACAAAGAGCTTGTGCAGTGCCAGCACTGCCCCACTGGAGTCAAAAGGCATCTCTGTTCAAACACCAATGGCTTGAGGCCCGAAGATGTGCAGCCTCAGTGAGGAGGACCCAGGAGGCGATGGTCTGTTCCTGCCAACCAGCAACGTGGCTGTTTTATCCAAGGGAACAGCACTCTGTGTGAATGATGATAGGTTTATTTTGCAGTCAGCGTCACAAATTAGGGCACTTTTCCATCTATTGTCCTATATGCTAAGTAAACATCATAAACCATTCTGTTCTATGTGCTTCTGAAAATCATAACGCAAGAGTTTTGCCATCAAGGAACAATGAAAGGGCAAACAAGGAAGGCGAACCATGTAACTTAGCTTTGTTTTCCGTACAGCGTAGTAGTGTATAACTTGGTTTCTCCTGTCATGTCTTTTATGGTGTTTTTTTAAATCTACTACGCCATGTTACACGGCTCCATTCATAAAATTAAATTCCACAGGGCAGGAAATCATTCCCTTTTTCATGATCATATCGTCTGAACCCATGCTGCAGGCGACAGGGAGAAATTACTACTCCTGATGCATATTTAAGGAGTTTCTTCTGTTGCATGGTTCCCACATCAATAAGAAATTCTGCACATGCAGCAAGACAAAAACCCATTGGGTAGGCTGAAATTATTTTTGCGTGTGCGTGTGTGTGGTTTGGTTTAATTTAAAGATGTGCAGATAGAGTTTTCACTCGGTGCGCGGTATTCATTAGTGCAAGGCAGCAAACTTGCCCGGAGATCTGAAGGCCTCAGAAAATCAAGCTGTGGGCGGGTAGTGATTGGAAAGGTTTAGAGGGTGATGATTTGATAATTTCCCTAGTCCAGAAGCCTGCAGAGAACACACACGTACAAAGTCTGGTCTAGGGCTGCCCTGTATCAAAACTGCCCTGGACGTAGGTACTGCATGGCCACGTGCTGGTCCGTATGGACATACTGACATGGGATGGAGCTACCTAGGGGCATCTCAGACAGGGATATCTGCAGGCAGACCCAGGTAATGTCTGTTCAAGGCCTGGTTGGCCTGTGGGCTATGGAGGTCCCACAGTTGGCTACTGAAAACTAGAAAATAGCTCTTAGATCTACAACAACAGTTTGAAAATGAAGACATAACTCCCAATCCCTAGATGATAACACAACTCCTTCTGGGTTTCCTTTCATAAATGTGTAATGCGCAGATCCTGAATGAGCAAGACTGGAAGCCCAGGTGGGACCAGCCTGCAGGTCTGCACGAGGTTCCCCAGTGTGGGTTCCCCACCATGGCACTGTTACACCCCTGGTGATGCCGCTGTGCTGATGCAAAGATGACCAAACAACCTGCCACCTCCTTTGCATAAGGGAGAGCTGGCAGGCATGGCTGCAGCAGACACTGTTGGGAGCAAGCAGTGGGGCCAGCGCCCCGCCCCCCCTACTCTGTCCCATAAAAGAATTTTCTCTCACCTCCTGCTTCTAAACCACCCCAAAACTCAGCCTCCACCCTACTCGCCTGAGTTTATGGACTCAGTCTTGTGGCTGTCAGTCACTTCAAAACCCTGTTTTGCTCTTCTTGCATAGCATATACACAGCACACAGGGATTTCAGAGGCGGCCCACCACGATCCAGGCTGAAGCTGCATCAACTCAAAATTCATCCTAATGCAAAGATTTCATTTGGAAGAAGAGAGAAAATGTCCCTTAGTTTTTATAAAAAAATTTCTTCATGATTTTTCTTACCTGCTGTTCACAAAATATACCACCAGACTGAAATACTGGCATTTAGAAAAGGGTGGTAAATCACAAATGCTGTTGCCAGCATCATAATAGGGCATTTGGAGGGTTGTGTGAGCTTTCCATATCCCTGACATGAATGCAGCTGTGTACTCACACACAAAAAAACAAGCTTTCAGAACTTAACCACAGAGATCATTTATTATTTGGAGTCCTTTCTCAAGAGAGCTCATTACATTATATTAAAAAAAAAAAAAAAAAAATTCTATTTCAGCTCTGCTCATTTACTATGACACTGTAACAAAAAGTTGCAGACCTTTCAAAGCAATATAGTATATTATCTTTATACTTACAAAGTCATTCTCTTAAGGCTTTAAGAAAGATCTAAATCCCTTCTACAAATGTGTACAGCACATACAGAGTCAATCTTATGTTGCTGTATGCTATTCATCGAATAGATCTATATGTGCACAGCTGGAAATACTAATTCTTGAGAGTCTGTGTATGAGGAAGGATACTTTAAAATCCTATGTGTTATACATGATATATACTTACAAATGCACACCTCTCCCTATCCTGCAAAATATACATACAGTTTGCTTTTCAATCATTTATCTGGTATATCTGAGGTCTCTCTGTAATTATCCAATTTCCTAAACTTTCACTTGGTTTCTTCTACTGTCAAATATCCCACCAGGCAGAGCGTACATGCAGGGCGCCCATCTGGCTGTCCTGGCAGGGAGCAGTCACAGTTCTCCCCCAGCACAGGGTACAAACATACCTGACCCTCTTCTACAAAAGTCACTTGTGCACTTGAGTCGCTGACCCCCACCGGCCATGAATGGATGAAGCACTCTCTTTAAATACTATTGTCCCACTGTGACCAGCAAAACCTCCGCTATGCCATGGGTGTTTTGCTGAACTGCTTAGTGAAGCCTTGTAAAAAATGTGCATATTAATACAGTGATGATGAAACCCCTCCTGCAGGGTTTGGGTTTGTCACCATTTAATCCAGATTTAAAGCCCCAGTTAGCTTAAAGTGAGCAAGAACAAACCTCAAAGTGAAGGGTGGGGTAAAGATGAAGAAATATGGCTAATGCTCTTTGTGCTTGGATGTGGGGGTGCAGGGGTAGGAAGGGATGCCCAAATTCTTCCCTAGAAATGAGAAATAAAAAGTGTAGGAAGCCAGCAAAGCTCTGCTTCATTCCTGCTGTGCCCACCTTTGATGTATAATAAATATGAGGAGCAAAACACAGACCTTGGACAAGCAGTTGAACAATCTGTGAGATGGAAAATGCAGCCTGCAGCAGCCTGCACCCCCTCCCTACCTCCTCCTCTATGTCATTTGGAGGCTGAAAGGATTTTTTTCAGCAGTTTTGCACCTCTGTCTCTCCTGAAAAGTCCCACATCAGTGCAGGGGGCTCTTGGTTGGATCCCTTCTGGGGCCCTGCTGCTCTCCACAGCTCTGATCATGGGGATTCATGCAGCTGGTGTCCCTGCTCTCCTGAAACCCAAACACGACGCTGACAGCCGGGTTTTAATCACGCAAGGGCCGATAACCATCAAACGCTGCTAATTTCCAACAAATTATCTAATCCAGATGCTTGCCGGATTTGAGTAAACACTGCACCCAACAGGATCATAAAGCAAATAAGCACAAAGCGGTTTAGAGTTTCAGCTCTCCCCTCCCCTAGCCTGGGACCCTCAAATGGGAAAAAATGCAAATCAGGTGATCCAGTGCTCGTGTTTGAAACCAGATCAGTTCCCATGGGATCAAATAAAAGTCCCCCACACAGAGCAGACAGGCACCCCCTGCACAGGGCACCGGCAGCGGAGGGACATGAGTGGGTTTGGGATAGCTGGGCAAGAATGGTGACAGACAATATTGCTCTTGGCAGGAGCAATGATCATGGTTGGGAACACAGCAGCCAGGAGGGACATTATTGCCTCCCGGTGAGTGGAGAAGCTTTGCAAAACTTCTCTGGGACTCCGGTTCAGCCCCTGTCCCCCTCCCACATGGGGAGATGCTCAGCCCGTGTGCTGCAGCACAGCTATCCTGCAGCAAACACCCCGGATGCACAGGCTGACACCCACAGCATCTCCCCAGCGGGAGGAGGGGATGGCATGCAGATGGAAAGAGGCGGAAAGCATCTCCGGCCTTCGTGGTTTGTGCTTACAGGCAGCTGACTGCAATCTGCCTGCCCGAGGAGGGAGGCACGGGACTGAGCTGCTGGCCCACCAGGGTTGGGTTGCCTCTGAAATCACCCCAACTGGTTTTCTGAGGCAGAGGAGAATTTAAATTTTGTGTTTGGAGATAAGTGCCCACACAAATATGAGCAGAGAAACATGCTTTCAGCAGTGTGAATCAGTTCAGGAAATGGTTAATAGGTTTCATTCTGTCTCAGGACAAGAGGTAGATCCTGTCTCATGTAGAAGCCCTTTTAGACTCCAGATCTCCAAGAGCAGTGACCTGGGGAGACACACAAGGGCACATGTATACACACACAAGCACACATAATTATCGATTTTTTTTTTTTTTCCTCCTTCAGCACCAGCCTATTTTCTTGAATAATTCTCCTATGGGATGACATATAAGACATTCCTCTAAAGGAAAGACATATTTTCTACAGTTATATAATTTTTTCTGATGTACACATATGCCTTTTGTACAGTGGGTAGGCAGGGTATATATTAAAATACACCACTACATACAGTTATGGACTGATACTGTATGAATGCACATGGCACAGCCATGCTCTGCCAAGTCTGGGGATTCGTATAAATACAGGATTTATTTTACAGATTTCCTTACACACAAACACACACACACAAATGCACTGGAAACATATGGGATGGAAAACATTCTTTTGCATAAGTCTGCAATATTGGATTCAAAGATACAATTACCCAGAGGTTATGTAAGCTTTGAACAAGGAGGTGAAAAAAATGTCTGAGCAGGCCTTCTGGTAAAAAGGGGGAAAGGCACCTCCCCACTTATAGCGTATTGTCTATTCTGTTTCAAATTGGGGAAAAAAAAAATGTTTTCTCAATTCCATAAACAACAGCCATCCTTCTTTCAGCAATTCATGGTGGTCCTCGTTCACAAATGTTCATTAAAAAAATAGCCCTAACTATTCGCCCTCCCAAGCTTTTTTGCCATATGAAGAAATAAACCAGCCGTGTTGTCTGTTCCTGAGAATTTTCCATCTTTCCCCTTTGCACTTAAAGCTGATCCCTCCTTGCAGCTTCGCTCCCCTCCACTCCCCCTCCACCTCCTTGTCTGTCTAATCTCCTGTTCCCCTCCAAGTGTGTTATTTGGTTTTGGAATTATATCTATTTACCCAGAGTGGAAGTTGCACAACGAATGTGTTTATGAGAGAAAATTATATCACTGACAAACGCTGATTGGCATGTGGACATTGGGAGAGAAAACTACAGAGGACATTTTCATCAGCTTGGAATAACACAATGATTGTGTTTTCAGCAGAGCTAATGGATCACATACCCCTGCTCACTCTGATAGCTGTTTACACAAAGGACAGCTTCCCAGATGCAGCCAAAAAAAGAAAAAGAAAAAAGCTTAGAATAAGAAAACCCGCCCCGGCAAACACAGTAATAATAGTAATAATGGGCGATCAGGGATAATCCTTCGGAGGAAGATCATGGGTCTAATTCTTATTTGCGCTAAGATCCCTTCACACGGTTGCTGCTAGGGAAAGGGGCGTTGAAGTGGATGCAAATGACATGGTTGTGCACAGAGAGGTCTTCACCCTGCTGGGGTGGGACGAGGCCCTGGGGGTTGAGGACAACCCCTTTCCCTTGTCCCTGTGAGGGCAGAGGTGCCACAGGGTGTGGGTGCTCCCCGGTCCCACCGCACCTGCTGCAGCCCCTGGCTTTGGGCTTGGGGGGGGGGGGGGGGGAGAGCAGTTTATTAATGCATCACTTCAGAATTGTTTTTTAATTGGAAACATTTTGCGGAGAAAAGACCATTAATAAAATTTGATTCCAAATCAAACTTCTCTGTGTATGTTATTTTTACTCTGCAGTCAAATGCTTTTATTAGATTTAAAACTTTCACTGTTCTTTTTTATCTCTAGCTGTATAATGTTCTACAGTAAAAAATAAAGGGCCTAGCGACTCCAAAGTCTGGCAAAATAATATACTTTTTTGGATGTCTGTGTATGTTGCCAATTAGTTTTGCTGTAAATACAGACCTCCATCCATCATCAGTCTCTGGGTGGCTATAAGAGATCTAATTTGTTTCAGATGCCTTGTGCTTGCCGAGCTATTCACCAACTCTGCTGACCTGCTGCGAAGACCAAAAGCTGCAGAAGGATGACTGACAAGGGAAACTGGAGAAAGACCTATCTATTTAGGGATGGATCCTGCCTCCCAAACGGGGAAGGAAGCTTTCCCCCCTCCCTTCTCCCTTTCTCTGCTCTCTTTTCAGAAGCCTGCAGTTTTGGAGAGGAGCTCAGAGGCGTAAGACCCACATTAGGAAGGCTATGACAGGGTAATGGAAAACTCTCCTCCTCAATCCATTCTTCCACCTCCCCTCTCCTCCTTTTACAAGCCATGCTTCAAACCTCCCATTCCCAAGGAATTTTATGAATGCTTGAGCCCAGCCAAAACAAACTCGTAAAGAAAAAGTTTCAAAAAAAGGTCACAGACCCATACAGCAAGTGTGAACCGGTAAATATCAAACTTTGGGCCAAACAGCACTGTGCAGCAGCCTTATTGACCATACGCAACCTGGCCATGCATAGTTTGTCAATCTAGAGTCTTTGATTCTTCAGCTCCCGCACCTAAGTCCTGCCAGCTTTTTGTCCCTCCTCACAGGCATCCCCAAGTTCTCAGAAAGGCACCTATGGGGGTAGCAGCACCTCCAAAATGGAATAACGCGAGGAGTCCCCTGTGACTTTCGTGATGGGGAGGGTCAGATCAGAGCCATTGGCTTGGGGGCTCATTGCAAACAGCCAGAAACATCCATCTACATTGTTTTTCTACAGACAATTGGGATTCACACTAACTGCGTGGTTTGTGTGTGTATGTGTGTGTGAAAAATGTCTCTTTTTTTGTTTCTACAGAAATTATTTTCCGTGGGAAATAATCCTTATTTATTTAGGGGTAATAAAAAATCAACATACCAGAAATAGAGAAAAAATAAAATGTGCACATTCCCCTGCTGAGCACTGAAACCCTCTTGATGCCTGATGCCAGTTAATTTATCACCCTTATTCTCACACCTCTCCTGGGGTGCAGCAGTGCTGTGCAGTGCACAAGGCTGGTGGGCAGCTGGGCCCAGCGGTGCTGGGGCATCGCTCGCTGCAGAACCCCAGCTGCTCACTTACTGACGTGGCCGGGATTCGGCTTCCTTCATGCAGCAGCCCTGGTGTGGGAGCTGCTTCTGAACTGCTCCCACAAATCGCACGGCCCAGATCTCTCACTCCAGGCTCTCGCACCGGAGAAGGGAGATCAGGGTCTCAGCTCCCACCTTGTCTGAAAGAGGTTCAAACTGGTGGCCCCTGAAGGCACACCAGCAGGAACAGGGTGGGAGCATCCCCATCCTTTTTGGTGTGCTCATGTAGGAGACAGCTCAAGGGATCTTGAGGGATCAAACAAGGGAAATTGGCTTGGCTGCATCTGCTTAAGGGTGCTGGAGAAGAGCCCTGGGTGTTGATCGTTGCTGCAATTGCTAGAACACTTTACAGGGAAAAGTGACTGGATTACAAGCCATAGTAGAAATAGTCTTTGAAGCTGAGATGAGAATAGCTGAGAAGCCAGAGTGAGGATCCTGCGAAGGAACAACAATGGGGAAGGCAGAGCGTGAAGGTTGCCTCATCATGCTCCTACTCTTGCTCTCCCAGCAACAGGCACTCTCGTGGTGCATGCTCTCCACACCCAACAAATGGGCTCTGCCACAAAACCCTTTCCCCTGCCTGTTTTACAGTTCTGCTCTAGGCATATTTTTGCAAGCCCAGAGATTCAGAGCACTCATGTGCTCAGGATTAGCATGCACAGATCCCCTCCGAGGGGTCCAAAACCTATCCCAGCTCAAGAATCTCTGGGCAATATTTTTCCAAGCAGCAGCAGTCAGGCTGAACCAACCATGGGCAGCTGTTTCTGCAGCGACACGATGAAGAAGACGGGGGAAATGATCCATCAGAAAATGAATCGAGCTACAAAGAGTGGGGTTTAGGGGTGCATCCACCAGGAGAAAGGGCTGGGGATGCTGAAATTAGAACATTTGCTTTTAAAAAAAGCCCATACTAGCACAGAATCAGCTTTGACTATGCAGAAGGGTTCATAAGCACCTTAATGTGTCCAAGGTTAAGGTGCTAAAACTGTTTTGGGGAAAAGGATGTAGGAGTAGAAAGGCTCAACAGCCAAAGTACACCAGGAAGGTGGAATAGGTTCCCACCATCTCACCCAGGTGGTTGCTCCCTTGCCCTGGCAGACAAAGGGGGCCACAGAAATCACCACGTGCCCATGGAGGGGGACACTAACTGAGACTCATCTCTGGTGGCAGCACAGGCAAATTTGGGCATCCTGGGGGGACCATGTGAGCCCTCAGCACATGGTCAGGACCTGCCAGGGCAGTTGGAAACACTCATATCCTAACCCATGCCAGTGCCACAGCCATCTGTCCAGGTTATGGAGATACTTGTGAAAATGTGAGGCTGCTTTTCAAAATGAGCATCATTATTCCAGTGCTCAGGGAGGGGAGGGAAGTGAGGGGAAGACCCTCCCTCTTCAATTGCAGGGCATACTTAGTTTTCGTCATGATGGGGGGGGGGGGATAAATTACTTTTACTCAAAACCATATGTAGAGCATCAACAAATGCACATCCTGTGAAGTTGGGCGTGTTGCAAGAGGGATTACAACACTGGCAATTTATAGCAGCTGCCTTAGTAGCCTCTTCTTCCACGCATTATTCTGTCAACATTGTATTTTCCTTGGAAAAACATCTACAGTAGTTTAAATCTCTTTACTGAAAACAGATCTACTACAGGTGCTTTAGAGTTCATCCACGGGATATGAGAAGGTTGAACGTCCCCAAGAAAGGGAAATTTATGTCAGTAATGACTAATTGATTTGCTTGGCTTTAAAATCCCTAATGTATTTTCACATTTTTCCTTGCCTTCTTTTTTACAGTGCTAATAAAAGAAGCTACATCATATATTTGTGTTATATGTGGGTTTGTTCTGGGAAATCCTTACTTTTGCAATGTGTTTATGTTTTCCCTCATTTCCTTTTACCTTTCCTTTATAAAAGGGCTTGTTTTTATAATAAATCAATAGGTTAAAGGTGAACATTAATGAAAAAAAAAAAAAAGTGTGTTTGGAAAATATATGGTAAAAACAAGGCAAAACTGGAAACCAAATCTTTGCTCACTGGAAATTAAAGACACACTTTCTGCCTTGAAGTTGGATAAATACAGTATATTGTGGTGAGCATAGTGAGAACTGCACACTCCTCTCCAAAGGCTCCCAAACCCATTCTGAATCCCAAAAGTCACAAGAAATGTTCTGATCCTCATAGGGATGAGGAGAGGGGTTAGTGCATCTCTGTTGGGGGTCATTTATGGAAAAGGTTTCTGCAAGATCCTTTGCAAAAATAAATATTTTTACTAAATCCCTGGAGCAGCTTACAACTCCCCCTGCTCACAATTACAATTTCCCCATTAGGAAACTTCCTTGAAAAACCCACTTTGGCTCAATTGGAATGTGTTTTTTCAACAAAGCTGAAACATTTTGATTTCAGTCTTTTTTCCTTTTTTTTTTTTAGCTTTGCTCTGTAATCATTCATCATCCTCCGACACAGAGTATTCAACAAGACAAAAACGGCAAAGTCACACAGAGGAGTCAAATGTGCTGTTCTGAACATGACAGCCCATTTCATTTGGGGTGAAATATTGCTCTATTTTGGGGGAGGGATACAAAAGAAAGCAGTGGTGATAACAAAATTATTTCCTTAAACATTGCAATTTCCAAGGCAGCAGAAAGTACTTCCACCAAGGGTTTTCTTAATGTGGTCTCAGTGTGTGACAGCCTGTCCAGACACCTACCTGGAGATGCAGACAAGGGCCTTCTCTATGCTCTTTGAGACCACTGGAATATTTCATCTGAATTTAGCACATGATTTAGTGGCAGAAACAAAGGCACAAAATTGGTACAAGCATCATTAAAACCCTGAGCACCCTGGGCAAGGACACTGGTACAGAGAGGAGTACAGGAGGGCTCTGGGGGGGTCTTCATGGCTCTGCCATGGCTTGAAGAGTCCTTGTTGGATCATATCAAACTCTGTACTGTGCCTCAGTTTCTACCAGTGCTCTGAGGCAAACCACAGGAAAAACCTGCTATAGCATGTTTTGAGATTTACAAGTGACATGGTATCACAATGTGGCTGAAACTATGTGAGCATGACACAGTTTCCAACCTCACACTATTTACAAAACGGTATTACTAAGAAAGATGCTAATAGATAAAAGTAGAAACTGAACCACTTAATTAAGACTATACTTAACTCCACCATATCAAGTAGAGAAAAAAATTAGTTACAAGACCACCTGGAAGGACACCAAGTCAGAAGTTCTGTTGTCTTTAAAAAAAATTCTTCAGTTCTGTGAAATTAATGTCATTCTGCTTACAAAACTGTCCCTGCTAAACTTGCATTCAAATTTTAAAATGAGAATCCTGAAGGCATACACTGTGAATCACTCAAAGGCCAGCTAGGAAGAGAGGCATTCCTTTAAATTAGAAGGACTCTAGAAGAGCCTCAGCCAGGGAACACGAGGTTTCCATATGTCTCTATATGTGTCCATACAGGCTCCTACATCCAATTTATAAACACCCTATGGATCAGGGAACCTAACTTGCAAGCTGACAAAATCTGTGGAGGTTATGGAATGGATGGTTGCCCATTTCCTCTTGGGATCCTACTGTCAAGATCTTCTGGGATGCAATCTGTTCTAAAATCAATTAATTTTTACAAGGACCACTCCCACTGAACCCTGCAATATCCATCCTCTGCCACTGTCTACTCGAGTTATTACCCTCAGGTCATGGGAGCTTTGGCACACTGAAGTATACACATGGTGGTATATGTTGCTGGAAGCTATTATCCCAGGGAGCTCACAGGATACGACAACTTGGGGATGTTGTTTCCACTGAGAACCAGAAATCACTTTCCGAGCTGACTGATGTTTGAAGAAGGACCATCTGTGCTGCCCAAATTGATGCTGACAACTGTGTTTGATGTCTCTGTCTCAACTAGTAAAGAAAAATCACTGTTCTGTTTTCTTGACTCTGCAATTTCTAACTTTGTGTCAGTGGAGGATAAGATGAGGAGTGATAGGCTGATAACTGCAGGAAAAGAGTTTGGATAAAATATTAGGGAAAAAGCGCAGCTCTTTTAAACAGGAAGAACTGTGAAAGCCTGGAAGAGGTTGTCTGGGGTGGTGGGATCTCTGCAAGTAAAGGCAATTAAGAACAGGTTAAACAAACAGCTGACCAAAAGGCTGAGAGAGAGTTGGACCATGCTCCAGGCAGGAAATGGACAAAGATGACCTCTGATGGACATTTCCAGCACTACTGTCTGTTCCTAATACTGCTCAAGTAACCTGTGGTGCTTTGGCTTGAGTGTCTTTCTTAGAGGTGCTTACTCAAAATGTTGTCCAGAGCTAAATAATTCAGACCCAAGGGGCTGGAATGGTCACACCAACCACATTTCCTCCACCCAATCTCAAGCAAAGTACAAGAAGGGGAAACAGGCCCACATCCAGGGTTCTCATGGAGGTCAGAAGAAAGCTCCACTTGGAGCAATGGAGTTCACGTCAGACATGAAATAGCCTGAGTGAAGAGAAAGCAGTTTAGAAGCAGAAAATCCAGAGGGGTTATTTTTAATTACTGTGTTAGGTTTCATCATAAATCAGAATATCAAGTGCATGTTGGGAGAATCACTCCCATGATATGTTACTGGTGAACTGCAGTAGCGAATTTCTTTGTAGTATCTGGTATGAAACACAGGCATGCCAGGAACATCTCTTTCACACTTGAGGCTGTTTATAAAATCATTACATAACCAATTATAAGTGTTTTAGCATTATAATGGTTAATATTATCTTTATATCACAAAGGATTCACTATCTCAGCCCAGAACAAGAAGGACCTGCCTTGGTCTAGATTAGTAATGTCAGGGTGTCGAGGTATCTATATGTTTTAACCCAACTTTGGCAGCCATATGTGCTCACCTCAGTTACCTTCAGCTATCTAAAAACTGAACATCTATTTGAACAGACCCCTCTAGATCCCCATCTAAAGTCAGTGGAGGAAGGTTGACACCTCCGGAGAGCTCTTCATTCCTCCCTACAGCAGATGTCTAGCTAAGATGGGTGAACCATGCCATGGAGATGCCACGCTCATCACACAGGTTATGGAAGCAGTCTAGGTGATAGTAGACATCTAAATCTATGCCAGGAGGTGATATCCTGTCCTTAGAAATATTTCACATGAATGGGTTAAATCGATCAGTGTAAAACCCCTTTCTATCCAGTGCTTTATATCCATGATCCACTTCCATGAGAAATCTGCTACTTGACTTTCTTAAAGAGAACAAGTCAAAGTTCTGCCTGCTTGGAGTCTGCAGCGCTGCACAGTCCTTGCTTCAAGGGGAAATGCTTTTTCCAAGACACCAGAAATCCTTGGTAAAGGAAACACAGGGTTTGGGTTGGTTTTTTTGTGTTTCTGTCAAATCAAGATATCAGATATGGTTGTTATTATTTAATAATGATAATAGTAACAATTTCTCAGATGTAAAAGTAATACAGTAATGATAGGCTTCATGGAACATACAAAAAAGACTAACAAATATAATCAGTTGCAGAAGGAACTGAAGAAAGTCTGGGACATGAAAAGCAGAGTAACAACTGTTTGTGGTGAGCTGGGCTTTCATGATAGGGGTATCACAGCAGCAGCATAAAATGGAAACAGGGTCTACTGTAAAGCCGTGTGTCCTCCAGATGGCAACATTGATTGGTATTTCTAAGGGAGTTTGGAAGGAGCAGTCTTTCTCTGGGATACCCAGATCAGTCTTCAACAGACTTGCAATTGTGCTGCCCTCAAGACCCTGGGATGTGGCAGTAAAAGGCAATATCTTTGACAATATTCATGACAGTAAAAATAAGGAGGAAAGGTGGAAGTCACTACACAACTTCTGGATTCAGCAGATGATTCCCAGGGAAAAAAAAAAAAAAACAAAAAAACAAAAAACATTTATGACACAACCATCTGGCAAAGGACAAAGAAGTATTTTAATCCCCAAAATCAATCCCTAAGAGGGGATGAAGACCATTAAATGTGAAAAATGACTGTGATGTTAAAGATGCTTGAGTGCCTTCTGAAATCGGTGTATTTCCCTTAGCCTTTTGAGTCACCAGGGCTGCTGGTGTGAAGACCTCTCTCACTTTGCAACAGCACCTTCACCTCTACAAGTCTTGAGATGAAGTCCTGACAATTGATGGACATGACAGTAGCACCTAGGACTGCAATAGTAAAGGTATTTAGTGCTCTTCTGAGACTTTTCACTGAGAATTTTGCAA
The DNA here is from genome assembly GCF_003259725.1 of Athene cunicularia. Classification (NCBI taxonomy): domain Eukaryota; kingdom Metazoa; phylum Chordata; class Aves; order Strigiformes; family Strigidae; genus Athene; species Athene cunicularia. Next base: position 9,459,624 of record NW_020799109.1, read on the forward strand.
CCCTTTAGAAAGATTAGGAGGATGGATTTTAGTTAAGTCTGAGATTTATATGCATTAGCCACAAATGAATTCTAGTCCCTGAGCTGAAGCCAGGTGAAAATAAAGGAATGAATAAGATTGTTCGCTTTTATTAACTTTACTAAGGTGTAATTTTCTTTCCGCTACACTGTAGGTCAAGTTGCACTGCAACCACATAGTATGACTTCTGACTTGATTCTGTGATCACTATAATCTCCTGAAGTCCTGCTCTTAAACTAGCCAGAGTGCAGGGAGAGATTATGATCAAACACCATGTTATCCTGAGATTTAGGGCCAAACGGCAGGCTGGTGTGACCAGGCTCAGTGCAGGTGACTGGAAAGGAGTGTCACCCAGTAGGCTGGGAGAATAATTTAGTCTCATTTTCTGGGTTAAAACAGGTGATTCACATTGGCTCAAATCTTCCACATCATTGCCAATGAGACAGCAGATAAAATAAGTTCTATCAGTTTCTTACACTATTTGTTTCTTTCTCATCTTTTGCTCGTTCATGCTTAAAATGTCTTGAGGTTTTCATGACTCATCTGTCCTCTCTAATAATGTTGGCTATTAATGAAGGGTTTCCTGGAAAACAGACGAGTTCAAAGTTTCAAAAATCCTGTTTTCCATTGAAGTTTAATTTCTAGAATAATTTTCCACTTTTGACAAGAATGAGACTGAAAAGCAGAGAACATTTTCCATTAAAGTCTGCAGAGAAATTTCCTTTAGTTTCTCACAGAGGACTGCAGGGCTTGAAACAGCCTCCACTTTCACCATCACTGCCAGGACAAGAGCCAACATCTTCTGCTTTCCTCTTCTGCCTTAAATCAGGCCTGAAAAAGCCACTGAGTTCCCAATTTCTGTGCCATTAGTTCTTTTGCTTCTTCTCATCTACCCAGGCTACTCATGATGGTTACGTTCCAGTCCTCACTTATTTCACAGTATATGGAGTTGCTTCCATACACTTGGCCCTGCTGAAGAAGATGAGGTTAATATTTGTCTGATAGGGGGAGTCAGTTGGAATTCTTTTGTCCAAGGACGGGCTAAGACCATGGTCAATGAGTGCTCTCTAAAGTGATGATACTTTTCCCCAGTTTCCACTCTGTTTCCCATACATTTTCCATACTTAAGGCTCATCAACAGGATTTGTGGCAGCACAAACAAGAGTTCAGCCTATTTTGTGGGGTGGTTTTTTTAAAGGTTGGTCTTATTTCAACTGACGTGAACAAAAAAAATGAAATTAAATATGAAATTCCATAGATGTTTGGATTGAGGTTTTTAGGGGTACAGGACAAGAGAAGAGCTTTGGTTTCTTTGTCCACAAAAATTCTGAAAACTACAATGTTTAGTTTTCAAAAATATAGATTTTTAGTAAAGGGGAAAAAAAGTTTGGATTAAAATGTGTGTTATTTAAAAGTATCTTCAGATAAACTTTTTAAAAATCAAGCCATACTTTTACTGAACACAGAATGGTTGCAGAAAGCTTTTTCATTAATTCAATTTTCATTGAAAACCACCCATCCAAATGTGCTGGCTCAGACCCATTCTCCTCCACAAGTAATTGGTTACCAGGGTGGGCCTGAACCACACCACGGGTGACATGTGGCACCTTCACCCACCATCAGCACAATCTGTGCACCAGTGGTGGGAGGGCAAGGTTTGTTTTTTCTGCTGGTGTCGCACTCACCCAACCTGAACCAGTATGATTTAAACTCCCAGAAGCTGACTGGCTCAGATTTGGTCTCAGATTGGTTGTAGATAGGAACGAATGCAGCAATCCTTCCTTATTTATTATCTTGGTAAGAGCAAGGCTGCCGTTAAAATGTGTCTGATGTGCTCAGGAGATAATACATGGTTGTTAGAAGGGGATCACTGTCCTTTCAGGAGACAAAGACAGCAAAAGACCCTTCTGATGAAGCCACAAAGCTAAAATGTTAACCTGATGAATTCTACCTCTATGGCTCTGGAGTAAGAGGTTAGCAAAATACTTTCTGTGCCAAGAAGCTGTAAAATAAGCTTCATTTTAGATGCGATAGGGGAATATCTTCTTACTAATTGTACCAAGGTGTCTGCTGAATTAGCTGAGATATGATATATCAGCAGTCACTGTAAAACCTCTGTGTGAAAACATCTAATAGAGTCAAAGAAATCCGCACTGGAATAGACCCCAAGGCAGATCAGCTGTGCCTAAACCTAAACCAGGCTCAGCAATGTCCACTCACACTATACAAACCCCCTGACAGAAAGGAGAAAAGCTGTGATTATGTTTGTTCCTATTAACTTCTGTCAGGTCTGACTTCCAACAGTGGGCTCGTTCACAGCACACAGTCACCCATCCCTAACTGTTATTGGTACAGAAGCAAAGAGGACACCAAAACCCCATTATGACTTCAACTTTCCCTATTCTCTGTTCTAAAACCATACAGAGAGAAGCAGTTGGAAATGCTGGTATACCTATTCTACAGGTGAGCATGAAATGGCACAGCTATCCTTGCAATTATCCCATGGGGATATCTCTGCATTTAAAAGACTGCTGAAAGATTCAAGCCGAGGCTGATTTCTCTACAGCCCTGGAAATATGCAGTCACAAGGTCCTAAACAAGGTCCGAATAAGACCCTGGCTTAGGTCCCAATATCATATGGAAATCTGTGACAGAGGCAGGAGGGAAGCTCTGACTCCCAGGTCTGCGCCGCTGCCGACGGTGCTGCACTTCTCTTGCCATTTTGCTTCTACTATGTTACAGCACAGATTTATTTTTCACACTCATGTTATGTCTTGAAAATTTGGGTCTGGTTTTGAAGTGTGTGTGGGCCTTATCTTTCTGTTCTCTAAATAAAGGGTCATTTCTGCATCTGTCTTAGTAGAAGTGATTTTATAGCTGTAGATGACAATATGTAAGTTTTTTCTCAGGCACCGGTAATACGAGGTAATTTATATGTCCAGTGGAAGCTAGAATTTATTTGCAGTAATTTCTCCCAATTGTATTTATCAATAGGTATCTCTCAGCAAAATGCCAAATCTTGCGAGCATGTTTGGAAAGTCAAATATGTTTGTGTAATGCAAACCTATGCCATGTCAGGAATTAGTTTGACTAATAGGCCTTTAATTAAATCCTTGTGGGGTCTTGGTGTGAAGAATAGACCCAGTTTCCAAAAAATTTAATTTATAAGATAAATTCACAAATATATCCATCTAATAAATCTTTCTTACATCCAATATTTTCCTAGTAACAATAACAGGACAGATAATTTATTAGACTATTTCCTATTGCATTATAATGACTATGCTTGATACTTTTAATGTATTCTTCAGAGCACTGGAATGATGGAGGCTATAATTAATGAAGATAAAGATTTCTAGGGCGCATTGATCCAGGACAGACATACTTAGTGTAACTTCCAAACCTATATGTAATCACAGAAATATTTCCCTAGAGAACACGAATTATAGATGACTCTAAAACTGCCACTGGAGATATTCTGCAGAAACCACAACAGGAAATGTTTATTTTCTCAACCCTAATAACCCTTTCAATACAAATTATTTTGAATTTTTTAGAAAATTACACTAATTCCCAATTATTTTTTTCTTGCAAGATACTTCATATTTAGAGAAATATCTATATTTTCCTTCACTGTCTTAGTCAGCTCCTTGGTCTGTCACTTAAATGGCCATTGTATAGGAAACAAAATGCAACCTGAAGTGTCTCAATTTTTCTTCCCTCAGAGAACAGCATACAGACCAGCACAGCAAAAGTTCAATCCTATCCCAGCATATAGGAATCTTAATAGCAGAGAACAGAACAGAAATGCCAGGTCTAAAATGCAGGCCCAGTAACAAGAAATACCATTCCGGTATTTGTAAATACTTTTTAGAGAGCTAGAAATATCCCTAAACTATCAAGCTACCACCCCTCAAATACAGAGAGATCAGAGGAAACTTGATATTGTTGCCCTTCTCCTAGAGCATGGTTGGATCATCCTCTTCCTTCAGTGGCAGAGCTCCCAAGTTTTGAGTTCTTTACAATCTATCTATTTTACTTAATACTGATCATAATATTAATGGTAGTTATTCATACCAAACAAATCCATTCCAGGTAAATCTAGTGAAAGACCATATGTCTGGCATGGAAACTGCACAGCCCTCCTCCTCATGTGAACCAATGGATGGTTTCATTTAATTCAGACTGACGAGGAGGACAAGAAGTGGATGTGTTACGTTTTGATCAAGCTCATTGGAAGGGTCAGAAGTGCTCGATTTATTGCTAATTGTACTGGATTTAGTTCAGCTCTTATTGGCCTTCTTAGCATCACCCCCACTCAGTACGCAGGTCTATGCAGGTACAGCCTTTGGGATGTGCATCTGAGGTCAGGAACTGCTCTGACTCCAAAGGCTACTGAGCTGAAGTCAAGATAGCCACCTCCCCAAGAGTCTGAGAAATGAAATGTATCAAAAAGAAAACACCAGCTTGGGCTGCTGATGATTTTTAGAGGAAAATCTGATTTGCAACCTGTGGTTTGGCTTGCAGCATTCTGTGTGCGTGGATTGCAGAGCAGTGGAAACGAGGCACTTAGTAACTTTGGCTAGTGCTAGCCCTGCTCTGGGCAGACACTCCCCCAGGAAGTTTCACATCTCCTCAGTCCAAACACCACAATCAGCTCCAAAATCCTTTGCATGGTATTGCAGGCAGAGATCTTTGGGCAACAACACAACTATTCAACACCAAGGAGTGTTTTAAAGAGCAGGGGGCAGAAATAAGGTGGTAAAGCTGTTTCCTACTGGTTTAGAAAAAACATCATATCTGAGGACTCGTACTCATCCCCAATGCAACGAGTAGAGCGTGCACTTGGCTTTTCACTCACATCAGGCAGTAAGTACCCAGCATGGCAAAGTTCATTGTTTCTGTATCACACTGATTCATTTCCTGCTGCAAAATACACCTCTACCTAGGAACGGAGGACCAAAACTAGATCAAGTCCTCTGCAATTGCAAAAATGATAGAAATGTAGGATATACAGCACTCCTGCTCCTGTTTCCCCACTCATACGCAGAGGAAGCTGCAAAACATTTCCTCCAAACTTGTAAAAAGCTTAAAACAAGCTGCAAAAAAGACCAAAAGCCACAAATTACAACATAAAACAGGAGGAGAGCATGAAAGATTACAGGCAGTGAGATGCCATGGGGTCCTGCATACAGCAAGGGAGTTTGTTAGGTGCTAATTCCCAGGTGATGCTCAGCAGCGGGCTGGACTCTGTGCTGTGGCTTGAAGACAAAGAAGAGTTGACAGGTCCTCGCCTCTGTCACCTGATGAAACGCTTACGCCTGACCCTAAGCTTGATGATTTAGTGTCAGTCGTGTGAGCAGGACTCCCTGACTAAGCTCCAGAGAAACTGCTAACACCAGCTGGAGCGCCAACACTACCAGCACCTTGTCCTGCCTCTAGCTGTGGCCAATTTCCAGTGCTCCAGAAGAAAGCAAAGAAAACTCTCAGAAGCCAAGTTACGTAACATTTACACAATATTATAAACTAACACAGTTCTGGCTTGGTTTTTTGTTCCCATGAACATGATATGACTCAATGGAAACTACTCTGCAGGAAATAGGCGGCACATTTTGAATCTTAAGCTTCCAGAAATAAGATACCGCTCAAAAGAATTTGGAAAAAACATACCTGTTGGAGGAATGAGCCCAGCTCAAAACCTAGAGCTGAAGAAACCTGGAGTTTGGGAACAGTGTTTTAAAAAACCCAACCTACCTCTGGTCTGACTGTTAAAATCATGGCAGCACTAGACCAAACCCATGTCATGCATCTACATGAGCTGTGTGTCAGTATAACAGCTTTCATACTTACCCAAATAGAATAATCCTATAGTGTGACTTTTTTTTTTTTCTTTCTTTCTGAGCCCTTCTTAATGTTTGTACCAGTATTTCTTAAATCCTGCTTCAGCTGCTACTTATAATCCTAAAGTGGTGTTTGAAATCTGTCTCTGAGTTTCAGGGTGTGAAGCCAACTCGAATCTCTTGTCTCCCCATCAGCTCTCCTGACAAGGATAAAGAAGGACAAAATGTTATGCAGACTTGTTGACGGAGGTGAAATTCAGTGGTTGCCAAAGATGGTTTCTGGAAACAGTGCAAACCCTCCACTGAAACCTTACTGGCATGCAAGACAATCTTTGCTTTTTACTAGTAGGCCCAAAACTAACATTTTCATAATAATTTTCCAGTATCAAAGTGATAGTTTTTATCCAAGACAGCTGAATACTACAGAACTGTGTAACAACAATTCAGTGCCAAACATATGCTATGTATATATTTTAACACCTTTGATAATAATAAAAAATGCATGTTCCTAGCAGTTTTCTCAACTTTCATTCAATAACAACATCCTTGAGTTGATGCTTTTTGTTTTCCTTTCATATTATTACGAACCTGTGTTTAATTCTCAGTGCCAGTTTGGCTTTTTAACCTCTCTTTCTACATTCCACTAGTAATGTCTGATTAAGAAATTAGCCTTTCAAGTGCTATAAAAAAATCCAAGAAATACAGTAACACAATACCATGGAAAACTGATATAATCTTTTCAAAACTATAAAAATTGGTCACCCAAAGGAACATCTGCATGGTAAAAATTTTAAACAAACTGGAAGGGAATCAGATAGCCCATAAAGAACCAAGCGGCTAGAAGAGCCATTGGTCGTTTACATATTTTGCTGTCATCTTGCCTTGGAGAAGACTATCATTTTGAAGCATGTTTCTTCAGTTTTAGTTACCGGCATCTGGAATGAATTCCAGGATGGAACACTGAAAGTTTTTAAAAGGAAACTCAACCTTACAATAATTATTCCTTAAATCATTAATATGGTGAAAGTGCCAGATGTAAAAATATGAACAAAATAAAATAAAACATGGTCCCAGGTATCACTCAAATCCCTAATGTACAACTGTCTGTTTTCTCAGTTCATTAATATCTGTTGTAGTCTCAGATATTTTCTTTTATGTAAAAATTTCCACTTGCTTGTTATGTCTTCTGTCTTGCATTAGAGTTATTGCTTTACCTCTCAGAATAACTCTGGCTGTGTACATTGCAGGACTGTGGATCTACTGTAATACAGGCTTTCCTCCAGCAAAAGATAACAGTGTATTCATCTTCTATTCAACAGCATGAGAAACTTCTGTTTTGATGGATATTCAAGAGGAACAGCATCCCGAAAGTGTGGTTTCATGGTGACACCAGGGCTTTGTCAGCACGGAGCTCCTCGCAGCGTCCAGGTTTCATTCACAGGCACAAGATACAACTCAGTGACACCTGGGTGTGAGGGACTGCTGAGGTTGATGAGCTTGGAATAGGACTAAGAGCCTGAAGACCTGGCAATTCAGTCTACGCATTCGTTCCCTTGTTCACACTTTTAAAGCAGTGGGATGAAGGCAGCAGAGGGAGGGATGAACGTCACTGTAGATTAATACAAATTGTTTGATGGTCTGTTCTTTTCAGGATGATGACGCAAATCATAAGGCCAAAATGAAATTCACTTTTCTAAGTGAATCCACTTGAAATGCGATACAGTTCAACAAGGAGTTGCGCTTAAATCCCACAGGAGAACCCATTTCATTGAAAGTTCCTGGAACACCTAAGCAGACCCCATCAAATCCCCAGCTATTAATTTGTTTCCACTAATGTCCTCCCTCCCTCCCTCCACAAAGAAGATGTCTCCTCAGAGCTCCACTGAGTACTCCCAGCACCTCTAAGCAGTTTTGCAGATTAATGTTTGTCTGAATGTTACTAATTAGGCCAGGCGACTACATAATGAGATGCTTACAAAGTTTATTCATCACTAAAAATAAATGTTAAGCATCTGTTTTGCAGGCTATTCCCATGTGCCATTCAGGTCCGTGTGCTGTAGAACCAGATGGAGCTGGAGGGAGACCAATCACAGCGCAGAGGGATTACATCTCTTAAAACCATGGTTAACTTAAATAAGCAAGTTGCCATCCCTCCATAAATCCCACATCTACCACCAGATGTGTGACAAGACTATTGCACGGGGTGTTCTAGCTTGGGCTCCCCTGCTCTGAGGGAGCAGAGGAGAAAGCCAGCTGCTCATGGCAAGGGCCATCTCTCCCTTGCACACTTGTCAACAAAGCCACTCTCTGTTGGTGACCATCTGAAAAGAAAGCCCTGATGACTCACAAAGCACAAAACCATCAAATGGGGCTACACTAAATAAACTCTCCTTCTGTCCCAGGCAGTGGTGGAAATGACTCATCTCTCAGCTAAGCTTGGGGGAGAGTTTCTCTCTGCCATGTTAACCAAATGTTAAGTGGGTTACTCAAGATGGTTATTGCAGTGAAACCATTAGCGATGTTTGCTTACAAGCCCTCACTTAAGTGCTCAGAGTAGCAGTAGTTCTGTGTCTCCTGAAAGCGTTTGTTAGCTTGTGTATAGAGAAGGTGGGATTGAGAGTTGGATGCTTTATTTTCTTTGTGTTCCTGAGCGATGCTGTGCAAGAAGTGGCACTCTTTTGGTGTCGTAGGCTTCACAATGACTGGGAAAGCAAGATCTGGGAGATCCCAGATTCTGGAGGAAAGGAAGTTATTCCTCATCCAAGTGAGGGAACAGAAACAACTCACTCCAACATTAGCAAAGAGAAGGGAACAAGCCAGGTTTTCCCAGAGTTAGCTGTATCAAACCCGTTAGACTGGAGGAATATTTAAACTGGTTTTTTTGTTTGTTTGTTTTTGGGTTTTTTTTTTTTTTTTGATATTTAAATTGTATTTCTCTTTTCAGATGGGCTTAGAGGCTGATTTCAGGTTGGAAGCCTTGTTTTGCTGAGCACGGCTGAGCATAAATAGTGGAGCTGATTTCTTGTCCTCAGAGAACCAGCCATCCAAGGAAGAAAGGCACAAAGGCAGAAGTGATAGAGGGAATGACTTTAATCATGAAGGTAATTTATCAGCACTTGTGGTTTGTTCCTAGAAAGGAGCACAAGGTGATAAATTAATATCTGGATTTCAAGCACCCCAAAATTCAAGGTTTTCCGATTCTAGGGGATTTTTTACAGTACCTTACATTGCTAGGGAAACACAATGAAGTATGTTACTTCAGGAACCACAGAGTACAACTATGTAGATGAGGCCATTAGCATAAGAAAAATACTCCTTCCCTCTGAAATGAGACATCCAAAGCTATCAGTGTGAGAAGTGAGCTATCTACCACTCTTTAAACCATCGGTGAACTTTTTAGCTGACTGTTATTTGAACACCGTCAAGTGTTGCACTCTGCCACATTTACCAGTTTGCCCAAGAAATACAAAATGACCAGATGGACAGAGTAGATTTTCTACCTGTCTGACCTTGCAGAATAATAAGATTCTCAAGAGCAATTGTGGCACAGAAGAATCCCTCAGTGCCCCAACCTCAGACAAGAGTGGATCCAACCAGAAGACACAAAGCTGCAGTACATACAACTCGAAGCCTCACTGCTCACTGAACAGGGTGATGCCACACAGTCCAGACGTCTTTCTGTCTTCTGCCACTCCCTGACACTGCAGAGCCCTCGCTGTGGGGTGCAGCATGCTAGGAAGAGCCACGCAGGGCGGCAGTGGATGTGATCCACGCTTGCCTGTGTGATGATCAACAGAGACACACCAGAGTGTCAGGAACGGTGTTTTTGTGGTTTATGTGGTTCACCCATGGCCCAGAAAATCAGTCTCCACCATATAATTTTTGTTTTGTTGGAAGCAAGTCCTTTAATGTATCTGTAAGGCACTGAGCAGTTCTGTGCTGTGCTGGTGGGAGCCATATAGGTGCGATGCATGGGGAGACAGGCACGTGGGCAGAGGAAGGATGACAATCTCATCAAATTTCACTATGTTAAAGCCAGGTTAGGCAAAAGGGGATGGATTACAGAAAGTTACAACAAAACTAGAAAACATTTGGGGAGGTGTAGTAGCACTAGATAAAAGGTGCCCATCTCAGGAGGGAAAGGACCTTGAACACATTTTAGTTATGGGCACCATCTCCAGCTAGCTGGAAGCAGTGGAGGCTTTTTCTTTCAACATCAGCCAGTGCAGGAAGAGAAGCCAGTGAAAACTGGGGTTGGAAGATAAAGACGAAGAACAATACGGGTCATGGAAGCAGGGTCTTCTGGGGCCAAGTATGCACAGGTGGTGAGGGGAAGAGGAAGAGGACACTTGCCAATCTAAACCCAGTGGTACTGCAGCAGAAAAAGAGGCAAACAGCATCAGGAAGGTTGAGAGGCAGGTTCAGCCGGTGCCTGGAGAGCCAGGAGTAATTCTCACGGCCCATCTGACCAGAAAGGACCAAACTACTTTCATACGCAGACCAGGATCACAATGAACTATCCATATACAGCCATTATAATGATTCATTTGAGCTGGAACAAGCCTGAATGTGCAACTGAGGAATGGAGTTGGGGGAGGTGAGCTATAGGATGCTGTTCTGGAGTGTTTGACAGGATTAATCCATGGTTCCCCAAGGGAAAATGAAGGTTGACAAACTGGTGAGAGTAAATGAAACAGCTGATGAAAACAAAAACTGGCAAACTGAGAAGAATGTTAAGTAAAGCATAATGCACCCACTTGCCTGTGTTTTATTTTCAATATATTTCTATATTTAATATATGTCCTATATTTCACCTTGTCAAATGACAGACACACATATCTCCACAAAAAATTCCCCAGAAGTTAATGCCACAGAGTTAGGGTATGAGCACAGTCTCAGAACACCTCCACAGCAGTGCCCCAGGCAGAATGTTCTCTATTCTAGTTCAGGTTAACCCATCTCCAAAGCGGGATTAAGCTAAACCGTTTGAGATCAGGTTTAGGACAAAACCATATGTCTTCATGAGGAATGCCAGAACTGAGGCCACTGCCCCACAGTTTTGAGAGTACTTGGAAGAATTAAAGTGAGGGAGAAAGCAAGTGCTAGTAGAGACGCTAGGTGAGGACGGTGCAACAGTGCGGTTGGGACAATTTTAGAGAAGGTCACATTGCTCCTAGGAAAAATATTTTGTGGGTGGCATGAAAATACTCCTGCCGGCTCATGTCCATTTTTATTGAGAGAACCATCAGTTGCTATCACCTGGGAAGTTTTTTCAGATTTTTAGTTAAGATTTATGGAGTAAATTTTAAAAACTCAGAACCAATACATACATGTTATTGGTGTTTTTCTTCCTCCTGACAGCAGAAAATTCCTTCCTGACAGCACTAAAGAATTTTACCCATTGCTGTCACTGAATCCCTGAAATACAGCATTTGGGCTCTGGCTATAAGGAAGGTTTGAGGCTTGACTCTTCCCTTTTAGTCCAAAGGAAAGCGATCTCTCAGACAGAGTCAGGGTCCCATGTCCAGTACCTAACAAATGGAAGGGGAATGGGAACGAGACAGAGCACATTCCACAGCCTGGTGTGTTTAAGGAAAGGGGTATAGCTTTCACTCTCCCGCTGTTAGACAATAATGCGCTGACTGAAAATGTCAAGCTTCAGTTTAAACAAAATAAAAGACTGGAGGGCCCAGGGCAGAGAATTTAAACACATATTAATTAGGGCTGGTAATACTCTGACATTTGCTGGATTTTTAATAAACTGATGAATATTTCTCCTTCATATTTCAGTGACATGAAATTGGTGCAGCACAATTAATTTCAACAAGTTTCGGTCAATGGGTGCTGGAGGAAAATGAACATACAGCATCACAGACTTGAATTAGAAGTACTCTTATTTTGAGCGAGTAACATGGAAAACCATTGCCCTCCTCATGAGAAAATTGCAGCTCAGGACCTTAAGAGGAATTTATTTACATGCAGCAATTTACTTAATAATTTCACAAAAAGAAGAGGAAGGCAGACAGAATAGATGATTAAAGCTCCCTCAAGAATACAACAGAATGGAGTAAAAAACATCCCCAAATGTGGAAGCACAACACTTATGCTTATATTAGCATGTAGTCTTAGCTTCATATGTTCATAACAGACTATCAGGGAGAAAGAATGTTTTCTGGAACACGTTGAAGGTTCAGTTATTGTAGCAATGAGCACTAGAGGAACATCTCTTTACTAGTTTACAATCTCTTCAGTGGTGCTTATGCAAGTGGTTCAGAAGGTACCAGTATCTAACCAGAGCACTAACACTTCCACACAACTAGCCAGTAAACGTTGTAGGTTGTCGTAAATGTTCCCAACCTCTTTGAGATAGTTCCTTCCTCTTTTATTAGCTACAACAATATTTCTTTACTTGATGAGTGGCTTCAGTCATAGACTGGGCTCCTGCTGTGCAAGCTTTGGTTGAAACACCCAAGAAGCAGAAGTCTGGCCCAGAGCCACCTGAGAAGTTTAGGCACGAGTTACAGCACGGGACAAAATGGCATGGCAATAACATAAGGCACTATGCTGGTACAAATTGAGATACAGAGCACAACTCCTTAGTGTCTGAAGAAAAGTAACTGGACACATGCTGACTCTTGCACACTTAATGTGTTGCAGCACACATACTCAATCACAGTGATCCTGAAATAGTCACATATGCATGAACATGCTCTCCTCCCGCAAGTAAGTGAAATTTGTGTGCATGTGGGGGTCTTAGCTTTGCTAAGGGAAACGCTGGGGTGGAGTTATCATAGAAAGAAGTGGACTGTACATTCTGTAATAAAGAGAAAATTCTTAGCTTTTAAAATGTTAGCTCTCACGCTAAGCACATGGCTTTCAAATTCTACATATAAGAATGTTCAAGCAGAGAACAGAGATGGACATCGTCTTTCCAGATTTTAGTGAAATTTTAGATTTTGAAAATAAAGCATTCACCTTTCTCTATATTTTTTGCAAACCATCAACCTACAAAATTTTGAAATAAAAAAACTGAGAATCTTGAAATCTAAATAAACTGCAGTTTAACAAAAGCAAAACAGATTTCATATAAACATTAAAAGGGAATTTTTAAGTCATTTGGCTTCAAAATGACAGAAAATGGTTTTATGTTAGGTTGTGGGTGTTATTATTATTCCTGTTATTATTATACTCGTTATTGCCAGTATTAATAAAATACTTGTATCCACTAAAGTCTAAGAATGTCTATCAGAGACCCATGTGCTGGGTATTTTACTGATGTTTATTTGAAAGACTGTCCTTGCCTCAAAGTACTTCTAATTTACTGTTGCACCCAAGGGAACAGAGAAAGAAATAGTTGCTTAGCACAAGAGCTGGATTATCACAGATTCCCAGTGTCACAAGATACATCAAAACCCAGTCCATCATCATCAAGAGTAACACAGGAGACCTGAGGTGACCTAGGCAAGCTCAAAACACCACTGTGTCTTAGTGAGGCAAGCTCAAAACACCACTGTGTCTTAGTGAGAAGCAGACCTGACCCAAACAGCTTGCAGACTAAATGGATGAAGAAACAGCTGTAATGAGAAGAAAAAGAGAGGAAAATACTGATTCAGTCTTACAGATCAGGAGGTAAGGAACTTCAGCACTGAGTTGGCAGAGCATGGCAGGGTGGCAGAGTCTTCCAAAGTCACCCAGATACAGATCCTAAACATCCCAGCCTGAAGTTAAAACTACAAGGACTTTCTTTGCAGATAGCACGGCATGCAGCAGGAAGGGTGTCTGAGAAGACAGTGCTCTAAGGGAGTCATTACAGTGTCAAGTAGCTAATACATACTAGGATGTAATTAACACGGTTCAATGAGCTACCATCACCTGACTGGACCATGGTCACCAATTATATGGGTGTTCTTACTGAAACAGGGAAGATTTACACTTGAAAATACTGACTTCTTTGTGGTCTAAGCCGAGGCTTCTTACCCTGTCGCTAGAGCAGGCTATGGGCTTTGGTACCTGCCTACCTTCCCAGGTACCTAGACCCAAGCTCTGGTCCCAGTCCTTCCCTGGAAGCTGTGCTTCTTCCAGTGGAAGTCAATGGACAGGAGACCTGCTTGCTTTTACACCTCCAGAGCTTGCCGCTCGACAATGTATCAACAGTCTTTATTTCAATTAATACATCAGACTGGGAGCTGCTGCATGGCAGATCTGCTGCAGGATGCCTCTGGGCAAGGGTTTGCTTCTCCAGCCTGTGAGGACAGCAACTGCATCTGTCACCTTCAACCATGGTTACCTTCAACAGGGAGTCCAAGTGTCTCCCAACCTGCACTCACAGCTCCTTGGGGGCTGTGGTGTGCTGGCAGTTGCTTGTGCTGCTATAGATGTTGGAGATCACCATCTCCCAGACTCTGGAGATCATATGGTCATACCCTGATGTTTTCTGAGGCACACAAGAAGGAAGTTGAAGAAAGTTTGGAGCTTACAGAGCAATGTTTCCCCTCTTGTTCTGTACAGTCTGAGTGTGGTGGCAACCTCAGCTCTGTAGGTGACAAATGGAGATGGTTCCCCTCCCTGCAGCCAAACAGGCGTCCCCAGGAGAGAGCTTTTGTACAATTAGGCTCATCATTTAGATCTCATCGAGCCCCCACAAGCCTACAGAGGGTGTGCAGAGAGACTCCTTTCAGCCCCTATCGGGCATTACTAGTATCAATCCTGGAACATACACACTAGAGCCCTCTTGTCTCCACTTTAAATTAAGTCTTAAAATATGGTCCCAATATGATGGATTTGTAGACAATTGCTTAGGGAAAGAAGTGCTGCAAGGGATTCATTACACTACGGGCTGACAGCTGATGCCTAAGTATTGCAAAACCCCTGGGGTTTCCAGAAGGAGCTTGACATGAAATATGTGGTGAAGGAGCAGTACGGGCTGCAGAAGCAACAGCACCCTAGAGAGGCAGATATGAAATGGAAATTACTGAGGCCAGTGATGGCCACAGGAAGAATAGGATGCTGGTAAATACCCACGCCATTTGGAAGAGATCTGGAATGGGGAGGAGACAGGAATACTGGAACCCAAATAAGAGGAATTCAGCTCCTTTGCTTCTTTCCTAGGGCAGTCCTCCTTATGACCAGTGCAATTCAAGAGATAAGCTCTTGGTGATTTTGGCATAAGATTTATAGCCTGTTTTACAGGAATGGGACTTTGGAGACCTGGATTCTTTTATCTCAACTCTGCTATTGACTTCCTGAGTAACCTCAGTCATACAGATCCACCTTTTCAAGTGTGGCAGCCTGAAGTTCGGTGCACAAACCCATGGCCAGCCCCAAAAGCAAAACCCTCCTACAGCCTACAAGGCCCACTTTGAAAACTGGGAAGTTGGCCTCAATTCTGTGAGCCTCCATCTTCTAAAGTGTTGCTAACAGTATTATCCTTCTGCAAGGTCCTTCCAGGGGCTCTGTTTATTCATGCTCGCAAAGAATAACAAACGCAGGGACAGAGGCAGTATGGAAAAATGAGCCAGATAAAAGCATTATCTGAAAAGTGCATCACCACATTGGCAAGTGGAGCTGTATCAGATGGGACAGAGGAAATAGTTGTTTCCCGTACCTCCCTCTAATCCTCCATTCACATCCACCCCTACAGAGACCTGACCAGAAAGAGACAAAGTTGATGCTGAAAAACAGAAAACAGCAAGCCTGTTGGGTTATCTAGGTCTACCCCAAATAAAACCACACACAAAAATATTCACAAGTACTCGGTACTCGTTCAGCACATGTCATCTGATAATCTTGGGGCAGCTTACAATGTCTGGCTAGGGAGCAGCAGGCCCAAGCATTTCTGAATAGCAGACTAAGTTAGATGACTAAATATGGTATTTTTTTCATAAACTTGGAGCACCCACTTTGGAGTGCTTGGCCCAGGATTGATTCCTTTAGAGACCTAGGCCTTTGATCTCACTGCTAGACAAAATAATTAAAGGAACTGAAATACAATTGAGGTTTCTTTCCAATTTAAATTTATATATATATATATATATATATATTAAAAAAAAAAACCTTGGATAACTTTTTTGGACTCTTCAGATAAAACATCACGTAGAAAAACAACATGGTGTCTCTTGAGTTTATTTCACCAGCTCCCTACTTTTAAGCTCATGTGTGAAGCTGCTCAGATTTTTTATTTGGAGGGAGAAGAACTGGAAGCATCAGGTAACCCCAAGGGGGATGCTCAGCTTTAAACCAGACACATTTCCCTCTAAGGACCATTACCTAAAATGCTATTTTCATGCCGAATGCCCCTGTTGAGGGATTTTGCTTTGAAAGGGGGCCTCTGTTTGGAAGGAGGTTTTCTTTGTTGTTGCACACACAGATTTGGTAATTTGGGTGATGCTTTATTTTTCTTGACCTGGTACTCACCAGCCTGATGGCCCCACTTCAGTGACAAAGATGATCTTCCTCCCTCACAAAACACACGGGAGATTTCATAGCTGGAGCAGGAGGGAGAAGAGGTCCATATCATAAGGCTGGGGAAGGATTTGATGGGTTCCTGCTAGCTCCTGTCACACAGTCTGAGGTCTCAGGACTAAGTCAGAACAGCCCAGGGGTGTTTTTTTCTCCTTCTCAGTGAAGAAAGAGAGTGACACAGTGGTTGAGGGGGTTTCTTACAGGTCCAAAGGTGCCAGCTGGAGTCTCACTTGGATTTTATGCAATGAACTGTCCCAAATTAACCCTAGTGGGAAGCAATATCTGGTAATTTGGAGTAAGAACTCAAGAGCAGATATGACATAGTAACTTTGATCACCCCCCTGGAGAGCTTAGGTTTTTCAAGTAGACTACATAAGAGGACTAAAAATATACCTCTAGGTGTTTCAGTAGCAAATTTCAATACCTAGAGAGCACAGGATGAGTGAAGCCTTTAATACTAACAATAATCTAACCTTGTCTCTTGGTTTAAGCTAGTTTTGCATCCTCTGACCATAAAGTCGTGTTCAAAAGCCAGTGCCTGGAAGTTTAGTGAAAAATCAGTCTATACCTAAAAGGGCACTGGTTTTATCCTGCACACTCACCTTTTATCATGAGGCATTTTTCACACACACACACACACACACACACACACACACACGTACGTCTTTTTCTTTGGCTTCCCATTTTTCCCCTTCAGTCTGAGATCCTGACAAGGTAGGAAGGCAGAAGACTGGATTTCCTCATCTCTGAGCCAGTTAAAGTGCCTATTTTGGTGATGCTCACAGCCTTGGGATAGGTTGCCAGCACTGAGGCAAACCCCGTGTGACCACACAGTCTGTGAGTCCTGGGCTGGGTTTGAAACTGTTTGGAGCAAGTACATCCCACTCCTTGCAAGCGTTTCATACAACATTCTTCCATTTTACATTTTGTTCTGTGGGAGTACATTTGTTATTAATCACTGGCTTGCACATTAATACAGTGCTTTCTAACAGTTAAACCAGATATTCCACCCTAGCAACTCAAATTAATATTTGTTTGAATAATCTATTTAAGATGATGTCTGGCCAGGAGTGTGGTCTAGTTGGCAGCACTCTGCTCTCCCAAGCGGACATTTTCATTTGGTTTGTTTCATATTTTCTTCCTCTGCTTTTACTTTATATCGTCTCCCAAAATCTTCCGTTCAAATTGCTTTCTCCAGCAATGGTTCCTCTTGCATTCAGTCCATGTAGGTCAAAGTACTTTTTTCATTGCTTATCCTAATTGTTTTGGACAAATGGCTCTACTGAAACCAAGTATTTTTGAGGAACTTAATTTTGTGGCTTTTTGTATTATTTAAGATTCAAGTTTAGATTCATTTTCTGAATACAAAGTACATACGATACATGAAACAAAATACACTGTTTGTACATGTATATGTGTGTATGTATTTATTCTACTGTTTTGCAGCATGGCCATTGATTACATATATCACACTGATGTTGTTTTAAGGATTGTCTTCCACAAGATCAAAGTCTTCCTGCCTTAATTAGTTTCTACCATGTTAAAAATGATAAAAAACTTGAGAATAATCAGACACTGATTTGGGATGGACATAAATATTCCTCTTCTTTGAAAGAGTTGAACTCTGAAGCCAACTTTCACAGTTCAGATTTGTCTCTAGAAAACAGAATGAGCAGCAATTCATGTCCAGTAGCAATTTCTCCTCTGAATCATACTCAGATTCTGGTCCAAGGACCTTCTGTGTTTTGAGGAACTGTGAAGATTTTCTGGCTTAGGTTGGCCACAGACTGCCTTGGAAAACAAAATTTTCAGAACTGTTCATTTTCAGACAGTTTCACTGGTAGAAATTTTGTTTGACAACACCCCTCTGAGGTATCGAGATCAGTATAATGTGCTCTGACTTCACAAGATACTGCAAACACAGCCTGTGCGGTGGGAGTCAGCTTTGTCCTGTCAGCTCTGGACCAGGTCCACAGAGAATAAATGTATGGAAAGAGGTAAGAACACAAGTTATCCAGACATCAATACTTTTCAAAGTACTAAGCTTAAGACACTATATGTGTTGTGGGGCGTTATTGTTTCTTTTCAGTTAAGTATGTTTTCAGAAATCTATTTCAATCAACCATGATTGCAAGAAAAATAGCTGCAAATGATTGCTTCCCAATGAAATGTGTATTAGGAAAATTATTATATTGTATCATATAAAATTTTTCCCCTCACCTGAAGAAGTGTTTTCTGTAACACTTTTCACTGAGATTAAAAGATAACCTTCCTTTCACCAGAACAACTAATTATTTTACTCCAGCTGCAAAACAGCAGGTAAACTACAATGATCAGTCTAAGAATTCCCTCCTCAACCAAGGGAAATCAAGGTGGATATTTTTCAATATACTCAGTTGAGATAAATGGATATCTTTTCCTGAAAACCTGTATTCAAATTGATAACCACAACAACTTCCCAGAGGAAGTTGCACGAATCTTTACATCACAGAAAATTTCCCTTTATTTGAAGCCTTCCAAAAAAAAGTGAGAATCCTGGAAATTATGTATCTTTGAGTCCTCATTTAATTTATTTTAGTCATATAATAATTGGTTTAAGAAAACAGCAGAAATCAGAAAAGTGATCTGCCTTTCTGTTGTGTAACAGTTGCCCTATCAAATTTCAGACTGGGATATTTATTTTTGGAGACACAGGCTATAGCATATATCTCTCATACATTAACCTACAGTTGCATTCATCCAAACACACACTGTATAATTGTGGCAATTTATATGTCCCTTTATGATTGTAAAGTAAAGGGGATTAATAAACCATTAAGATCCTTGACCATATATAACCAACTCTTTAAAAATCCAACACCATGTTCTCCCAGGTGTTCCAGAGAAAGCAAAAGTCTTGAGTCTGACAAACCATGTGCTCTCCTGACTTCATGTCCACCTCTGCTAGAAGCTCCGAGCATGCTGGCCACAGAGAACCCTCCCCTGTGCTAGCACATTTCAGGTGTTCCTCCATAGGAAGATACTGCCCGAGGAAGGCACATTTTGCCTCACTGGGGACACGCTAAGGTCAAAAGGCCCACTAAGATCTATCTCCCTTTACCAGGGTCCCACAAGGACATGGAGAGTTTCTTTCCCACTCAACACAAGAACTGTTGATACCTGGGAGAGACTCTTCAAAACCTACACTGCAGCTGTAAACTAGCAGTTGTACTGTAAGCAGAACCTGCTGCAAACATGGTAAAAAGCAGAGTAAACCTCTTCTACTCCAAAAACACCTGCAGGTTTTGGAGCTTATGGTTTGTTTGTTGCAAATAAATATCACCCCATAAGAAGTCGCTTCAGGCTGTCTGATGACAATTTCATATTGGAAATGCTCTTCTCTACCTGAGGCAACACTTTTTTGTGTTGTGACACCTTGCCATCTCAAGGTTCAGCTAGACAAAAAGTTAGTGTCCAGAACACAGATTCCCAAGAGCGAAACAAATCTCTGACACAGAAGCCAAATCTAAACTATGAAATTCCTCTCTGCAAGGGTGAACAACTACCAGAGGACCTCAGCACTCACAGAGCCAAATAAGAAATCAACATCTTTCAAGTGACCAGTCTTCAACAATTTCTGTGCATCCATGAAACTTTCACCCAATCAAAAATGACAATAGCAAAAGAGTAGCCCATAATTCATATACCAGGTGGGAGATGCCTTTAAACACTTGCAATCCCTTTTTATGTACAGCAGTTAATAGGATGTAGCAATAGTACTATTTTGTGCTTACGTGCAAGACCTTGTCTTTGATCTTGAGATTAGTCCAGAACAAACCCATCCCATCAGCTCACTTCTGAAACTGAAGAGTTTTCAGCTAATTTTGTAGAAATCTATTGCAAATTTGCTCAGAACAAAGGCCAATATGCCATACTTACTTTAAAAGCTCTTTTTGTCAATGACCTTGGTGTGAAAGCAGTATGCTCCATTGCTATTTTTTCTTCTCTATTGTTTCTCTTGAAAAGCAGCTGGTCCTTTATGAATATCTCACTATTTGACTCAAAGACAGAGTATTTTAGCTCCCTTCAGGAGTTATTGTAACTCCTCTTCTAACAGACCCTTCCCTTGACCTCACTCCAACCTTCGCCACCTACAGAAGATTTCCAGGAAGGTTAGAATGGAGATTTGCAAAACAAAAATGGTGTAAGATTTTCATCCTAGATGGCAAATCCTATTCATTAGTGGAGCCAAGATGCACACAGTACTGCCTGAACTCATAAAAATGATTTATCACTGATTTATGGAACTGGGGGGAGAAGGTGAGATTTTTTTTCCTGAAAAACTGAAGGCCTGCTTTTGGTGCTTTGGTTTGTTTTTATTAAAAAAATTTTGAAAGAAGAAATGGGGACAAATGTTTCCATTTTCAGTATTAACGTTAAAAAGTTCCAGTATTTGTTAAAACTACCTCTAACACTAAGCCCTTGCAGCTCCCATTTAAGTCCATGGGAACTGAGAGCCCTTCCAGGACTGGACCCTCTAAATGCTGGCTTGCTGTAACCAACTTCACATACAGCCAATTCCCAAGTCTTTATCTAGGTTTTACTCAATCAAAGTTCCCACTTAGGGGCAGTAAATAAGGACTTTAAGAACTGGCCCAATGGATAGGTTCCACAGCATGCAAGACAACTATTATTAAGTGTGGGCGTTAGTCAGCAATAAGCCCTCCTCCACCTCTTAAACTTTTGGTGTTCCCACAAGGGAAGCTATTGAAAGCCTGTGCTTTGTAAGTTCAATTCCCTTTGCTGGCTTATAACACAGCTGCTATATATTATCTTATACATTTGACCACAAAGGTGCATTCTATAGGCAAGATTCATCCACTCCTGCCATCCCTTTTTATTCATTCACTGCTTTTCAGTGTAATGTTTGGGGACCCTGTTCTCAGCCACTTGTACATTTCAGCACTTGAAACACACCAAGAGGGACAATCGCTTGACTGATATCTCCATCTTAGTATCTATACCCGTCTCTCTGTTTCTCTAGCTTTCTACCCAAGCCATTGTGTGTGCCAATTGTGCTATCATAAAGCAGAGTGTTGGGCTGTTTTGTGATGATGAAGAACCATGCAATCACAAGCTTTATTGCATACCATCCCATCCAGTGACCCCTGTTCTTATCATGAGAGCCCATTCAAGGGGAAATTACACCAGACTTCAACGGGGAAAGTGTCCCTCTGTTTCCAGGCTATTCAGGACAAAAGGTGAGAACCGCAGAACAAGCCTCTTCTGCTTTAATTGTGAAATGTTTCAAGCAATTTGGGGTGGGGGGGT
>NW_020799109.1:9481302-9550190 GCF_003259725.1 Athene cunicularia
GGTTAAGGGGGATGGGGAGGGAGAAAAAAAACAAAAAAAGAAAAACTCTATTGAGATCAGGTGGTCCCATTTCCCAGAGATAAACAAGTTCAATAATATACTGGTCAACAGAGTTACCCTATCCTCAACAGGCTTTTGTTTTTTAAAAAAGGACTAAAATAACCACTTGGAAATGTTAAACCAAGGCATGGCATTTTAATATGAAAATGGAGGCCTAGTATATTTTTGGTCCCTCTGACAACGATTGCCCTCAATTAGATCACTTATACTCAGTAAATTGGTTGCTGTGAGGGGTTTGTGATCATAAAAATAATTCATACATGGCAAGCTGCTTTCAAACCTGGGGTTTTTTGCTGTTGTTGGTGGTTTTTTCTCTGCTTTTTGCTTATTGCCATAGTAACGACAAGTGCATATTTTGGCTTGCTTCCAAAATAATATTCAAGAATGTTCTTTTTGTCCATTTTTAAGAGGAATCATTATGAATATTTGAATTATATTTTCCAATTAGGTGAACTGAAGTGTTTTCCATCAACTCTGGTTTTTTCCCCTCATTTACAGAAAATGTGAAATTTTTATTACACCAAGGACTTTCAAGACAATAGCTACAGAGACTATTTTTCAGTACTGTTTGTAATATCTAATTCAGAGCTAATTTTTAATGGACAGGGTTCCATGGGGATTTGTTTGCAAATTTCATCAACTTGAGTTCCTGCTTCATTTGCTGAAATGCAGTACTTGGAATTGACCCAGTGAGCAGGAACACTCTTGTTCCTTTTAAAACATTACTGTATATTACAATAAACAGTGACTGGTTATCAAAAATAAAATGCTTGATTGTCTACAGATTTAGAACACACATTTTTTGTCTTGGATGAACTGTTGGGTTAGATTCACCACTGGCACAGCTTAAACAAACACATACATTTTATTTTAAGCTTTGTGTTTCTTTAGAAGCCAATAGGATGTGCTCAGGTTAGAACAAAAGCAATTTCACAAGGGAATGCTTCTGTGATGGACACATTTTGTGCTTAGCTGTCTTTACTAAAAAGCATAGGTGAATAAATCTCAGTAGCTTCTCTCTGTTTCACAAACCATCAACATTACAACTCATTTAGAGTCTCCAATGATATTGGTGGCTTGGTCCTTTTCCTACTATAATTTTATATTTTCTCTCTCACATGCTCTTTTGTATTTGCCCTAGTAATACACTCTTCAGCTCAGGTCCCGAGTGGATGAAAGCAAATCCAACTTGCCAAACCCATACTTTCACTCTCCTTCAGCAGTAAAGTGTCTGTCACTTGGAAAGGAATCCAAAGCACTCAAATCATTAAGAGATTGCTTAAGAAGGGCTTGACATGCTCCTGTCTTTGGACTCCTCTCAAAATATCTGCTGTTGGGTTTTCCCTAGTGTGCAGAAATGGCCATTTCAGGTGAAATGAATAAACACAAACTAGAAAAAAAGCATTTTTAAAGACAGGAGCTCATTTCAGCAGACCCTGTTTCTGGTGACACCGTTGTGGACACCTAGGACTTGACGGTCAATGAAAATCAACATCTGAAAACTCTCCAGGGTGTAAGTGTTGGGACTTATTTGCAAATTCAAGCTGTATTTTCCACCTCTAACAACATAGATATAGTCATAATTCTGCACAGGGATAGAAATAGCCTCACACACTGAATTCATACAAAAGGCATTTCCAAAATGGGCTGTGGGTGAAAAAGTTCCTGAAACTTCTGAAGTGTCATCCAAGGCCTCTCAACTTCCTTTCCAGTCTTAGCCTCGATATAGGATTGAGTCAGACTCAAAAGCCTTTGAATCTATGAAAAGCCATATCTACTCTTCATTGTCTGTGCTTTGTAGAAGCATCTTGTCCCAGGAAACCTCTAAGATGAAACGTAGCAGAAATGTCAAAAGCATAAAGCATTGTTTACGTGGCAGTAGGGGAAGGAGCAGGAGCGGAGGAGGCAGATGCAGCAAAAGGGAGTTTTACAATGCCAAAGCATGACAGGCTCTTTGTAAACAAAGGTGAAGGTCTAGGTCTGCCAAGTTCCTCCAATCTCAGACTACAGTGGATACCTACAGGCTTTGTTCTGTAGAGTTCCAGGCTAAGCAGGCAAACTAAAACACTGCGCTATATCTATCTCTCTTTCATTACAGCATGAAACAAGCAACTTAAAAAAAACCCAAAAACCTACTCAGACATGTTTGATCAGAAAGCACTTAAGCAACACAGAAGGAATCCACAGCTTTTGATATTACATTAATACACTAATATCTTAATCCTTTACCAGTGACAGGCTACACATTTAAATCCCTAATGGGACCTGGTTTCCAAATTACATTATTTAATGTTTATACAGTGAATAATCCAAATAGTATTTAACACCACTGAAGAAAAAACACACACACCCCCTGGGCGGATTGTCTGCTTTTCCTTTGCTTCGTAATTACCCAACCAAGGGCCCTATTAAATAACTCCATTTTTTATGATCTTAAAGTGAAATGAACCCTCTATTTGAACATTGCACAGAAGAAACACTTCAGGCACACATGCACTCCGTAAAATCCAGCTCCATGTCAAAAACTTTCCACTGATCAAGATTGTTTTGATCCATTTGGGGACTTTCTAGCCAGATTTAACACCAAAGGGCCTGATCTGGGCCCCATCCTGGAAAAAGAACAAAAGCTAACACCAAGGGAGCATCAAAGAAATAGAAATGGCTCATCAATGAAATTTCTGTGTGTGGAAGAGGGGAAGTTAATTGCCTGTAACGTTATAATATAATTAGGACACTTTCAATAGGATTTGTGCCACCCAGCTGTGGACACAGCCAGCGGGGCTGTAATCACCCAAGCTCTCTCATTACCCAACAGAAAGGCTCTTCCCCTTCTCTGTGGTGGGAGCCCAGGCAGCCATGAGGCTACGGAAAGTCTCTGAGCGATGGGGCTGGTGCTGGGTGGCTCAAAACCAAGCAGCTCCGCACCACAACAACATGTCCTGGTGCTTCCCTGCCTGACCCCCATGGTGCTCCCCTCCAAGCCTTGCCCAGCAGCATCCCACTCCTGTGGAGCCAGAGGGATGGAATAGCACATCCAGTCCTTTGGGAGAGTCAGTCTCATGGTCAGTAAAAGTCATTTGTTTCCCTGGGGAAAGGTGCTTTGTTCCTGTAACAAACAGAACACAACCCCTTCAGGGTCAAAGATGAGCCACTTTGCATTCCTAAGAGGCAGAGTGTCTGCTTGCCCCCATGTACTCCTCAGGTAGAGGAAATCATCCCAGATATAGAATACTGGAAATGACAAATGGTCCCATCGTGGTCCTCACATTTTCATGCCTCTTTTTCAAACCTGTCTTAAATAAAGGGCAGGCTTTTTTTTTCTTCTTTTATTGAACATCCCTAATTGAAAACTTCAGTCTTTTACACAGAAACCAATTTGAGTAGATCCCGAGGTTGTGAGTTAAAAAGCGTGTGTAGAAGTAGAGTGAAGATGGGCACATGAAGGAAAGATGGTTTTTCCCCTTTTTGGAGTGAAGAATAATTTGGGGATTCATTTGTAACAGTAGCAAAACCAAGGCTTTTCAAAGAGGTTTCCTTGGCTAGGATCTGCTTTATATTTTTCACAAAGAGCCAATGGTGCTTGATTCCAGAATTTAACTGTTTCAACCTGCATAGTTAAAAAAATACCCAGCACAATCCCAGAAACATGTGTTTTGACATCAGAACTCCTGGTAAGCTGTCAACATTTCCATTAAAGAGCCCTTCTTGAAGAGCTGGACATATCAACAGCTTCAAGATCACATGGCTTCAGTAGAAGGCCAACACGTTACTACCAGTTTGGATGCACATGAAAAGATTCAGGGATGCGTGGACAGCCAGTCAGACAGCTCCTTGTGAACCATCAGCTTCTGCAGTTTGAAGTTCTGTATTATCCCCCAATGTCCCAGATCAGGAGTAGCTTCTCCTAAAAGAGAAGCTGTTCAATACAGGGTGGCCCAGGAACATCATAAATGCACTGCAGAGGGATGGGGCTGGTCCTCCCCTGTTAGTCCATCGCCAGACTGGGAATGAGGGGTCAGTGGAAGACTGTCCACCCCACACACCAGCACAGGGGATTTTGGAGACTGATTTAAAGACTGCGTCATAAGTGCATAGCACCTGGAGAATGCAAAGCACTTGTTCTCTGCGTGACACTTGTCTTTCCTACCTTAATAATGCAAGGACATTTTATTCCCAGCATTACTGTTCACATTGTTATGACATGATTGGCTTAAAGAATTATAGGTCTTTTCTGAAGAGCAAGGCCAGCATGCCTAAAACTTATACTTTTGAGAGGATTTGGTTGGTATTTTTTGAATTGTTGACCATAGGGTATATTAGCAGAAGCAGAGAAAAGAAAAAATAGCGCCTAATTCCTTCCCTGGAACAGGGAACCTCAGTTATTAATGAGATATATGAGGTGACTCATACAGTCCTCACTATAACAAAGGCCCTCATAATCACCACTGGATTTCATCCTACCTTTATATAAGGAAGCAAATATTTATCCTTACTACACTGAGGTGGAACTCCAGCACTGATGAAGTAACTCCCCCAAGGACTCCCCAGTGGGGCTGGGAACCTGACCTATACCTCCTGCGTCCCGGTCCAACCCGTTCTGCTTTAAGCAGCATGGTGTTTTGATGAGTGATGCTGGGAGCCAACGCAGGGCTGTGAGGGCATTGCAAAAGAAAAAGAGAAGCCAAAATGTGCTGCACAGTCTGAAATCTGAATTTACCGGCAGGGTCAGGGAGCTATTTTACTTGCTACCACTGTGAACTCCAGGAATGGAATCAATTAGTATTAGTTTAAAACATCATCTGTTTCAGTTTAACAGAAAGCTTCTGTTCAATGAAATACAGAGTTGGTAAATGAAAAATAAAAGTTGATCTGATTTTAGTAACTCCTAAGGTACTATTTTAGGTGTGGCAAAGAGGTATATCATACATCTGCCACAAGTGTGTGTGACAATACATTACTCTTGGTTTTCTTCATAGAAGAATATCCCTGCAAGTCATGCATGAGTGCAAATCACAAATCTGTGCTTAGCAAGATGTTTCACCAGTGACTTCACAGATGTGTGACAACATTTTCTTCGATGATACTGTTAGGTGATAAACCAGCTACTTTTAAATGGATGTTTGCACACATAATTAAAACCATCTTTAAAATCACGATGGAAGAATTCCTTTCCAGGCATCACGTCTATCTTTAGAGAGATAAACTCTTTCTATGCGTTTTCTTTTACCATAGATTTTGACAGGCTATAGTAGGAGGATTCATTAGAGAGTTGCAAAATATGAGAGTTTTTCCAAGGCAATGAACTCACTCCAAGCAATACTGCATTTCTTTTTTCACAAAAGGTTTTTAAAGTAGTCATCCTTTCCAATTCAAAACAGTCCTAACACATTTCAGTTCCTCAGGGGCACCACCAGCTTGCTCCTGATCTAAGTGTCTTACAAGGCTAACAGCATATATTACTTTATAGGTAAAACAGGAGCAATGTTATTGAAAACTGAACTTTGAGTGATCTTACCTATAGAAATGTAAATCCCTTGGCTGCCGTTGCACCTTTTGTTTTATACCCAGAATTATGAGACCAGAACTAAAGGGCACTACAGAGACAATTCAACCTAATGTTACTGTTCCAATATTGCTACTAAACTGCTTAAAGTTCTCATCCCAATTTTTTGATCCCTGAATGCCCCTTCGCTCTTCTAATACAGTTTTTTCTTTCCTTTCTTTACTTTTCTGAGACAGAATGAAGGGGAAACCTATGGAGAAGCAGCAGAATATTTTTAATACTCCCATCCCCAAAAAAAAGATCCCCTAAGCAAATAATTATCTGTGCAAAGCATCATCATTTTCCAGTTATTCAAGGCTTCACCAGTCCCCCAGGTATCTCAATTGTGCCTGCTCCAGCTGGCAGAGCAACCCTTTCCTCTCAATGTGCCATTTTCACACCATGACAGCCACAACTAGCAATGGTACCACTGTTCACGCTGCCCAACTCTTTTAATTTAGTCTATTCATTAAGCAACACTGCTAAGAAACCGTCATGAAGATAGGAAGAGGCAAGCAGAGATGAGCAGTATTTATTTCACTGGGGACGACTCAACTCTTGGCAGCGTGACGAATTGCTGACAGAGCTCAAGAGGAAAGGCCAGCCTGGCCTCCTGCAGACACCCAGCGCAGCACAAGAGGCAGCAGAAAAAGCCATGGAAAGGACTAGGGAGGGAGTGTGGGGCGAGATGAAGCAGCTGCTGGGCTTCCTAATTGGTGGAAAATGGCATCACAGCTCACAGTACGCTGCAGCAGGGAAATGCAAAAGTGGAAACTTATAGATATATTTTTACATGGTGATAATGATTTTAGCATCTGCATCATGTGCATGAGCCAGGGCCTGGATCCCTCCTAGCTTAAATCACTTAAAGTCCCATTCTGCCTGAAAGTAATAATCTGTTTGCTTTTATTGCTGCCTTATAAACTTTCCATCCCAATCTACTAATGAAATGAAGTGACACAAGAACTGTCAAATAAATTCTGCAAGGGGGGTGGGAGAGGAAAGGAAGGTTTGGGCTCGATGAGGCAGGGCAGCAGGAGCACACTGAAAATGTGAAGTCGTGGAGAAGAGGATTGTCACTGATCAGGAAAGCAGTTCTTTTGGGCTTCTGAACTTTTCTAAGTCCACAAAACCAACTCTGAAGCATGGATCCCAGCTCCCTGCTAGAGGTTTTCTAGTCCACCAGTAAACCTCACTGAAGGAAGACCACTTTATGCAGAGATCTGAGACCTCCAGTGATGAAGTATTATGAAGCTATTCCCTTTCCAGATGGTGTAACTGATGCTGATTAACCTAAATTATGTCATGCAGTGAACATTATCAACCCATGCTGTGTGCACCATCTCAGAATGCAAGAGAACAATGGAGAGCAGAGGAGACGATGGAGGCCACAGGATTCTGATACGTGGCAAGGTCACAAGGTACAAAGTAGAACAGTAAAACAGATATTTTCAGCATGCATTTTCCTTTTCTGCAGGAGACAATGACATGGCATCCTCTTGGATTAAACATGTTATGAGGTAACTGGGAAAACAGAGATGTGATCTCGCTTCTGTTATCATTATTACCTACTTCTGTTCATTTAATAGATGTGAACCAAAACTGTCCTGGATCTGACCAACAGCACACAAGACTGTGTCAGGATTTGCAGAAGTGGAAATTTGTATTCTCGGTGCCGGCTCATCCATTTTGCCATTCCCTGAAATAACCTGATACACACTCTCATACACTTTTAACACAAATGGCTGATAAAAGCATTACTTTTTTATTACAAGAAGAGCATTTTTCACAATTCTCAGGAATTCCTGCAGAACAATAAATTCATTTTAAGTTTTTCCACACCCAACTGTCTGAGTGCATAGCTGAGGAGGGAAATAGGAAATAAAGATCTGTTTGAGACTAAAGACAGTCTGATCTCTCTAGGAGTAAGGACATATGTATTTATGTATATTTAGGTCTATTGTTTATCATAGGATTTCTTCTGCAGGAACACAGATCTAGGGGATGGGAGGACAGAGGACATTCAACAAAATAAGACACATTTTCTGCTCAGAGCTGGATCTAAATGCTTGACATGGCTGATCTCTGCATGAAATTACTATAATTGCATTATTGTTTAGATTTCCAATATATTTCATCAGAAAGTCTTCAAGTATTTAATTTCAACTCTAGTTCTGTGGTTGGTCCATTAGACACTGAATATGTAATGGAGAATACCAAACACAGTGTTGATCAACATAGCCAAAGTGAAAACAGCACTTAGTTTATTCCAGAAGAAAAGAAACTCACGATGCTCATTATTTCAAAGGTCTTATTTTTAAATCTGTCTCCTAAACCAGACCTAATAAATGAGGGACCCATAACAGAACAGCACAAAATGGGCATTAACAGATCACAAACCTGGCCTTTGGGGAAGAAATCCCCTCTTTTGATTTACGTGGCCCTGAACCACCCAGGATGTCAGCACAAATTTTAGCTTCCAACAAGCCTAAATTATAAAAGATTATTTTAGACATAATATCTTTGTTCCTCACATCTTGCACCAGGTCCGCAGACATCCATTAGAGCTCTCCATGTTGTGTACCCATGAAAAACCATAACATCGACCGAGGCTAAATTAATCCATTTGTCAGCATCTGCTGACCTGTGCACCTGCATTGGAGTTTGTAACAAAACCCTAAACTTGCATCACTGGGCTTCAGGTTCTGGCAAAATTGGCTTGCAGAGTACAAACTACACTTCTTGAGACTTCCCTGGGGAGATGTGACTTGTTGGAGAGATGGATGGATACTTATAGAAATGTATCCAGATCAGTTTATCCTAGAAATTTCAGGAGATCAGGTTCTGCAAGAGATTCCCTTGGTTGTTAAAGTATGTTTTATCATTTTTTCCTGTTAAAGCTTGTGTTTGATTTTTCATGAAAAGCTCACTGTAGTGCAATTGTTTCTCAGAGAACAAAGCAGCACAGACATTATGAAAAAGAAGGAAAGAAAACAAAACAATTGAATGAGACTGTTTTAAATAACTCCCAAATTGTCGCAAGATCACAGAATTCATGTACGAGGCTGAAGAAAGGGGGAGCTAATTTTCTCCAGAAAAAAATGTGGTCCTTTCTCTATATTATGCCATTCTGAATTTTCATTTGCAAGTGTTACTGAAGACTGCATAAACATGTAAATATTCATATTCAAAATATTACCCTTGAAAAAGCATGTGTGAAAAGGACATTACGGAAATGAGGCTGGATCGATATCAGAGTGAAAATGGGATTCAGACCTATGAAGACATCAGTGGGCTTCAAGCCCAATGTACAAGCTTTCACTTCTCTCCTTTTCCAGGACTCTGACTACTATAGCTGAGACGTAAGATCTTTCTGAGATGGACAGACAATAGCAATGAAATGACTCAAAGACTGAAGAAATTTAAGGAATTCCCTCCGTCTAGCATATCAAAAAGTTCAAAAGTTACCACTGTCTCAGTGGCTAAGCATCAGAAATGTCAGGTGTTAAAATATTTTTTTAAAGAAAATGAGAAAGGCAAAAGAACCACCAAAGGCTGAGTACAAGGTCCAAGATAACTCAAAGAGAATTCACACACATATTTGACACACCAAGCTATTTTCCATCAGACTAAAATAGAAAGAGTAATTTTATATTCTCCCTTTTTTTAAAAGCGTTCCTTTTAAAAATCCATATCAAAATTGCAGTAAAAATTTGAACTGCATGTTTTCATTCACCAGAAAACGCAAATCCAGGGCAACATATTTAGTCACACGTATTTGTCAGAATTTTTGACCTTTTCAGCAAAACCACCTATATAAGATAGTACACAGCAAGAACATAAAAGGAACCAGATTAGAAGCTGAAGACCCACAGATTCTCTTCAAAGAATTTGCAGAAGGTAACTTATATAAATAAGCCCAGAGAGATGAAATTTAATATCTCTTTTCTGCACTTTTCTTACAGGCATTTTTAGGATCCAACATTAACAATGGTTAAAAATGAAGAAATACAATCTTTTCTTTTTTCCTAAAAAAAAATATTAAAAATTTAGGAACTTTGAATGTGTTATTCCATACATGACAAAAACAGTTTAGGCTTTTCTAATTCCATCATACCTTCATATTAATAAAGGTGCCCCCACTTTTACTGGGTAGCAACAAGTAAGGGAGGGCTTTCCATGTACATGAAAAGAAAAAAGCAGTAGACTAGACTCAGAGTTGTCTTCTGAGCCCATCACTGGCATTTCTAGGCCAAAAGATCTCATTTTAAAACCCCAAGAAACATATTTTATAAATAATACCATGGGCTTTTATACAGCACTAATGCAAGTAGGAGATCTGGCAGGAAAACTAGGGAGCAGAGCTGAGGCAGAAATTTGTCAAAATGTAACGTAACTTGGAAAATCCACATCCCAGAAAACTGTCAAGGGAGAACAGAAAGCACTGACTTGCTTTGAAAGCCACATCTTGAAATAAATTTGAGATCCCTGAAGGGGCATAGCAGACAGAGAAAAAGATGCTACCAAAGAAAGAAGGTTCCACCTTTATCAATTTCCAGAAAATCTTAATCTATGGTTATAGGAACTGCAGGGAGAGTATCTGCTTGTTACCTAACCCAACCGGAATTTTATTTTGGAGAAGCCAAGACAGTAAAAGTTGTGAGAAAATTAAAAACCCTCATTTCAGCATTTTTTAATAGATGCTTTGATTTTTCTTTTGGGAGGAAATTTATTTCTCCTTTTTAAATATATCTAGTAATTAGATAACATGTATTACACTGATTTTTTTTTTTAATTAAAATCAAACACCACATTTTCTTTTTTTTAAAAAAAAAAAGTTTTTAAAATAAGCTAAAATGTAACAACTAGATCAAAAGGGATTTAGAAACCTCCTTTAGTGAGAAATTTAAAAGTTGAGGAATTATTTTGCAGAAGCAGAATAAAGCCAGACTTTCAAATTTTTGCTGGGCAGACCTGTCCTCTATAGAGCACCAGAAGTCACAAATAATTAATGCTCTGATAAAGCTGTCTTACTAAAAATCCAACCCCTTCATTAAATCTGAATCATTAACAGGCCACCCAAAAAAAGCAAAAGAGAACTGGACTTGACTTTCCTTTATTCCTGGTGGTCTCTGCCATTCTTAGAGTCACATTTTTGCTAAGCAAACAAACTGGCATGAAAAGAAAAGCTTTTTCTCATCGATTAGATTAGAACATATCAGATTCCCTGTCAGTCTGCTGAAATCTAGGGGGTGCTTTGCTCTTGGCCACCTAAGACTGTAGCTGATAAATTTTGGGACCAAGAAGATGGGGGGAAAAAAAAAAATAAAAAAAAAACAATAAAAGCTTCCTTCTCTTTCTCTGCTTGCCTAAATATATTCAATCACATGATGGAGAATGCAAATACATATAGCAATATAATTATTTAAAACAAGCTTTTCTACCACGCAACATTTTCCTTAGAGATGCAGAACTTTTCTATAAAAAGTATAATTTCTATTTATTTACCTTGAATTTATTTTCCTTCAATTTATTTTCCTTGAAAATAAAATAGTGGCAGAAAAAAAAAAAAAAAAAGCCTGCCATCAGGAATGTCTTTAATTTTCTGCTACTTTTTCCATCTGTATTCTTTCTATAGAAGTAAACCTCAACTCCAAGATGTTTTTTAAGACCTACATGTTTATTTCATTTTGTTTAATATCCTAATCGGTTCACAGTAAATTTGACCACACACACATACACAGTGATCCCAGCTGGTTGAATGTGGCGAGCCAAGCTAAAGACATAGTCAAAAATACAGCCCTGCTGCTGAAAACTTTGCAAAATTATAAACAAGACCCTTAAAATTACAGCTTGGCATCACATGCCAGCAACTGCGGTGATAACACTGTTTACAGGAAAACAAGCTAAAGGCTGTTCTTCGGTGCTTAAAGGGTTATGGTAAAGGAAAAACTTGCATTGAAATATTGTTGATGTATAGATTTGCTCCTGATTTGGCCCAGTGTTGTGGCTTTCATAAGCTGGTCTGACAATGCTGCACTTTCCTTGCAGGTAAGAGAATGACACGAGTTAATACCTGAACGAACTCTTCCAGTATCTTAACCCCCTTTTCTCTCTCTCTTTTTTTTTTTTTTTTTTTTTTTTTGGGCAGTTTATTCTTTATCTTTTGCTGCTCCCTTCTTTGTAAATCTCGAAACAAACCAACTCAGGGGCTTGTTTGCAGCCTTCGGGGCTGTTTTACATTTCGCAGGAAAACATGGGGGGAAAGCTGAGGCTATGATCTTCAAAGGCATAAAACCCCTCAGTTTCAAAGGCATTTGGTCTGTCCTGATCTGTGCCACACTCTGTTCATCAAAACTCAGACCAGAGTGAAAGGTCCTCAGGGAAAACACCCAGGACACTGGGGCTGGGATCTGCCAGACGCCGGGCTGGGGGGCTGGTTCCCAGGCGTGAGCCATGACCTGGGCAGGTTGCAGGAGCAGCCCAGGGGTCTGTGCTGGTCTGTGAAACTTTGCCCCCTTTTCCTGGGGTTTTACAGAGAAAATGTGCTGTGCTGTGAGTACTTGCCTCTCCTCCCTGACATACCAGAAATTTGGAGACTGATGCAACGATGCACAGCAAGCCTGGACAAGGGCTGTAAAGATACCTGCCTGCATTTCCTGAGCCTCTGCCTTAATTTTTTATGACACTGATAGTCCAACAATAAAGCCCACAGAAATTCAGCGTACGTCTTCCAGTTCAGTCGAGGAAAAAGAAACTGAACATGATGACCAGATTTAAAAATAAAATGAAACAAAAATAATATTCAAAAAGGCCTCTTTCCCAAGGAAAGCTCTCAGAAACCACCCGACCACGGTGGGATGGACAAAAACACACTGTCCGTATTTCTGAGCAGCCTGGACTTCCCACAGTACCTAGGTGCTCTTTATGGGAGACCTGGCTGAGCAAGGGCGAGATCACAGGGTACACAGATCAAATACACCCGCGATCAGAGCAAGATGATAACTTGAGGACATGGAGGCATTTTCAGCTGCCTGCAGCTCCCGCAGCTCCCCTTGCTCTGCCTGTGAAACGAAGCACAAACAGAGCCACGTTGTCCCATAAAGCTCTTTATCAAGATTTCACATCTGGCCTGCACATCTTAATTTAATGATGATATGGCAGCATCCCCTTTCCACTGCACAGCACAAATTATCACGTTGCTTTCTGAGGACATAAATCTCATTTAGCATTTCTTCCCCTTCAGGGAGTTTTACAGGCCAGAGAGCAGGAAAAAGATATCCACCCGGATGTGTATAAGGAGCTTCTTATGTGGGTAGCAAGTCTGAGAAGCCACCCATCACTGGTAGACGTTGCAATTTTGCACGCTTTATACCTCTTCCTGAACTCTCCGTGCCAGGCTACAGGCTAGCAGAAGACCAGGAAGGTTGGTGTGCACCAGCTGGGAACGTGGTCCATTGAGGTGCAGAGCCCCTCAAACCACCGGACGATCACTTCGACTCACTCCAGTTTCTTGGGGGTTTTTTGCAATAGGGATGTAGAAGGAAAAATTTTGTCCAGTTCCTCATTTCTAAAGACCTCCTCTGGCTTAAGTGCTGCTCTCAGGGCAGCAGGCAGAGGTTCAGCATGTACCAGGGGCCAGCCCATGGTGGAGGCAGAGCTGCGCTTCTCGGCCACCCCATAACAACATCTAGGTCCTGCCATTTTGTTTCAGTACTCACAGGAAAACCAGTTTTCTGGCTACACGAGTTAAAGCAATAAAAGGGAAAGAAATTCCCAGCACTAACAGGGACAGTGGTGTCCACAGTCCCATTCTTTCTCAAAACTTTGTTATTATGGGATGGAGTGTTAAGGATCTGTCAGCATTTCTATTACAAACCTCAGTCTTTAGAGGTTTATAAACGCAGCCATTTAAAATAACACTGCATTAAAAAGTAGGTATGTGAGTTGTCAGCAGTGGTGTT
This sequence comes from Athene cunicularia, assembly GCF_003259725.1. Lineage (NCBI taxonomy): Eukaryota > Metazoa > Chordata > Aves > Strigiformes > Strigidae > Athene > Athene cunicularia. Next base: position 9,494,869 of record NW_020799109.1, read on the forward strand.
TCTGTTTTCTTTAAGATGGTTTAAAGACGTTTTAGCAGATTATTAGCCTTAGAGAGGTCAAAAATAATCAGAGGTGGTTTTTCGGCTACATTTTTGGCTACCTCTGGATAAATAATGGTTTAATTTGAAAAACATTGACTACATAATACAAACTGCCTTTAAGCAACAACAACAACAAAAAGGAAAAGCCTCAGTTAATGGTCATGCTATTTATGTTTAAGAAACAGCTCCTGCACATGCACAGCGAATGCTCAGCTTTGAAAACTTTCCCTGTGATGTGGGTAACACAATACAACAATAGTTACAAGGATGGGGTGGTTGTTTCCGTGTCCTGAGCTCACTCCTCACAACCCCATGTCACCTCCGGGGGACAGGCCACCCCCAAACAGAGGCTGTCCCCAAACAAGACACTCAAGATGGGGTGCCAGGAACTCAAGAAGGGGGCACAAAGACACCTCAGACCCCCTGCCCCAGCCCAACCTCCACCAGCCACCACTGAATGGAGCCAGCTCTGACCCCACCTGGCAGCCCGGGATGGGTTGGTCAGTGGGATGGCGCCTTGCTGCCCTGCGGGCACTGGCAGCACCAGCACCTCCTCCCACGTGAGGAAGCCCAAAGCCATGGGTGGGCTAACCTCCAGCAGCGTGAACAGAAAACACAGATGACATTTAGACCTTCATCTAGGTGAGCATCTAGACCATCTCATCCTACCTGAGCAAGGGGCACACCTAAGTTCACGGCCAGAACAATTACTTTTTTTCAGCTAGCTGAGGACAAGTCCTGGAGACTTCACAGTGTGTGAAACTGAGAGGGGAAAGACTGAAGCGGGAGGGAGAAACTGCCTCATAAACTGCCTGTACGCCATTAAATGCTGTTACCAGCAAAAAGTCAAAATTATATTTTTTTCTTTCCCTCCATGAAGAAAATTGCAGGCCTGATATTTTGTTACAGCAATAATTGTCCCTGAGATTGGCTTGTAATTATTTTGGTGAGTCTGACCCTCCAAAGTGAAATGACATGAGCAGCACAGCATCCATGAGCACAGGTAACAGCCAGCTTAACAGCTTCTAATTATTTCCCATCAACTCTTGATCTTCTTTACCTGATTGTTGCTTCAAAGTATTTGAGCAAAGAGGAAATGGCCTCAGCACTCTCCATTTATCTCAGTGCCTTGGTGAAAGTTTTGGAGCACTTTCCCTGGTTGACAGGAGACTGGAAATGTCCTGAAATACATTTTTAACTAACAAAGCAAAGGTTTAGTGCTAAACTTATTATATTACTCAGACATTTGAAATTTTTTTATACTTATTTATTAATGATTTTGCCAGAATATTTATTTTGAAGATTGTTCATGCATAGGAACTTAATGAAAATCATGACTGTGGACTAGTTACTTTAGAGTAATTATGTCAGTGTAAATGTTAGACTGGGAATCTCTTACTCTGGAATGAATAAATAAACAATTTCAGAGCTGAATAACAACAAATGTAATCAAGATTATGTTACGGACAACATAAAGAGCCTGCTTTGCCTACACATCCCTTTGCAGAACCCATCCCTCAACAGAGATGTGAAGACAACCCCTCAGTCTTCATAAAGCAAGCGCTACCGCTTCCTGAAGTCTTCACCTGAGATCCCACTGCTCCAGCCCCCACCCCATCCTGAGACCTGACAGACCCACCCAGGAAAGGATCATGTAATATTTCCTCCTCCATCAGCTCCTGGCACATGCCAGATGCTGCCCTGATTCCAATTTTTGCTCTCCTTTTCTCTCCCATGTCTTCTGTTCCTTATATAATTTATTTATTCTCTCTCTTTCTAGCCTGTTATGTATTTTTATATTTTTTTTTAAAAAAATATGATCTAGCCAGCCAAGATTACATTACTACTCCTATTTATTTATTTATGTAGCTGTATTCCTATGAGCCTGCGACCAAAAAGGCGAAAAAAAGCAATGCCTTAAACAGCCTGCCCGTGACAGAGCTTGACTGATGCTGATAAGGCAGGCTGCTGCCCCCCTCCAGCACGGGATCTTGCCATGACTCAGCTCCAGAAGCTGTTTTCTAGCTTTGCTCTTCTTTTCTCTCTCCTTTTCATATGTGCTTGTCTTTGGGACTTGGTTTTGCTTTCTCCTTCCAGAAAGCAGAATCGGACTCCAGCAATAACAGTAGCAGAAACAACCCCAATCTGTCTTCATTAAAACTTCTTCTTTTCCCAGAAAAGGCAGTTGCACCATCCCTAACACTGTCTAACCATGATCAGAAAGGGTTTTTTTTCATGACAATGGATCAGTATTAAGGAAGAAAATTCAAAAGCAAGCGCCTTAATATTTTGCATTTCAGATGTTTTCATGTCTTTTATTCTGCTTTCTGGAGTCAGAGATCTTTGTATTCAAAGCCCCAAACATTATTTATAGCGCTTTATGGAGACAGACCCATCAGCACTCAGGCTCTCCAGACCCCTTCATCCGATTTTCGTTAGCACTGTACCGCAAGCCCATGACATTTAGCAAATGAGAAACCAAGACGAGGAGGCACAACAGTACTGCATCAAAATGAGCCTGTGTCTTCACAAACCCCATTCAAGCATCCCAGCCACTCATGTAGTCTTCCTCCCTCAGAAGAGCTACAGATTTATTTATTAGCAAAAGGCCAGTTGTCCTATCTCCTTGCAGTTATCTGCAGCATCATCTTCCCACTCACCACTGCAGCTGTTTCGGGTATTGCACTTTATTCCACTGGAAGAGCAGAATTTGACCTGGTGGTTTAATTTCTTGCTGGTACTCAGAGTCACTTTGTCACCCTCAGCCCAGGAGAATGGCATTAATCCTGCAGCACTACAAGGCAGCGATTACATAAGCAGGAAGTATAGGGATGATAAACTCTGCAACAGGGTATGAATAAGGGCTCTCATACACCTTCACCCCACTAATTTCTGCTCAGACCTTGGAGGAGCTCATACCGTCTCCCTGCGTCCCTACACCCAGTCACCACAGGTGCTGGATCAACCCCAGACCACAATCCACGACGCACCTTCTGTAAGCGGATACATTTTTTATTTAATGCCACGGTAAATTAAAAAATGGCAGACCACATCAAGCTTTTATTTTGCGTACAATAAAAGGGTTTCCTCAGTCATAAAAAAATGGGCAAGGCGAGGGGGAAGAGGCCACCGCACAACAAATTCCTTCCTTACAGTCTAGAGAATTTGTGGGGGCGGGTTAGGGGGGAAATTTGCCAGTTAATAAAATGTCGTGTATGAATTATACGTCAGGACTGGCCCCAAACGTGAACCAGACACGGTTTGGTGTGCTGGGATCGCTGCACTGGCACAGTGCAGAATCACGTCCAGTTCTGCAAAGACTTGCATACAAGTTTATCTCCAAGGTTTAAGCTCCTCCTGCCTCCAGTTAAACAATGAGGGACATGTGTAAGTATTCACAGGCTGAAGGACTTGGTTTTACAAAGAGCGCTTTGTTCTGCAAAGGTTGCCTACACTGAAAGAAATACAACAACAATAGAAAACATCACAACTGTTTATCCTCTTAGTTTAAAAATGATGTAAGCATTCAAATACGTTTGCCTTAATATACTTAGATTTTGCCCCACATTTTTTCTGATGTACTGGATGCAGATGTTAACAATAAATAAATATACCCAAAATTCACACTCATCAGTAGAGAAAAATCCATTGACTTGAAGGGGACGTTGTAGCAGCCCATGAAACCAGCTCTGCTGATCTTCCAAATTGAAACCAAAACTGATATTAAAATTACTGCAGCAACGACGTTGCCTTTGTAACAACTCTGGCATTAAACCCCCTTATCGTTGCAAATAAGGGATTTGTGTATTCTACATATTTCTCATGTCGCTCAGTGCTTACCAGTCCCAGGACAGTGCTAGGCACTGTATCGACAGCAAGATACACACAGCCCTCATCCCAAAGTCCTTGCGATCCGGGTATAAAACTCCAGATGGGTAGCAACAGACCTATCGATAAGCTTCTAGGAAAAACAAAACAACTCACATCAAGATGGAAAGCAGCGTCTTTCTACACCCCAGCTGCCTAACCATTCATCTTTATCATGCTATATTTATCTACTGCTCATAACAGTTTGTTTTATAATGCTTTTTGTTTAGCTACAGTAGCCTTCCAGACTTACACAAGGAAGTGAGCCGGGGTTTGCAGCGAGCACGTCTGCCGTGCACACACAGAGTCAAGTTCACTGCTTCACCTCCCGACCAAAACCCAGCCAGGACAGTGCAGAGACCGTCACGTGTGGTCATCCTTTTATCATTCCTATTTCTCTTTTCCATGGCACAGCAGAGCTCTGTCAAAGCCTCATTGCATTAGCATGGTTGTGGTAATTTTAATACTGGTTACAGCAGTAGAACGAGTACATTTACTGCTGTGCTGCACAAACACCACGTCATGAGCGGAGCACGCCGAGGACTCCCACAACTTCCACACCACATACCTCCCATGCAGCAGTCCTGATAAATATTTCAGGGGAAAAAAAAAAAAAAGGGGTGGGAACAGGATATTTTAATTGAGTTGACACTAAATTCCACTCCCCGCATTGAATCAACTGAGCATTAAATTCATGTGTCTATTATGGTATGTGCAGATGTGTCAGGGTACACACGTTAAGTGTTTCCAGTTGCTCGCTGAGTTATTTTCTTGTTGAATAAAAATAATGTGAAACCCACAAGGAAAGACCAACAGAATTTGATAACAAGATGCAACAGCTATCTAAGGTTTTTGAACAATGCCAACAATTTCAGGCGAGAAATATAACCTTTCAGCACTTCTGTCTAATATTCACTAGAGGTGAAGTATTTCCTGGGGTGAAACTGAGGGCTTTTTGGGGGGTTGATTTGTTGGGTTGGGTTTTTTTAAAATGCAACTATATTTGTTTGGGGATATTTTTTTTACAGAATAACATCAAGGGAAGATGAAAAAATTTCAGTATTTGTTCTATTGTTTTTTAAATAAGATATTTTTTTATAATCCTGGAGCAAAATATTTTGACAAATAAGATTTTTTTTTTCTGGCATAAAATATCTTCAATTTAAAATTATATTTTTTTAAAAAAAACCCAGCAACATTAAAAGGAAAGATCTCAATATCCTTTAAACAAAATATTTTGGTTGACAGAATGAGGAATTTTTTTCAGATTTTTGGTACATGTTAAATTAAGAGATTTTAATGAGAAAATGTGTAACATCTTGGAAAACTATGCCAAAAATGTTCACAGGAGAGAGGAACCGTGATGTGATCACTTCTGTTCAAAAACAAGAGGGCTAAATTCCCTGCTGACCTAATCCTAGCAAAGCAAAGATCATTAGCTCAAGAGAGGATTTGTTCTCCAGAAAGAAAATCATCTTTTTTTCTTCTAGGTAGAGCATCTTCCAGGCTAGCGTGAATCACCAAGATACAGCAGAGGATGTGGCCTCATTCATTTTAAACAATTCCCATCAAAACGCTGGTGGGAGCCAGTGGGGCTTCACAGCAGCAGAGCCCTTCTCCGATGCGGGGATTTGTACAGACCAGGCTTTGTACTGGAATGAAAGCAGCAAGTCCCTTTCAGGCCTCCGAAGTCCCTGAAGTCCCTGCCATCGTTTGTACAATGCCCAGGATTTCTAAGATGCTCCCCTCTTCGTGTTTTGGGTTTGTTGTATTTTTTTTTTTTCTCCTTATAATTATAATTTAAACTGCTAAGGGGTAAAATGCTGCTCCACTGCCCAGTCATCACTGTGCAAGGGCTGGGGAGCGATGGAGAGCAGCGATGAGAGCAGCAGGGCCTTTCAAACACAGCACCCCGTTCAATCTATTGTTATCTAACTCACCCACAGAAAATAGAGTCCGATATTTCCCTTGAATTCAAAATGATCTACCACAGCAGTTTTCATTACTCCAAGAAAAAGAGAGCAGGAGAGAAGGGAGGGGGGGGAAAAAAAAAAAAAAAAAAAAAAAAAAAAAGACATTACTTCTCTGAATTACACGCCACTTTCATAATTCTCCCTGAAGTACCACACAGGGACTGTGTTGAAGGGAGGAAAATGAAAACAGCTGTGGAGGTTTTGGGTTACACTGCAGCTCCGTGCTGCCTTTGGCCCTTGCCCACCAGTGCAGTTTGTTCTAATCCTGGTCGTGAATGTCCGTATTTGTTACCGCTTGCTAAGGCGAGTCTTCTGCCTCTTGGAATAATAAAAACTGTTGTGCGCTTATCTGCTAAGCTTCTTCGACAGTTGCAAAAAGTCATCAAGTCAGCAACACGCCCAACGCTGGGGGCTGTCACTCAAAGGGGCTGCCCACGGCTGCTGGCTGGGACAGCAGCGCTGGTGGATGGGGCTCGTGTGCCGGCAGGGACTGCAGGCCTGGGGGAACTCCGTGTGTCCCCCCCGTAGGGCTGGCACTACTCTTGCACCCCAGAGCTCCCCTTTCCCCTCTTGTGGGTTTGGGTTTTTTTTTTTCATTTTCATTTCTGCTACATGTGCCTCAAAACAAAGACGGCATCTCCATCAGTAAACTGGCTCCTGAAAATAGGTCATGTCATTTTCGGAAGGGATTTTGGCTCCTGATGCAGATTTTGTTGAATACAAGGTGGCTTGCTTTCAGCAGGGTTGTGATTTAGGGATGCACAGCCCTCCCCTTCCTCGTTCTCACCCCCATTAGGCTGGCCAGGTCTCCCCTCTGTCCTCCGCTCTCCCTTCAGGTCCTCTGTGTTGCCATACTATTTCCTGCTGCTGGGCTCCTATTTTCTCCCTAATCCCTGACTTCCTCCACACTCTCCAAATAGTTCTCCTCGGCCTCAACTTTATTAACTTAAGCTGTTTATTCTTCTGCCACTAGAAAGTAATTCTGTGCATTCCCTTTTCCTCCTCCTCACGTCCCCCTACCCCCATTCCCAATCTCGCTGCATGCTGAGAAACCATTTGCCCCTTTGGAGAACCGCTTATATTTTTTACCCAATGCATTTGGGAGAGAAAAGTTGGGGGGGGGAGATGAGTTCCTGGCAGCTCCCCACTGGAGGATCATATCTGGTTTTAATTTAGATAGTTAAAAATCGCAGCCCTGCTGGAATCTGGAAGAGGAGCGTGTGTGCGTCTCTGCGTGTGTGGTTATATAGGCGTGCATTGTGTTTGTCTGTATGGAAATAGGGTGACATGTTTATTGTGTGTGTGCACGCGTGTTGTTTTTGCTCATGTGGAAATGGCGCGGCGTGTTGTTTGCGACCTGCGAGTTGCCTGTGTCTGCGTTACATCCGCACGGGGCTAGCTGAGCCTGATACTTCTATCCGTGTGGGAAAGTCTCAGAGTCAGTCAGTCCCAGCTGACTGTGGTGTCCACTAGCTGTCGGCCAGCTCCACCTCAGTAACCTGAAAGCCTCTCCCGGGAAAGCCAGCCCACAGCACCTCGGGGGGAGATGAAGATCAGGGCGTGGGAGCTTGGCCTTGGCCACGGATTCAGGAACATGAGCACCTGTGTTTAGCACCTCTGCTCCTGAACGGAGAGACAGCAGCGTGGCACTGACCAGGGTTACACCTCCAAAAGGCTTCTAGATAGGCAGCACTAGGCTATATATCCAGTCATGGCCAAAGAGAGCCAGCAAGCAGCTGGTTTCTGCTAGCACGTCTCTCTGTAGCAGAAACATTGGAGAACTGAGCTGTATTTTGTGCTCCTCAGCCCCAAAACCTGAGTATTTCTACTTCCATATGCAGCACACACACACACACATCCCTACATATAAAAAATCACACACAGAACGATACATGTATCCATACACATGCACACCTACAGAGCCCTCCATGTACATTTATGCAGGACCTATGGAAAACACCTTGTTAAGATCTGAGGCAGCGTGGAGGGAGGCTGGGGTAATGCCTCTCCCTCTAATGCAGTTCACTTCCTCTCTGGATCCCAGCAGAAGTGACTTATTACAGGAGCTTATAAAATTTCCCCTGAAGAATAATTGCAAAATGAAACAAATTGCGTTAAGTGGTGGCCAATAATTTCACCAGGGACAGAGGCTATTAGACCAGCTGGGAAGGTCCTCATCTCCACTCCACCCTCCTCCACATGGGACAAACCCTGTCTAAGGGGCAATGTAGTCACAGCATATTTTTAGGGGACGATTAATTGTGTCTCCATCAAAGGGGAGCCAAAATCGCCATCTGCCCAGAGCTGCTCGTGGCAATGGGCATATCCCAGCAGCAGGGCTCACCCACGAGCAGACAGACAGACACCCGTGAGCCTGCCTGCAGCACTTCACCATCCATCCAGTTAAAAAGTTTTTCCAAGGGATATGAAGCCGCTTTTCTGCAGTCTGAGCCTGGCACACCATACATTACCCGTGGCAGAAGGGGAGCAGAGATTATTCACTTGGCTGCCGCTCCTTTAGGATAGTTGAATAATATTCCCATGTCTCCCCCAGTCTCTAAACTACAGAGCACACTTCATCTGTCCACTCCTCTGTGGCCACCTCTGGAAACCTCAGCTCCTTCTTCTTGTTATTCTCTGTACTCCTGAATTGCCGAGGGAACAAATTCCCTGTAGCGTTAACCAGTATTCTTGGCCTCTGCTCAACAACTGACCCAAGAGGAGATGTTCTTTGGAGACAAAAAAAATAGACGAGAAAAAAAAAAAAAAAAAAAAAACCCTCCCCCTTTTCCTCTTCCTCCAAAAAAATAATATAAAATAATCACACAAGTGATGAAAAATGGGCCATGTGTAAAGAACTGCAGACCCCAGGGGCAGCTCTGGATTGAACTCCCTATTTATAAATGGTTTTACATTATTATTTACTACAGTAATCAATGTAAAAACACTGCCTACCCTAGCAACCCCTGTGTCATATGGTGTGTATACATCACCTCTGGGAAGCAGGTCAGCTCTATAAAGAAAATCAGCCATATTTAACGTGAAACTCTGTAGTTTTTACAATGTTTTTAAAAATGTTTTACAACATGTAGAACTGCTTCCATAAAAGCAGACTTATTAATCCCAGTTTTAAGTTGTCTTTTAAAGTGTAGTTTTCTTGCACAAATATTTTCCTTGTCTCCCTACTGCTCCCTGCCCCCCCTTTTAAATAATGTTATAATGGAAAAGGAAACAGGTCCTCAGACAGGGAAGGCAGGCCAGCACTGTTCACCTTCATGGACCCTCGATTACCCCCAGAAGACAAGGGGGAAAAGGCTTACCCCTGAGAAGATAACTCTCCTTGGCACTATCAGCAATGGGGGATATCTGCAGGATTTCGCATGTTTTCTTATGCTTGTCCCAAGACTGAAAGTCTTTGCACCAAATGTGAGGTTCTCAACCAAAAAGCCTAAATTAGGAACCTAACTGGGCCCCTTTCCCCACCAAGGGAGGACTATAGACAACTCGGGTCTGAATTGCCCTCTAGAGATGCCTGCCCCTTATTAATGCTGGAAAGAGTCTAGTGTAATTACGTGCCTAATTCAAGAACGAGACGCAAAACAAACCCAGGCCCTGTTCCTGAAGATGTCTCCCCACTCAGTGCCCACGCCACTGCTCAGGCTGCAGCCCAGGAGGGCTGCCCACCGCACCCCTGCCACCCCCTGCATTTTTGTGGGTCCAACCAAGAAACACCGGGGCTGTGCAAAAGGGACATCGTCATCACACCCAGATCCAACCCGGGCCTGCGGGGAGGCTGCTGGCAGCAGCACTTCAGATACCGGGCACCTGTTAAATTGCAATTCACTTCTTCGCTCACGGAGAAGGGTGGAGAGACCCCCGGATCACCCAGGGAGGGCACCGCTCCCGTAGCAGAGAATCTGGGCACTGCAGGTGTCACTGCAGCAGCGGTGTCAGACCCCTCAGGGCAGCCCAGCAGCTCCCAGTACATGTGCCCTGGGAAGGAGCTGTGATACAGAGGTGAATGCTGCAGCGAGGAGCGCAGCTGAGCCCCCAGTCCTCCTGCAGCCTTCCCACCTGAGTGAAGACAGACAAGTGAAGTCCGATTTTGCAAGGCCATTGCTTAAATTTCCTGACGTCATCTCTGAGGAACTCTACAGATCAGAAAAGCCCTTATCAAATGACAGCCTCTGTATTACTGCTTTAGCAATGACCAATATATTTAAAAAAAAAATCTATTGTACTGGCATTTAAAGTTTCCATCAGACTGATAAATAAAAATTAGCTCTCAGATAAGACAAGCTGCCCTGTCTACTAATTCTCACAGCAATTGCCTTTGAGTAACAGCCCATTTTACAGATAGCAAAACTAAAACATGGAGAACTTGGTAACTTCCCCAAGTCACACATTTTTTCCAAATTCTGACAGCCAGTGTTCAAAACCAGCACATATTTACTATAAGGACTGGATGCTGCAACATTTCAGTGATGGGGAACAGGATTGCTGATCCCTGCCATCTGGCTAAACCTATTGATGCCCATCACCGTCCTCATCTCCGTAATAAGCTTGACCGCTCTGATGGGGGGATGCTGTTTATCTTCCCCCCCTGTGACCCCACTCCACAACTTCCCTTGCTGGTCCTTCATTGGACCCAGATTTCCACCCTGCCTGCTGTTTTTCCAGCAGTAGCATTTTGGCTTCTGGCAGACTAGAGAGACATTTCTGTCGGCAGCTCAGGAATTCCCTTTGTGTCTTTCCTGAGTTTAGGCTCACCTTGATGCTAGTCTCTGACCCCTCTTTAATGCAGAGGAATGTGTGAAAAATTTATTCCCCTTTTCATTAAGAACTCATTTAAATTCACCAAAAGGTGACCCAGCTCCCTCCACTGTGGCTATATTGTCCACGACAAAGCTGTTTTATTTCTGACTTTGAGTTCACCAGAAAAGTTGAGATCTCGCTTCCACTGATCCAATAGTTCAATTCTTTACCATTGATGATAAATAAAACAACGTGGAGATACATTTGAGGTACATTTCTCATGCTTATAAACAGTCTGACCAGCTACAAGGCAAGGCTTCATGTCCCTGGGCGTAGTGTCCTCATCTTAGCTTGCTTAATTAGCAACAGTGGTAAGAATGGGAATTTGATTTTCCATTAAAAACTTAGAAAAATATTTGGTTTGTTTATTTGTTTTTCACAACACATAAACTGAAAGCCAAACCCTTCATTTCTACTCTGGTTTGTTTTGTTTTTCTGACAAGTGAAAAATCGACAATCCTAGAGTTGAAGTGTTTTGGGGGCTGATCTGGAAAAGGTGCCAATGCAAATAGTGTCATCTTTTGTGCAAATTTTCATCCAGAAAAAAAAAAAAAAAAAAGGAAGTAGAAGCCATTTTTCATCCAAAAAGCACTTTGGAAAATCAAAGGCCAATTGTCAACTCACTTTATTCTCAATCTGATTCTTATTAGTGTCCCTTAATCTCTTGTGTGCTCAGAGCTGGATGCATTGCAGCAATGTGTGTAGCTGGGCATGGCAGTCCGCAGGCACACCGTGGAGATACACGGGGCTGGACGAAGCACAAGCGCATCAGGAGAGGCAGCAAAGGCCCTTGACCAGAGGACCCCATCATCTTCAGTGATGTGAGGGGCGGAGAAGACAATAGCTTGTCATTCCTCCTAACTGAAGGGAAGGTGAAGTAGGGGTAGGAAGGAAAAAGGGTGCAGGGGTTGTAGTACTCTCTTCTCCCTTATTTAGGTGAAGGCTTTATTTATCCCATACCCGGCCAAGACACATTCACCAATCTACTCAACATCATCTTTCTCCAGTGCATTGACCACAAAACTACCATTCATTTCTCCCAGCAAAGGGGGACCGATAGGCAGACACACACATGGTGATCCTCCCACAAGCACCTTAATTTCAGCAGACCTGCTCCACTGCTGATGTCCCTGGCGTGCCAGGAGATGCTGGGTACCCAGCGTAAGCCACAACCAGATGCAGTTTTCCTTATTTGTGTCACTTGTGTATTTGGCTTGCAGAGCGTGGGGAGGAAAAGGTCCTAATACAATTTATTTTTTAAATGAACCTATTTAAAACTATGGATGCCGACTTTTCAGTAGTCTTCTGGGGGCTGTTAGAAAGGGGCCCTGGTTGAAATCTATCTGAAGGGAGTTAACCACAGCCCTTTGCTCACACATGTGGTATAATGTAGGCTCTTTATTGCTTTTCTTTACTCCCCACACACACACATTTAAGATACGCAGAGTAGAGCTTTTCTAAATATCTTACAAGTGTGTTTGTGTGTATGCTGGATTTATGGCAGAAAGGGGAACCTACTTCTGCCCTCAATTAAGGAAACCTGTGAGCAAGTGGGACTCAACACCAAGCTCCACACAAGAGCCAGGAGGGAGCTGCTAGAGGAGAGTGTAACACCGCCTAGCGACGGTGATGACAAATACCCCAGTCTTCTGAGAAGAATGATTTGACACCCCAGGATTTCAGGAGAAGGAGAGCCAGTGCACCAGAGAAGGCTACCAGACTCAACTCATCCATTTCCCTTCAGAAAACGAGAAGCCAGTCTGATCCTCCATGTCTAAAGCTCGATCCTGTAAAGAGCCAAGGCTTGTATTCATCTCCTCTAGCTTTTGGGCAGTCAGTTGAAGCACACAAGCTGGGAGCATGGTCACCTGAGACTCCCTCTGTGGTCAAAAGACAGAAATCAGCTCCCTCAGGGGCAGGGTTAAGGCCTTAGACCATGCCCAAAACATCTGTTTCTGCCTCTCCGTTGCCTGTCCAACCGCCTGGGCTCAGGCTGTGTGTTTGCAAGCCCATCTGCGTGTTCTCCTCTCACCCGGGCACTGCTGCAATTGCATGGCTTTGGGCTTTGAGTGGGATGAGCCAAACCTCATCTGTCACAGCCAAAGCCAGTGCACCAGTGAAGGAATATTTGGACCACCTACCATGGCACCTAGGACAAACATAGGTGCCAATGATGACATCTGTGTTCAAGAATGATAAGCAGCTCAGGTCACCTACTACCTGGTGATGCCAGATCCTGGCTCCTTAGACACAGAGAATAGACAGATAGTGGTCCTTCAATCATCTAATACTGGTACCTAATTGTTAAACCTACCTTTCCCCCTTGACCATCAAGAGCAGCCAGGATCCAGGATGACTGAATGGGAGACTGGCAGAACATCTCTCCCTGTCACACCAGGTGCCCTGAGATGGTTTTAGATCCTCTCTAACCACCCCTCACTTTAGTGTCAAGACTTGCACCAATTTTCAACAACAGCCTTTTCAGAGGCATGCAGATGTTATGCACTGGGTGTGTCAGGAAGGGACAGAAGCTCAGCTTGTGTAGATCGACCCTGATCGGCTGAAGTTGCCTGTTAAAGACAGCCCAAAGCTGGCATTCTCAATGTTTAAGATTCCACAAATTGCAAATCCAACCCCATTTTTAACCTCACGGGATTTTTGGAGCTCTGCTCTGCAGCGCTAAAGTGCTTTTAACATTGTTTCTTCCCTGGTATGTGTGTTATATTAGCACACATGCACACGCGCACCCTGTATATACAGAAAGTCTATAAAACAGGGCACTCGTATAATTTTAAAATAGACAAATCAGTTTAAAGCATTAAAGCAAATCTGGTAAAAGAAAATCTCTCCTGGGTTGACATTTTGTTTGCCAAGTTTTAGCTTGGAATGAATTTTTATGACTGAGTTATAAACCCTCGAAAATAGTGGTTTATAATGGAAATCTTGACAAATCCTTAACACAGGCCCCATTGTAACATATTCTGTACATATCCCATTGATCTATGGTAATAACAAGTTTTATATAAAACATTTTAACCATGGGAGCGACGTGGTTATCTTCAGGCTTCCAAAAATATTTTTTAAATAAATAGGTGGCTTTTTTCAATTGGGCAAAATCAAGGAATTGAACATCAAAAATGACATCTAAATATTCATCTGGATTTAAAAAAAAAGAAAAAAAAAAAGAAAAAACCCAACACAATAACCCAGAACCCATAATGTTTCTTTGGCTGAAAAGCAGCCACTGACTAAGCAGCAATTCTGCTCTGATATAACTCTCAATGCAGAGTGGGGTATTAGCCATGAGCAACAGAAATTACTTTCTTAGAGGATTAGCTGTAGGCCTGAAACAATAAGCAACTTAAAAGACAAGATATTCCCTGAGGAGGCAAGCTGATAAAAAACGGGATTCAAAGGATTTGCATGCTAGGTCCCCAAAACCTCCTTCTCTCCTGCAAGACACCCGCCACCTTTGCCCCAGCAGCTCCTCACCGCCGCCCTGTCTTGAGCTTAGCCCAGGCTCAGTCTACCTGGCATGCCTAAACCAGATACCACATGCTTTCAGCTCCACTGAGGCCAGGGACATGATGCTGTAGGGATGAGGAGCCGCTGGAGCTGTACATTTTATCCTGCCTTCAGTGCCCAGTGGTGGTTTTGGGATGGGACCAGGTGAGGGGCAGGACAGGTGCCTTTCCCCAATGCCTTTCACCCTCAAACCTGCATTTGACCACCACATCTGATCCTGGGACCCACAAAGTGTCTCACTAGACTTCAAAACATGGGAGTCTTTAGACAGGCAGCCTCCCTGGGGGTGAAGAAAGTGAAACAGTAATTTTCAAGGCAATTATATCTGCAAAAGTACTTTAGTCCATTGACTAGCAAATGCTGAGACTGCAGACACATGAACCCAAGCAGCAATAAAATTTTTTTTTTTTTTTTTTACTTGACGGCATTAGAAGCTCCGTCTGTCTCTGAAATATTTTTAATCCATGAATTTTCCTAATATCTGAAAAATTCAGTCTTCATTATTTAGCCCTACATTGTTCTCATCAGATAAGGAGGTTCAAGTTCACAAATGAGAAACAGAGGCACATAATTGTAGGGAACTATGTGTCTTTTGAGCTTTTTGAAGATATTTAGATATTGAACTGGATGTGCAATCAAGATGCCAAGAGTTTTTTGTGAACTAGGGTGCAAAGGGAGGAACCATATCATGTGGATTTATTTGTTTTAAGGTAACATATCCAAGGGAGTTTTCCAAGCTCTCTTCTGAATCAATTGAAGGTACGTTCATGAGATGATTCAGACCACCCTAAAATAGTTGAGAAGAATCACTGCCTCGACATACTTATCTCTCTTTCTGATTACAGAGGGAACCTAAATGAGCAACCCCTGAAGATGTTTAAATGGCTTGTCTTGGCAAAGCAAGAATTTGGACTTGCACCTCCATCTCTCTTGGCAAGTCTGGAACTACCTCATTTACATCCAGCCAAAGGGCAAATATGGATATTTTGAGTGTGCATAAATGGGCACATGAAATAAAGCTGCTCCTACACAAACAGTTGCACACGCACACAGAGAAGTACAGTTGTCGCAAGCCTGATTTGCTCTCACTGATAAAAGCAACTTCCTCTTCACGCAATCATCCCAGACCGTAGGTCTGAATTCCTGCACTTGCATCCAAGGGAGTGAGCCATTTCCATCTCTGATGCATTCCTCTTACTTCCATTGAAAGCGATTACTACACTGCCGCTTTAGCATGAACATAAATTTTTCCAACTTAACATGTTGCTTTAGGACTCAGTTCCACTCGACAGTAGACTTCCATATGTGCTGTAATGTTTGTGTTTCTAAGCAATGCCTCGGCAACCACATCAGGGTTGCCGAAAGACGAAAACGAAAAGCCTGCTTTTTAATTTTCTTTTTCTGGCAATCTCAGTTGGAAACTCAAAGTAAAAGAAGGTCGTCTATCTTCCCCAGAAGAAATGTAGCCCATAAGGCCAACGTGTTGTTAACACACACCAAAAACATTTTGGTGCCTTCCGTCTAATTTTAGAAAAAATAAAAAAACAAAAAAAACCCCAAACCCCCAAAAAACCCAAACCACTTCGCTGGGATTAGGTTGGGAGAAAAAAATTTTAATTTGCTGACATGTGAGAGGCATAGCAAAATATCTTGTCTTTGTGGAAAATGCCAGCAGGTGTTGTCTAGGGATGTTTTTTCCTTTTTAAATGCCAGAGTATTTCCACACACACAGTCCTGGCAGCATCCTTTTGCATATTTTGTTGAACGGCTGACAAATTAGCTGCATAAACTTGCATGAATTCCATTCCCCAGCTATTCATGAGCAAGCAACAGTTTATTCAGATGCCTTGACCAGAGAGGATAATAGCTTTGCTTTTCTTTGCACACACACACCCCCCTTTTTTTTTTTTTTTTTTTGAAGGGCAAGATCTAAATCTCATTGAAGTCTGTGGAGAGATGCAGAGGTTTTTAGGATCATTATGAAAATCTGCTCTGACACATACTATAGAATTTCACTCAGCTGCTCCTGTAGCACACCCTAGAATTTATGCTCGACTGAAGACCAGCCCCATTATTTTTCTGGGCTTTGAGAATCAAGCATTTATGCCTTAGTTCTAGAAAGCATTTAAACACATGCTTAAGTCCCTCCCTAGTCAATAAAAGCACTTAAACACATACTTTGTTCCTGCTGAAGTCAACTGGATGTTGACACAGCAAGTAGCTCGCTGAGCAGAACAGACTGCTTAACAGGGAGCCTCAGTGAACTGCATTACTGTACTTTGGAGCTTAGAATTGGGGATGCATTTCTTCATTTTTATAGCAATCAAACAATGGTCTTTCTATCCCATGTGACATCTGAAGATGTTAAGATTTGGTCTTGCCTAGAGCTGGAGTGCAAATTCAAACATATATATAAGTACGCACTTTTAACAAAGCACAAATGTTTTCAAATATTTTAAGTCACACTTTCAACACTGTGCCTCAGCCAGTCCAGAGCAAGCCTTTTCAATGCTTCTGTTCAGCTTCTGTTGGGAGATATTTATATGCAATGCAGCCCATGCCAGTGCCAAAATGACTGCTTCCCCCACCCCTTCCCACCACAGATGCACAGAACTGCCCATGGCAAAGGGCACCCAAACTCCCACGACATCTGCTTCCACAAACTGTTCCAGCGGAAAATATTCACCCTAGTCCCCTCTAAGTCAAACCATGGTCATCTCCCTATTGAGCAGACCACCCTAAAGCAATGCTGCAGCTCTTCACCCCACCACCCCCGCGGAGGGTCCCCCAGCCCCAGAGCTGCCTTCTACTGCACGGAGCCTGCTCCTGTGTGCCTTGGTGAGGCTGTGGGATGTGCTGGCTGCCTCTGCCTTTCTTCTTCCCCATTTAGAAATTTATTCTAACCTCAATGAAGTGGTTAGGGGCACTTAAAAGCCAGTTATGGCTCATTAGACGCTGCACTGGGTTAGTGGGAGCGAGGAAGATGCCGAGAGCTGCTATGGCCAGGTTTAATGGTATTTTCCTCCCCACTGCTGGTACTTGGATTCAAGGGGACAGCTAGACCCCTGGGAAAGAGTCTAAAAAGGAGCAGCCACTGTTCTTTCCCCAGTCCAGAACTACTGGGGCAACTCCCTCTGAAGCCCAGCAACAGTAGTCCAAACCCCAAATGCTGCTCCCCCGCCCTGATGCCAGTGGAGGAGCAGGCTCTGTGCATCACCTCATGCTTCCCAGCACCAATGTCTAGGGCAAGCACAGCTTGCTCTGCCCATACTACAAGGCAAAGACCCCTAGAAATGGAAGTTCCTGTAATTATAGCTTGCCTGAACATATGGTTTCAAGGATCTTTCAGCATGTAAAATGCATGAATATGCATCATAACTAGATGTCACCACTTAAGTTACATAATCCTGCACAAACATATATTTAAGAAGGACCCGACATCCTCTGTTTTTTAAGGGGCTTTAGCCGTGATTAATTCTCTGAGCTTATTAATCACAACATGTGTTAGTGTTTGATAAATTGCCCAAAAGTTGCATTAGCTAATAAGTATAAGAACAAAACGAAATAGTTTCATCTGTTTTTATAATAAGACAAAGAGCATCATGGGAGCATACACGGTGGTCATGAATAAAAGAGAAACATTCATTTATGATAATTGGTTTCAGCTCCCCGTTTGGCTGGTTCTTGTGACCTAAATGTATCCAGTTGTTTCCTTTCTTTCCCGTTGGTTTTTGGGTCACTCCTAATGGTTTAATTCAACAAAAAATGTCTACCATTTCCTGTAACCTCTGTCTTTTTTCATTCCTCCTTCCAAAATGTTTTTTTCTGTGCAGCATCTAGAGAAATCTCCCTCTCTCTCTCTCTCTCTGTTTCCTTCCAAGTGAACAAAGTCAATATTGTTGACAGAGAAAAGGTTTAACTCCAGGCAAAAGGGAAAAAAAAAAGTACTAGTCATTTATTTGTCTCCACTTTTGAGTTCACAAGGGTTTTTTGTTTGATCCTGGCGGTCAAGACTTTGACACGGAACATGCCCCCTCTGACCATGAACAATTTATGGAGGGAGAAAGAGACAAAAATCCTCATTCATGTTTAAGAAAGCAAAGGAAATGGCTGTAGATTAATATTTGTGCATTTGTAGCAAAATTTCTGATAGGTCTGTAACACATTCAACCACCCTGGTTGAGAAACACAAGAGGCGAAACTCAGCCCTGGAGAGTTGAGTTTTGTTACTCTTGGACACCTTTCAAAACATCAGCCCTCATTCTGCTTTTCTTACGGCAGCTTTTTCTTCCAGTAGAGAGCAAAAAACATTGTATGGCATTTGCAAGAAGGCGGTGCATGCTGGCAGGGTTACCTTGAAGCACAAGCAGGGAGCGCTTACCATGGTCCTTCCATTTGTACTCACGCCTGACGTTCCCTGGAACATGGCAAAGTGGTTTTACATCTCCCATTTGTTCTGCTCAAAGCGATGAGTAATGAATTTTCTAGCAAGAGGTTCTCAGTTCAAGCTAGTAGGCGATGCAGCACAGCACAGGACTGGGATGCCAGAAGGCTGTTAGCACTCAACTGAGGTACCCTAGCATGTGCCATCAGGAGTCCCTGTTCCCAGTTACATTCACCACGTTAAAACTATTGGGACTGAAATTCTCCTTTGCCAGGTGTCTGCCTCCAGCAGAATTTTCTACGAAATTACAAGGAGGGGGAGAGGGGAAGACCTGGGAGTTTTCCAACACAAGATTAAAGAAAAGTGCTTAGTCGATGTAAAAGTGAATTCTAACAATTATTTTTTTGGAGACTCTCTCACGCCTCCATCCTCTGGAAAGGGAACTGGAAATTTGGTGTCACCCTGGGAACAGGAATGTGTCTTTTGCATCCAAATTTGGCAAAGTGAAAAGCCTTTGAAAACATCCCACTGAAAATTTACTAGTCTTTGGGAAAAAACCTCTACAGTTTCTGTCTGCCTTGGTCTCACTCCATTTTGAGGCTTTTGGGGCTTGCTTCTGGGGCTTGCCCAGGACTTTCCTTGCTATGACTCCCCTTCTTGGTTGCTGGACACGGCTGTGGCTCCGGGCACAAGAAGAGAGAGTCAGAAAGCCATCCCTGTCATCTCAGCCCCTGGTCTTCCCCCCATAGTCCCTTGCTGTCCAAATCACACGAAGGGGAAAGCAACAGAATTGCAAAGTAGGAGAAATGGGGGAAGGACCAGTTTGAAGCCAGGAACATAGACCTGGTAAAGAGATTCAGGCCAGGAGGACACTTGCTATGACATCAAGGAATTGAGTCCAGGCAGAAATATGAGGCAGAATAGTCTGGCAATGATATATAATAAAAACATCGATAAAACATATGCACAAAGAAGCGGGCAAAGGCTAGAGACATGGCCTTAATTCTCATGTTTCAAAGCTCCTGAGTTTCAGCCTTATATTTCTCCTACATAACAGTTTGTGTCTGTTATCATTTCTAGAGCACCCAGAGCTCTCCACCAGGCGAGGACACCAAACAGCAAAGCACTTCAATGCTACATCAACCACACACTGAAACAGCTGACAGGCTAAAAAGAGATAGCAGGAAGATGCAATGAAAGGGCAGACATAGTCGGACTAGGAAATGCCATAATTTTGAGTATTTTGATGGTACGCACAAGGTATAGTGAACTACAGTAGTAAATCAAAGTCTACTCTCAAAACTCTCACACAACTCTTATCCAGAGACCCTCTGGCTGGAAATCAGTTCTCCACAAAATCACGTGTGACATAAATACTAGTGTGATTTTAACTATCTAGGAAATTTTTAGCCCTTAAGAATGACCATTCCTCGCAGCCTCAAGCAGCAGAAATTCTAGTTTTCTGTTACTGAAATCTGTTCATGCCCGTTGGATTGCACACCCCAGAGGCTGAGGCTTTCAGAAAAGTAATCCAACCTGGAGAGACTCCTGCTAAAAAATCACGGGCATCACCAACACTTAGTAAACTGGCAATACACATTCCTAAGCAAGCAGTAAAGGCTGGGAGTATAAATGGGTTCAAGACATGATAGACACATTCAGAGAGGAAAGCTGTATCTGCAGCTAGTAAATACAAAGGTCCGAGCACAAATTGCACCGTGAGCAATTGCTGAAGGACTACTGCTGACAACTGAGCCCAGGCTACATGGACCTCTCCACTGGGGCAGTTTTCCTCCTCTCTAAAGGTGCTGCCCACAGCTGAGCTCCGAGTCATAGCCTGGATCTGGGGTGACCAACCCTTATCTCTTGGGAATCACAACTTACATGTGCCACCACCAAGGGTCATGCAAGGACTCTCCTGCTTATGAGGAAAGAACAGCCACTACTTCCCTGAAATCATCCTACCTCCGCTGCTCTGGTTGAGGGATGTATTTGACACAGCCATGGGCTGGATCCCCCAATATCCTCTGCAGCATCACCCAGCATAGATACAGCCTCAGAGAATTTGGCTTCATACTCAACATATCTCCACAACTACAGCAAATCTCATGACTGCAGACAAAACAGCATGTGGAAGGGCCAGAAAACTCCTTTCGCATCAGAAAATTAAACCCCACTGTCTAGACAAGAGATCAGGGATTATCGGAAATTCCAAGCAGTGATAATTGACCAACAGGAAGATGAAGAAAAAAGGAAAGAGGATGATTCTTCTGAGGTATGTCATACCAATAAGAGAAAACTATATGATTTCACTGGCACGATACTGCTAAAGGCTTGTAGCAGCAGGTTTTCTTCCTAGTTCTGCACTTTTCTATCATGGAAAATCCATGTGTTTTATCATATACAGTCCTAGTGCCAAAACTTTCAAAGGAGACAGGCTTGTTACTGCACGAGACACCTGCTTTGCATCTATTTGCATTAGTCATGACTGAAAACATGATTTAAGGGAACTGCACATCATCTTAAAATGCTTTTACATCCTCTCAACATCTTCAGAAAACTTTTCTTTATCTGCTCTTATCAAACCAGGGGAGATGAAACCAACTTCTATGGGATAACCGCACAAAACCAACTACACCATGGACTTTCCAGCAGAATGGACAGAGTAGCATTGTGGGAAAAACTAGCATGTTACTAAATACTGAGTACCCAGGAGCAGTGCACAGAGTAGCAAGATTTACATTTTTCTGTAGTAAGATTCACAATATTCAATAATATTGAGCAAAGTCAATATTCAATAACAAAACCTTCTCATAGGACAAATGCATCTTTAGATTCTTTTGGAGGCAGCAGGTTAATTACTATTGGGTGCCTATGTCAAAGACTCTGGAAATCTTGCAGGGTGCTCTTTGTTTCCAGATCTGCCCCACAAAGGTATCTGCAGCTACTCCAGAAATACAAAGACATACCTTTAGCAACACACTCTGGTTCGGACTACCCCAATTATCTCAATAACACTTCAAGATACTCTGCAATTCTATGCAAAAGCAGGCATGACAATTTTGCATTACACAGCATCTCTGCTCCCTCCTTTAGATGAGCACTTCTCATTCTTGAGGGGGACTTTTACTAATCTCTCAGCTTCACAGAGGCCCTCCAGAGCCGTTGGTGCATGGGTTTAGCTGTGAGAAGTGACTGGCTCTAAATCTTATCAAATTATTTCAACTGTTTGACTTAAGCGGTTCCTTGTATCCCCAAATATCCCAAATTAACGACGCAGCTTTATGAGTACAGGATTTCCATCTTCCGAGATACTGGTTCAAGCCTTTCCACCCATACTGAATTGACCATGAAACAAAAACTCTCACTCCTTCCTGAGCTATGAAGAATTAGACTACTGTAAATAAGACATGGGATGGATTTCTTATCTGCACAGGGCTCTGCACAGTAACTCACATCTTCAGCTTGCTTTACAAACACTAACCGTGAGCGTTTCAACAGCTGTGCCACTGTTCCATGTCATTCCACCCAGGCATATGCTTCTGCAATGGTTCCATTTCATTATACCCCTGCATATGTTTTCTCCTGTTTTGCTAGCTGCTACACTAAATAAAAGATATCTCTAATCTAAAAAACCCCAAAACACCCACAACAAGTGACTTGCATTAAAGTATGAACACTTTCTACCATATTCCTTTTATTTTCCCCATTTAACAACCTCTCCTCTTCCCTGTGCTACTCAGTTCACTGAAGGGTGAGTTAACATGCGCAGCATGTCAACGTATTTTCAGTGTGTTGGGATTTATGCATGGTTTTGCATATGAGAATAGGAATTGCTCGCCTTGTAAGCTATGTGGATGACACGCTTCTCATTACAACAGGGTGAGAGAGATGACCTGCCCCGTCCCCAGGCACAGGCTGCTCCAGGCACACGTTTCCTTCCTTCTACCAGGAGCTGAGGCTTCTTTAACAGATGCCAAATGGCAGTTTGGGGTGTTTCACCTGACATCTCCGAGCCCAGCATCAGGCTGTGGCTGTCACAACCCTGCAAAGAGGCAGTAGAGAAAAGCTCTGACAAAAGGCAGAGTGACAGGATTTATAAAATATTTCTAGAAAATTAAGTAACGCCCATAAGTAGCACTCACAACTACAGCCAGGTCTGCTCCAGCAGGGCAAGGGAGAAAGGGTTGTCACTGCAAAGCGCCCTTACAAAGGTATAACTTTGGCAAGACAAAATCTTGCAGTGGGTTGATTCCTTGGCACCACAGCCTCTCACAGACCATTGGGGGAGGAAAAAAAAAAAAAAAAAAAAAAAAAAAAAAAAAAAGGGGGGGAAAAAAAAAAAAAAAAAAAAAAAAAAAAGTATCTTTTGTAGAAAGGAACACCAAAAAACTTGCAAAACTTAGAGAAAACCCCACTTCCCCTTTGAGGCACATGGTGGGTTTGCATCATGGCACAGGCAGAGCACGGGCAGCGATGGATTACCTATGCTGGCAAACAGCGTTAGGTGGGACTGGGCAGTTTACCAGGCCCATCTCCAGGTCAGGCTCCCATGCAAAGGGCCCAGACGTGATGCCAGCGAGCACCGGCACCTCTCCGTGCTCCCTTCTCTTGCCCTCAGCAGTTGAAGTGATGGAAATGGCTCCTGCTTCAGTAAACCCTGTGTGGGATCAGGTGTACCCCCACTTCACACCCAGCACCTGTGCTTCAAGCACAGGGTGGGTCTGCAGGAGGGACCGGCCCCCAGCATCCCAAACCAGCGGCAGGTGCAACACTGGCTCTACCCAGAAACAGGGTCAGAGCGGAGAGAAAAGCGCTGGCCCGGTGTCTTCACAAATTTTGTCTTAAAGCTCTGCAGTTTTTCACGCTTTAATCCAGCCAGGCAGGCAGCAATGCTGAAAGGTGGCTGTGCAAACTCTTGCCTGCTGTATGAAGGAACTGGGATGAGCACAGCAGGGGCTACCAAACTGCCTCAGAGTCCTACAGGTGAAGGGCAAGAGACAGAGGTGACATCCCAGAAATGGTGGGTTTGCCATCCTACCAACCTCAAGTTAGACTTAAAACCATAGTCTAAAGACTAATGATAAAGCAAAAGCCTCTGCCAAAAATATAGGCAGGACATTCCTGCCAGAATATATGCTAAAGAAAGACACACAATTATTTTTTAGAGTTGCTGGCACAGTGTTCTCAGGAAACCTTTCCCTTTAAACACTAAAATTAAACAAACACATGAAACGCAGGGAGAAATGTAATTACTTTATAGCTTGACTTTGGTCTATTGCCTTGGGTATCCAATTCCTTTCCTTACTGATGTGGAAACTCAAATTCCCCCCTAACAGTGTCATTAATTCCTTGGCCTGGGGAGCCCAGCTTTCCTGCTGCATTTTGCATCAGGAAATCCCAGCTGCCCGCACCTTGCTCCAAAACAGCTTTGCAGGTGACAGCGGAGCTCCTGGCCTGCTCCAGGCACAGTGAGGGGGCAGGAGAGCTCCCCTCTCCCTCCGGGAAAGGGGGATTAAAACAATTGGGTTGACAAAAAAAACAATTAAATACTCAGTCATAGATCTAGCTCCTCTGACCTCTAGCCCTCCCAAAACTCCCCTTGCCTGCCAAAAATAATGACACAGGGTGTCTCTTTCTGCTTGCCTTTTTCCTAAGAAAAACACCTTCCCCTCTCCCTCCTCAACCCTCCTGCGGCTCTTCCCCCCTCACACAGTTGGGGCTGGCTAAGGTTGGTGTTAAATGAACACCCAGTCCTAAAAGACATCTGGGATGCCATCCAAAATCTGCTGGAGGCTGTCGAGAAACTCCCACTGACATGGGTGAGCATGGGTGCCCCCCACAGACCACCCACCCCAGGATCCAAAGCAGCTTTAGTGCCCTGTAGAGAAAGCGAATAGATTTGGAGGAGCACAGGTGGCCCTGTGGGAGGAGAAGCATCTCGCCTGGGCTTACCTTCCTTCTGCCCTGCCTTCTGGGGTGCTGATGAAATCCTGTCATGTGCAGCCCAACCAGGCAGCCACCCTAGTCCTTCCCTGTGCCCAGGCAGCCGCTCCTGAAAAAGGCTTTCTTGGGCAAGTGTGGATCCTTTCCAGCTCTTTTCAGAGAGAAGTCTTCAGAGGTTGGTCCTGGAAGCAGACCAGTAGCAGCCTGCCCTTTGCAAGCTGTCATGCAATTTAGGAGGAACCAAGACGGACTCTGTGAGTATATATACCCCTGTGACACACACACATACACAGAGAGAACGTGCCTGGCATCCGAAGCAGCCGATGCTGGATTTATCCCTTCCCTTTTTGCCAGTGACTGACATAAGTGCCGGGAACTCTTGATGGAAAACTGCTTATGAGCTTTGGGCCTGATCCAAACCCCACTGAAGACAAAGGAAAGACTTGCGATTGCCTCGGAGCTGGCTTCGGATCAGTCCCATTATCTCTGCTCGGAGAGCAGTGTACAAACAAAGCAGGAAAGGGCTGGGGCATGGTAAGCCTGTGCCCAGAGGCCCATCTCATCTGAGGAATGGAGAAGCAGTGAGGCGCAACTGAGCCTTCCTTAAAACATCTGTCCAAAGTCCTAGGAGGGGGCAAGCCTCGGGAACTGCATGTGATCACATCCCTCAGCCCTCACTCCTGGGTGGAGATGACCTGCTCTGGAGCTGACAACCCAGATTTCTCTGCTTGGGCTTGGTATCAACCATACAAAACCTTTAGAGTCAGACCTACATGCAGACTTAAATCACACAAATCATCCACCTCACAGGCTGAGTCGGCTTTTATCTGTAAAACACCATCGGTTTGGACACTTCAACACCAGGCACATCCATGTATCTCAAAGGACACCCATAAACTCTTCATATTCCAAGAGAGTTACATTTGCAGACTTCCTCCCACCAAAAGTCCACAAAACCGTTTGTTTTGTCAACAATTAAGCAGCAATTTGCATTCTTCCTGGGTAAGAGGCAGCCTGCAAAACTGAAAAATAGTTTGACACTGTTTCATTCCACTTCTCTTGGCAGCACTACCTTTCTCCTCATTTACTAAAAAAAAAAAAAAAAAAAAAAAAAAAAAAAAAAAAAAAAAAAAAAAAAAAAAGCTGAAAAAATAAATTGTTAAGTCATGCTTTTCTATTTTAAGCCATTTGTTGTAACTATACAAGGCTTTTTTCCCCACAGGGAGAATAAATGAGAACTATGAATTACACCAAACTTACCTAAGCAAAGTGCAAAACAATTCTCTATCCTGGGATTACAGAGTTGCAGACTCCTGACCCTTTCTTTGTAGAGTTTAGGCTAAACAACGTTTATAGGATTAAACCTACTTCCATTGGAGATAAGGGGTATTTTAACCAATACCCTTCTACTTGTGACAACCATTAGTGTGGATACAGTTACACTGGACCATGACAACTCTTCTTGGGAAACTGGTAAAAAAATGTTTAAAAACACATTTGAATTCCCGCAATTTAACAGACTACCATGTGCCAGTTGAATGACAATAAACAGCAACATGTGTGTCCTTCAAATGAGATGAGTATGAGTCAAAATGAATTACCCTCAGCTCTTTTTACTGAGGTTGAAGCTGTGGTCTGGTTTGCATCCGAGATGGCTAAGACCCTCCACGCAATTACCTGGGCTCAGTGGTGTGTGGGAAGTTGTGACAACGCACTGACTCACCACAGAATTCACCCCAAACGGTGTTAGCACAGCCTAAACTACGCTCAGGTACCCCAAAGGGGGCATGCCTGTGGAGCAGAGCAGCCCCTACAAGTTTCAAATCCTGTTGACATTTTTGTGATGTCAAACTCTAAAATCACAGCTGATATGGAGGGTCAGGTACCCCCGAGCTTGAAACACACAACACTAAGTTACTTTTCAATCCTGGCGCTTGAACTATAGTCTTGCATAAGTGTAAGTCTCTAGGATTTTCCACCCCTCGTCCAAAGAAGTAGAGAGGAGAAAGTGAGGATTTAAAAGGAAATAAGTTAAACCTCATAGCATGCAAAATGAATTCCCTAACCAGAAGGGTCTTGCCACATCCTCAGTATGGTGTCATGGCTTGAAAACATGCCTTGTTTTCTAAGCTCATTTATTTGCTAGGAAAACTCAGTAACTAAAGTATGTCTTAAAGAAATCCCTAGAAAGGCATCTGTAAACAGTTGCACTGAAACTTCAATTGCTGCTGAACGTAATTCACGGCAGAGCGAAACCCTGGAATCTCTGTGAGTGCGTGGTACAAATAGCTCAAGGAGGTGTTTGCTACGAAGGAAATGGTGATGCTTCTTCCATTCCCATGAATATCATATGCACAGCTCCAGCCATATGTTGTGTTGAATCTGCCACATTCTTCAGTGGTGGGCACAGATGTGGACAGATCTGACAGATCAGGGTCTTAAGGTCACACAGGAGTAAATTGGGGGCAGATGATTTGAGAGTCACAGCTTATTTTTAGAAAAAAAGGGGTAAAAAGATTGCTAAGAATCATTTCTACCATGTGTCTGAACAAGAAAAGCATTTATCTCACTAAAAACAAGAGTTTCTCTCAAATAAGGAGTTTGTTTTAAAAGACTAACAAAGATTTTTCTATGCACTCTATAGATTACAGGTGCTGCAGACAAGGATAGACTTTACCGTGTATTTCTGTGCTTCGTTAACAGGTATTATTTTCAGTCAGTCTCCAAGAATGCTCCATTTCAGCAGGCACAGAAGCTACTCCTTGGACAAATGAGCAAAGTTTCTTCCCAGTTGCCTGACTTACACTGTTCACTGGTTGTTCCTCTGATTAGTGCTATTTTCCTTACATGTGCACTGTGGTTGATAAAAGACATAGAGGAAAAAGAAAACCAATGCTAATTCAAGACCCTTTAGATCAGCAAAATACATCAAAAATGGAGCAGATGCACTCCTGCACGTCTCTTATTCATGCTCATAAGAGCATATTACACACACACACACTCTCTGCCTCCCGCTGTACAGAGTTTAACAGCAGTGAGGATGAAGTATTACGTTACTTCATTAGTCCCACAAAGTACACTGCTGAACATTTACTCATACGCTGTGAGGCTCTGCAAAACTAAGGCAGAACCCAGACTCAAACAGCATTTGCCAAAGACAGACAAGGAGAGTGTTTCACAACGCTGCTTGCCACAGCACAGGGACCTCCCTTTCCAAGGATTCTTTGAGAAGGAAAACAGAAGAAAACCCTGGACCAGCTGGGATGATGAGGACAAGATGCTGATGGCAGGAGTGTCCCAGCCAACCTGGTCACCTGAGTCTTTGCATTATGATCACACTAGTCATTTGCAGTGGATTTTTCCAGGCCATTAGCTCAAATTATTGATGGCCAGCCTGGGACACTTCTATTTGTAACAAGCAGAAGCTTACCCTGGTACATGCCATGGGCACAAGCATCCCAACCCAGGCCCCAGATGTGTTGGAAACTGCTCAGAGAACAATGTCACCCTTTTGCTTCCCGAGTGCTCTCCAGGGCATGGGCAAGAACAGGGTGAAGCTGCTCTGAAAGCGTAGCTGGAGCGTTTTCATTTCTTCTTATGAGTCACTGAGGAGTTGTAGGTGAGATCAGTCACATTTTTCCCCCCCTATGTTTTTCCTGCCTGCTTGGCTAAGAGTAAAGGCATGGGTTGATCCAGCCTAAACTCTACGAATGTCCCTACGCCTCAAGGTTTCTCACAGGCTGCTTCTGAGTCTTCAGAGGGGTCACACCAACTGGCAGAAGGATTCAGGTGGGATTTAAGCTGTGTGACGCTGGGCCAAAACTGTATGAAGTGTATCTTAGTGATTACCTTGTTGGCATGGGGATCAGAAAGCCCAGATTGTTACGTGAATACACAGATATTTCAGCAAGCCATCCAAGCTCTGGACAAGGATCATGTCTCTTAAATCCTTTTGCCAATTGTTTGAGATCTACAGGGCTGAGAAGGGCATCAGGCCGGTAGAGAGAATGGTATTTTGGTGCTCCCATGCTTTGGAGTCTTCTTATGCTCCTCGGGGCTATGTTTTGCTCAGACACCTAGCACTGAGCATGGCAGCACAGCGGGGACTGCTGGGAATGCTAGACAAAAGATGGGATGCCACGGGACCTGCAGTCATTTCAAACTAGCTTTGCTTTTCTGTGGGATTTGTTTTCAGCTGGGTCAGCTCCCTGACCTGGGTAAGCACAGAAGTTTCCATGTACAAGGCACAGGACTGGAGCAGATACCCAGGGTGAGGAAAAGCTAGGACCACCACTTCCAGAGGAAACATGAGTTTATGTCAGATTAACTCAGCCACTTAAATTGAATTTGTGCCTGTAACTTGGTGTTTCAAAGCAATTCCTATTAGGCAAACAGTCAACCAGGGGCTGGACCTTTCCCTCCTGGAGAGGCATTTACCCCATGCGGGCAGGCAGAGTCTGGGCACTTGTGGGTCAGAGCAGTACCGTCAGTTAACAGCACTGTGATACACAGCGATGGGCAACGTGGAGGCTGCAAAGACAAGCCAGGCTAGAGCAGCTCTGGGAACAAACCTAGCAAGCTGGGAGTCCTCGAATTGCTACCATCCATTGCAGAACAGAGTTTCTTCTCTGGAACCAGAAGTTCAAACCAAGCTAAGATTTGGGTGGGAGGTTGTTATTTGCTGGTGGTTTTCCTCCCTGACCACTGGTTTCAATCACTTCCGTTTTACCAGTTGTTTTGCAGCAAATCAGAAAAACAAAGTTCCCTGAGAAACTCCTGTATCAATGATTTTTTTTTTTTCCTCCACTTGAAAAACAGACTACCAGCCTTAAAATGCATCCCCTGCTGGCAGAAGAAGGGAGGTAACATTTTACACACCCTCACCTCCCCCATATGCTTGTGCCCGGCCAGTTCTGAGCAAGTACAAATAGCATCTCAAAAATACAAGATTTTGCAAAATTGTCTGGTCTATCCCTCTGAGTGCAGACAAACAGCACGTGACAGATATTGCCCGATCTGCTTTCAGAGTCCTTCTGGACTGAAGACTCTAGGCAATACAAGCCACAGCTTTATTCACCTTCCCCACGAGAAAGCTTTTCTCCCCAGTAATGATCCAAGCTCCTCATGCCCTCTGCTGTGCAGCCAAGCTGCAGAGAGCAAGCTTTCCTTGGCCAGTGTGGATAACCTGTTACCTATATGCTGTTTACATTATTGTCCTTTCTGTACAGTAAGAGAGGAATAAAGAAGCAGAAGGGAAAGAAAAAATCTAAACCATGACAGGAGAGAAGCACAGGTCACATTCATGGGTGACACTCAATAGCTTTCCTATTACAAATTACACCCTCCAAAGGCAGTACTGAGACTGTTAAGAGCTAAAGGTGGAAAAAGGGATAGTTCACCTCCCAACTCTGCCATAAGCTCCCTTGCAGGTCTTGAAAATTAGTGTCCATACTTTGATATGTCTCAGTTTGAGTCAATCTGCTGCTTAAAATATATATATATATATATATCTGCTTCACAGGATTGTTCAAAGCTTAAATGAACATTTGCAAAGCTCTAGGAGAAATGGGGTGAAGGGCACTTTCAGAGAGACAAAGTATTATCATCATAAAGTGTAATCTTGATGTTTTTTATGGGCAAGCACCAGCTTCCAGCAGTAATCTTTAAAGCAATCTCCATTATCCAGAAAATGGTCTTTCAGCTAATGGTCTGTTACAAGTTACACTTGGTAAAACTCCATGCTTATTTCCTTCCTTTTTTTCCTAAGAGCACTTGGAAATCCAGCAACAGCTGCCGAGGATGAACTCAGAGCCCAGCTGGCAGCACACAGCAGCATGGACTGACAAGGAGGAGGATGTGCCCACTGCACATCAGATGAACCTCCAACCTGTGCACCACAAATGACTCAGATACCTCCACAGGGCAGCGATCTCACCCAGCCACATCTCACCCAGCCTGCAGGGCTGGTTTGGGGCCAGAGAGTCTGCATTAGGGCTCTGGCTGGGAATGAGGGTCTGTCTTACCCACCTCCTTACTAGAAAATTCAGGTGGCAGAAGGAGGTGGTGATCTCCTA
Organism: Athene cunicularia; assembly: GCF_003259725.1. Lineage (NCBI taxonomy): Eukaryota > Metazoa > Chordata > Aves > Strigiformes > Strigidae > Athene > Athene cunicularia. The sequence continues at coordinate 9,525,495 of NW_020799109.1, forward strand.
AATGAATTTCTTTCGGTTGAGACTCCCTGAAGAATTGCATGTTATGCAAGAGCCCGAGCCAAGGTGCTTGGAAGCAGTGATGAAACCCCACTTAGTCCTGCAGCACCCTCAATGCATTTACTGCTTGTCTTTCCAGGGATTGTGCTCTCTCAGGTGAGGAACTCTGTGAGGATCACAAAAATGTCTAATGGGAGAAGAAAACACCAAATGGCTCTCCAGCCTCAGCCATTCAGCTCCCTCCCTGCTGCTGACCCTTTGTGGGGAGCAACCCCTCTCTCATTGCCATCTGGAAGCGTCCTACTTAACAGGGTCTTTGCTCCAGGGAAACCCACTTCTCGCCACGGCCACTTGCTCTGGCTCTCTCCTGGCACACAGACCCTGCACAGACAGACTGAGGGCACCTTCCCCACGTGTGTCACACAAAGATGCCTGTGCTATGTGCACCACCAAATGTTGATGAGGGACCACAAGCAATGGGCACCTCTACAGTGGGAGCACCAAAGCATAAGTCAGGTGGTGGTCTCCTTGTATGTCCTGCAGATCCAGCCCTTCTCCTGGAAGAATTAAGAGCTAATATTCACTCACACCAGTGTGCAAAGCTAAGAAAACACACTGGTGCAACTGAGAGAAAAAGGAGTCAAACTCAGCAGCAGATAAAGGGACAAAAGAAGAGCAAAGGTTACTATTACTGATTAATAACTTTGAGGTGATGCTTTTACTGCTCTCCCCACACCCTGCTACACTTGACACTCTTCAGCTGAAGAATGCTACTGCCATCACAAGCACTCTTGTCATAGGGAAGTGTCCAGCAAGCAGAGATGTCAGAGCCAAGTCTCACAAGTAGGTACAACTGCCTTTCACCACCCCAGCGTCATGACAGCAAAAGAGAAAGGGCCAAGAGGAGAGACAGCACTGGGCTGGGGAGCCCCAAGTGCCCGGAGGGCTGAGCTGGCTGTGGTGAGGCTCCTGCTGGACTCTGCCATAATCCAGGGCTGTTTGCTGCCCTGAGAAACTGGCTGGCTGAAGCAACAGGTTCATTTGTTGGGGTGTAGAGAATCAGCCCTGATTTTTTAGTATTAATGGCTTTGAAACATCATTTCACAGCCAGCAGTGCATGGCTCAAAGAGCACAGTCCATGATGGGAAAGCAGGAACTTCCCGTCCATGGTCATGTGGGTCTGGGTCTCAGGTGAGGAATCTTTCTTGGTGAAAAATATGGATAAAATGCAAAAAGGGTGGAGGGTTTTGCCTGAAAAGAAAATTGCTCTTTATTTTAATATTTTTGTCATTTTATGCCATGCTGCCAGAAATGTTATGTTACATTTCTAGAAACCAGCCATTTTAAGGTTTTGGTTGCCAAAAGCAATGGAAGCAAAGGGTGCTTTCTCAGCTTTTTCAAACCAAAACCTCAAGGGGAAAAATGAAAATTTTCACTACAAATTTTTTTCCCGTTACTTACTTTGCTAAAAATTTACTTTCTACTGGGAAAGTGATAAAAATGAAAAACAATTGTTGTGCAGTCCCTCATCTGATCTTTTCATGGATTTGGTGAAAACACAGCAGAAATAAAAATCTCATTAATACTATGAGGGGTCTTTCCAATTTTCTGAAAGTTTGTGGCACTGCAGCAGGGCTGACTTTGTCTTTAAACAAGCAGCAGCTAAATCCTGGGTCTGAAGCCAGCTGATAGACAATCTCAAAGGAAACAACACCACTTTTGTAAAGTGCTATTCTGCTTCCTCCCTCCAAGCTTGGATTTAATGGTTTATTTATGATATGAAGGAGTGGAGTACTTTCACTTATTCTAATGACAAGCAAAGTCCTGGCCGCAGGGTTAAGGTAATCTGGTTTCTTCCCAGTTCTCCCAATGATTACTTAGGTAGACTGGAAAAAGTTTTGCCCCATAGTCCCAGGCTCTCTGAAATAATGTCAGGGTGAAGATGCCCTTCCAGTCGCCTTAGGGAAAACCACACTCAGTGTCAGGGTAGATCTGAAAGTCAAAAATTAAAAGTATTTTCTGGATTGTATCCCATTTCATAACATCATAGACTGGTTTGGGTTGGAAGGGACCTTAAAGATCACCCAGTTCCAACCCCCTGCCATGGGCAGGGACACCTTCCACTAGCCCAGGTTGCCCAAAGCCCCGTCCAGCCTGACCTTGAACCCTTCCAGGGAGGGGGCAGCCTCAACTTCTGTGGGCAACTTGTTCCAGTGTCTCACCACCCTCACAGGAAAGAACTTCTTCCTTACATCTAATCTGAATCTACCCTCTTTCAGTTTAAAGCTGAAATTTTAGTTTTCCAGCTGCAGCATCCTTGGACCCTAATCTCCAAACCCACTACCTCAAAATTTGCAAGCAGATTATGAACAAATAGGAACCTGCAACTAGACCTCCTAAAAATGGAGTAATCCCAACTCCCAGTTACAATGTAATCTAGCGTCTACCATGGCTGCTGGCTGACACTGAATTTCCAGCCTTTGTCTGGGTAAAATAGTCCCAGCTGTTTTGTTCAAAGCTTCTGAGCCTCAGGGACTTGTCCTGCTGTCTGTTTTGCCCAAGGACCAAGAGAAGAGTAAAATAGCCAATGGTCTTGATACAAGGAATGACTAAGCTTCTTTCTGGCCGGAGAAGAGGTGCACAAGAGGAAATACGGTTCAGTTGTACAAAATCCTGCAGATGGGCAAATTCATGATCTCTTCCAACACCAGAACTGGGGTTGCTAGAGCAGAAGCATCAAACAAAACTAGCTTGTGGCAGGTCGAAAGAAAATGCGAGGGAATAGGGTGGGTGGTTCAAATGCAACCTGGTGTTAAACTGTGGGACTCCATCACAGGATGTATAATTAACCAACAATACGGGTTATAGGCAGAACCGCACAAGTTCAAGAAAAAAAATCCCCAAACGCTAAGGGTTATTAAAATAGATTAAACCACCTCTAGTTCAAGAGGTCCTTGGAGAGTACTTGGAAGATGTAGAGTATCTGGAAATATCCTACATGCTTGCCCTGCACATTTCCTCTTCTGTTCATACCCACTGGCAGCCTCAGTCAGAGACAAGATCCTGGACTACACGGGCCCTCAGGGTGGCCACTTCCATGTTGTAAAATCAAAGTCCTGAAATGCTTCATGGAGGTATGCCCAGGGCTCAGTAGCCTTCATGCCTGGAGATCCTTCCACCACTTCCAGAGAAGCTGCCAGACTCCAAACAAAGGGCGATGGGAGCTAATTTGTTGAGGACATAACAGCTGCCATGACCTTCTCTGGTAGACATGGACCCACACAGAGCCAGACACCAGTTTCCTGACTGACAGCTTCACAAACTAGCAGACTTTTAAAATGAATGAAACGGACTACTGAACTTTCCTCATAGTAGAAGTAGATCTTTTTTTTTGGGGGTGGAAAGGGCAGCAAGGAAACAACCCTGGGTGTGAATAAGAAACCTATCCCATAGGAGCACACTCTGCTAGAAAACGCTCTCCACAGGCATAAATGTCCCTGCTCCTCCAGGGTCCTCTCTGGTCCTCAATATTACCATGAAACTGTGCAGGACCACACGAGGGACCGTGAGGGTTAAGATTTTCACAAAACTTTGCATGTATGAGTTGGAGGGAGAAGCAGATGACATTAAAGCTTTGACTTGTTTCCTATTTAAGGATTCCTACTGCAATTACAAACTGGGATTAGCAGCCCTAGTATACCGGAGACCAGCACAATCCTCCAGAAGCATCTCAGATGTCATCTTTAGCTACAGCTGATTATCCCATTGTTACCCAGCTCCAGGTCCCAGTGCTTTCCTCAATATCCTATTCCCCAAGCCCCACGAAAGACTTCCTAGCATCCTGATTTCAGCACTGATCTGGGTATCACACACTTTGCTAGCACATGGGGAAAGGAGCAGCAGCTTATACATAGGACACAGCTTCCAACAGGGCTCAGAGGTGGAAGGCGTATAAAATGGTATTAGCAACAACTTGGTCAAAAGGAGCCATGTTGGTGTCATTTAACACAATGAAAAGCATAATTAGTTACAGCTGACAAACACAGAATTGCATTAAACAGAACATTGGATGCTGGGCCATGGTTTACATCAAATTGTCAATCTCAATATGGCAGTCCCCTAAAAAAGCCACTTTTTCTGTAAACCCTCAGGAAACATAGCAAATCATGGCAACATGTTTATAGTGCTCAAATGCCACACAAGGAACCTGATCTGTATCTTTTATGGTGGGATATACTGAAGGGTGTTTCAGTGAGTCCATACTCATTTTCCAAATACATTGCACAGCTTCATTAAGCCTTCCTGAATCTCTCAGAGACTGACTTTTAGATGAAGCCATAGAGTGGACCATCCTCAAGGACAAACTCACTCAATAAAAGCGAGATCACTTGCCTTATATCCATGTTGTTTTCTGTCTCTGAGTCTGGCAATTAAGGCTGGAAGCGGCAGCGATGACACGCAGAGCTTTACAGCCTGCCCCTGAACTTCACCATCCGCTGCTGCCGTATAAACCGATGGCTGCACTTGGACTTTGGCACTAACCTGACACTAGCAACCGCAGTAGAAGGAAGATATTATTTACATCCAAACAGAAGTACGTTTCTGCACTTACTGTGGCTGGAATTCAAGTTATCCCCAGATGGTTTGTGGTTCTTGCACCTAGTTACACATGAGGCCCTTTGCAGAAAGGACAGGTTTGCATGGTGCCTGGCACAGCCCTGGTGCTCAGTGCAGCCCCCTAAGACAGAGGGACAGGGGGAGAGGACTCCTGGGTTGGGTTACATGGAGAAGGCACCTTTCAACACAGTCAAAAGCCTTTTTATTTGGGAAGATACACCGGGTCTTGCTGCATTTACAGCACACGCTGCCATGTTAGGAAGTTTCAGAACTTATGAAACATGGTGTCCTGGGACGTTTGTGGTTTAAATTCTCCAGTGTCTAATACTCAGGCTAAGGTCAAGCCAAAGATCTTTCGGGGGAGGTTAACAAAGTCTCTTTCCTTCACTTAGCTTCAGATTTTCATGAATCTGATAAGCAGTTATTTCTAAGATCTCCACGTCTACGTCAGCTTTTCCACCAAACCTAACAGATTGAAAATGAGGAAAATCAGACAGATTGCATACTTGTATAAGGAAAACAAACTAAAAAGTCACACAGTTTAATATTCAACTTCAGAAGAACAGAATTACAGCAGGAAAAAACACTTGAAAAATAAAGCAAGCTGTTTAAAATGATGGTCCCAATTACCTACTCTGTAGATTACCTACTATATCATCAGCATACCTTCAAGGTTTCTAGATAAGGAACTACAACACAATGTAGATCTTTACAGCAGGATGGCAGCACTCTGATTTCATTCAAAGTCCTGTTTTACTACCATGAGTACTCGATCAGCCTTGCAGAAAATAGCTTTGAGCTAACTTTATTAAAGAACAAACAAGAAGAAGAGTCAACAAAACTGCTCTCTAAGTTTTAAATACCAGGAGGGAAGGAAACTTTATTGCTTTATGCTACTACATTACACAGATACAACAACAGCTGTCAACAATAATATTATCTGTATTACAGCAGCGATCCCAACTGAGACTAGGGTCTCATTGCGCTGGACACTTGTAAAATTCAACAAGAAATACACTGCAAAAAAACACCCCTTAAAGAAACTTAAGACTAAATAAGCAAGAGGAAAAGAAGGGGGGAAGTGGAATGACCCCTGCTTTTACAGATGGAAAACTGAGGAATGCAAAGGATAAGTGACTTGCCAGAGGCTTCAATAAGAAGTCTGTGGCAGAGCCATAATTGAGCCAGATTTTCCAAATCCAGCTCCAAATACCATCCAAATCCAGTAGCAGACTTGCCTTTAAATCAGCTATAATAATATTACAATTTAATCTCACTTGTAATCTAACTGGAGAAATCAAAACTGGATGCACTTTTTTTTTTAAGAGCACTCTTATTTAGCCCACACCATATTCTGCTCAGAACTGTAAATTCTTCATAAAATGGGTCCTTTGTGTCTAATTTTCTCCACTTAACCTAGAGGCTGCATTTTTAGGTGCTGTGCCAGACACAAACTCGTTTCAGCGTCTGGGCACCCCTCTTTTCCTAATGCTCCCTTGCATGCTCAAGGCTAACAAACCTGCTCCCTCCGCAGCATCTGCAGGAGGTACGGGAACATTTAACACAACACACTCCTGGCGTGCCGCTGTGAACGGGAAGCTCCTGAAAAAATGCTACAGCCCTGTAACACAACATGTTGGATGAACACTTAAACTTATGTGGTTAACAAGAGTCAAGATGATAATTTGGTGTTAGTCAGAATTACCACGGTTGGATTACCCGTTTTTCAGCGTCTCCTGTTCTAAGCCATTTTAGTGGCCTTGGTTCATTAAGGCACAGATCTACCCATTTCAAATTGCCCCTTCGTGTAAATACTGTCAGTACAAATAAAGTAATTACTGCGGAGCCATCTGAAAGTGATCAACACTCTTTGCTGTGAAGTAAGCAGAGTGAAGTCCATAACAAGATAGTAATTTGCACCTTTTTTTTTTTTTAATTTGAGGAAAAATTCACTTTCTTCGGTGCATAAGTTAAGCATGGAACATATTATTTAATCCTAATGCAAATCACACCAGCAGGAAATGTCGTAAAGAAAAAAGTAATCTTCTGAAGGAAAAATAAATTATCGACCATGTTAAGAAGGAAAGAAACATTCTCGAATAATTTCTTTCTTTGTTGGTATTGGCTGGCAGCATAATCCTTCCAAGTAAATTGTAATTTCCAAATTAGATTATACATTATGTCATATTAGTTTTATATTAGAAAAACAAACTGACTGAAAGGAAAAATGCCAAAGTTGACTTGCCTGGTAATGCAAAATTTTTGTGTTTCTACTGTGAAATGCTTAATGTTTCTTTTTTTTTTTTTTTTTTTTTTTTTTTTTTTTTTTAACAAGTTTTACAGCAAACATAAAACTTAAATTAAGGCAAGATATTTACTTTACTTGACCAAGCCCTGTTTGAAACATAAATAGGAAAAGAAACACTAAGCATTTTCAGGACACCACATAACCATAGCAACAGCTATCTCTGTATATAAATACAGATACCAGCATGGAAATTTTTATGTGTTATGCATCAATCAAGAGTATAAGCACCTATTGCACTCAAAAACTAACTTACATAGAGAGAACATTAAACCTGCACAGGTCTGGTAAACTAAAATCAAGAAATGCCAGAACTGAGAATGCGTGTAACTCTTGCACAGCTCCTTGCCTATGTTATGCAAGAGTCTTTAAATACACCATCCTCTTTTTTTCCCACAACCCCTGCTTTGGTCACTGACTAGGATGGATGGTGTTTGCTGGATACTGTATTACTTAACATGTCTTTATAATCTTCTAGAGTGGATGCGTGGCCCAAGACTCCTTTACAGTGTACTTCCCAAACCCTGCATCCAAGAGGGAATGCAAGCCTGCTCTTCACATGCTCAGCTTGCACATCAGAAAACCTTAAAATACCACTGAATAGAAATAATGCTTTAGCTTCAACGTATGTCAGACAAGGAGCAGAAGCATGGAGTGACCTAGGAACAAGGTCATATGGCATCAGGGAAGAAAGCAAGGTAGGTATAGGGCCACAGGGAGGGGGAGACTGAAGATGTCTCAGCACACATGAATTGCTGAGAGCAACAAGTTGCAGAATGTTATGAAGACAGTCATCCAGGTGTAAACATGGAAATGTTGTATTTTCATCACCTGTTAAACCACCCCAAGAACAAAGGTACATTATTGTCTGTCATAATTTTTCATTAAGTTCCAACAGTTAAAAACAATTGTAAAAGCAATCAGTTAATCCTAGGTGCTGCAGGGACCAAAACCCCACCAGTCTGTTTCTCTGAGCAGCTGGCTGCAGTTGCCCCAGGAAAATGGACCACCTCAACTGACCCCCCCCTTCTCGTCCTCGCCTGTGCTACTCTCCCCTTCCTACACAAGGCTGGCTGCCTCCTCCTTCACTTCCTTCTCAGCCTGGTGTGGGGATACCAACACCCAGGGGAGACCTTCTGGTCTCAGTCTTTAAGCCCAAAAGTAGAGAAATGGCAGAAAAAGTCCAGCTGGGACACTGGGAGGGGAAGATGTTCATTACTCCCCTTTGGGGACTGATTTTCATAAATGGAGGCACACAGGCAAAAAGCATTCCCCATTTATCAAATTTCTACTGAGCTCATGCAAACTTTGATTTTTTTTTTTTTCTTTCCAGTAGTTTCTTCCTGGCCAAATCCACATGGTCTCTTGCAGATACAACAAAATCCTTCCCACCTTCTCACAAGCATGGGACAGTACAGAGTGCTCCCTAGGAAGCAGTAACATCCCTTGGAGCAGCACTTCCCCTTCTCTCTCAAAATTAGTGTATCATTTGGGTATGATGTTCTTGGGGGACAATTCTAATCAGCATGAAAAACTTCTGGCTGAAAAGAGTAAGTTTAGGAAAGCTAGAGGCACTTAAAGCAAGGCTTGCGGAGATTTCTGGCAACTCTTCCATGGGCGTAAGTCCTCAAGTAAGCAAGTTAGCACTTGCTTTCTTCATGCATAAACATGAACACTTCGCTGAAAGCTGTTACTACTAACCACAAAGATCTGGAGTTAAATGAAAAGAAAATACACTTTTTTTATTTTTTTTCTTTCTCCTTGTTGGTAATGAGAATACTCTATTCTCTTGTGGTGTTTCCAAGTTCAGATCAGCTGATGAGACAAAAAGCTTTGGTACTGAATAAACAAACTGAAAGATAGAGCATATAAAGTGCATCTTTATACAACAGAAAGAATAAGCTGTAACAGGGAAGAAGATGTAAGAGAAGAAGAGATCTGTGCATCCCAGTCCAGCACACTAACAGTGCCTATAGACCCTACAAAGCAATTACTTTGAATCAGTGTTATGTTCAGTGTACTAAAGTTATCTTTCCCTCTAGACTTCTCCCAAACGACAAGACCACCAAAAACTGACCTAACCCTCCATGTGCTCAAAGGAATGTCTGGACATGGAATCATCTTATATCTTAAAAAATATATACATTAGAGAGAAATTTGGCCTCTAAAGACCATTTTGAACTCAAGTTTTAAATGAACAGAAACAGAGGTTTAAATGCAAGTTCCCATTTCATCTCAGCTACCATCTCCATACTCCCATAATACAATACTATAAAATACAACACGGTGGTTTTAACTCTAATATATTTTTATATCATCACAATTATAGCAACATTACCATTATAAAACAAGCAGATACACAGACACGTCTATCTCACTTCCTGCAAAGGTTATACTTACAAGCTTTTTAAAAGGAGCCAAGAGGTTATTAATAGATGTAGTAACATGATGGTGAACACGAGTACTGTGAGGTACAGACCGTTACAAAGCCCTTAGTAAAAGGCAGCTCTAACCCTTGATTCTACACAACCTGTTGGCTTCCATAATAATTTATAATATTTTTTTAAAACATCTATCACCCACTAATCCTTAGCAAACGCTTCTAAGTGGATTTTTCATAAGCAGCAACATATACATATAACCTTGGGATTTTCTGTAAGCCTGTCACTGATGCAAGCAAGGACCCAAGCTGTATTCTATGCAGCCTCATTTAACTTTCTATCTGATCACCTTTGATCAAGGGTGTCATGGTGCACCTATTTGGATAGTTTATTCCCAGTTTGGTTTTACTGTGCTAAACCTCTAATGACCTACACAGCCCTGTCAGTCTCGCTTAATCTGTTATATGCATCATTTGCATTTAGATGGTTAGAAACAGTTTACTAAGGCATAAACCTGTGATTATATCGTGTTTCATGAAGGGCCAGAGATACTACTTTCATCTGAACCTCATATACCTGACATACAGACCTGATAAGAGAGTTTATAAATCATTTGGTGTGGGTCTGATCTTTCCTAGCTTCGCCCATCACAAACTTGCACAGCCAGTTTAAACTTCTCACCCACACCAACAGAGAGAGACTTTATGGAACAAGGAAAAGAAACATTGGCTTTGCATTTACTCCTCTCCATCACACCTTAAAAGAAGGGTAGCTGATGAACACACAAGTCTGCAAGATGCTTTGTTTCTTGACTCCTTACTCCACTAACCCATGGGATTTCTCTCACGACATCACCAGGTCCAAGAGTCTCACTGGATACGAAAAAGAATGACATTCTGATGGAAATGATAAGAAACTCCTCTATGATGCAGCAAAGGCACAAAAGACAAAATATATAATCCTTCTGTCTTCTATAAAGCAACATTTAATGTATGTGAGCAAGAAATTTATTTCTCTGACATCTTGATACAAAATTATCTGCTATGATTTTTTGAAGTTTACGTCTATTATTGGTCTCAGTCAAAGAAAGGACTAAATGGGTTATCCCCGATACAGTGGGTCCCACCAACCTACCCTCTCCTGTGCAGGAAATCAGTATTTGGCTTTGGTGTGAAGTATCTTTTCATGTTTTCCCTCCCTCCTTTCCAAATATTCTTTTCTCCAATGACATTCCCAGAGAGGCAATCAGTCTAAGATCTGTTTTATGTACATTCGTCAAACCATTTTTTTCATCATCTTCTTTTTTCCCCCCTTTTTAGACAGAGCTAACAGGGATTTTCCTGGAGGACCAAAATGCAAGTTCAGGTTCTAAACTCCATACTCAGAGTACAGCCCTTCATAAAACCTTTTGTGACACAAAATGCAACCAGCGGGCTAAGGAGGGGGGAAAGAATAAAAGCAACAATTCTGAAAACCAAAGGCTCTCACAGTGTCCATAAACCAGCAGTTTCAAGAGAGTCAGAGTCCCAGCCAAGAGAGACAAGACACACATACACTTACATATACAAAGAGTCCTGGAGACCATGTCCAGAATGATATAATTGGTTTGCAGGCACACTTCAATCGCTCCTTCAGTTTGTAGACTGCCATTATTTAGCTTAATAGGAACTCAAAGAAAGGAAGGCGGAAGTTAAATGAAGTAACCTCCCACCCAGCCCTGATGTATTATACTGGCTTCCTTTATATCGGCTCATTTGTACCTATAGAAACTGTTCTCAATGACACAGGGACCAGGGATTATTATCAATAAAGAACCTGACTTGATCATAGTCACCCATTACCACAAATGCTACTCAATAGCTATTTAAAAAGAAAAATAAATTCCTTTTAATGTCATTTATGTTGCTACTAAACTCCACTGGAAATACATATAGTGCAAACATCTGCTTTTACACACAGCCTTTGTGCTGTGATTTCAGAGGAAGCCTGAAAGGCTCAGTCCAAGGTTGTTATCTGGGGACACATTATTTAAATGTAGATCTTTAATACATCATGTCAGAAGGCCATCTTCATCTCCGTGATTCCAGGGAAGTGGAGGCGCTGCACTGAAAAGAATTTGGCTTCTTACCTAAATAAAATAAACAGTTTCAATGCCTGTAGATCTCAAAAATAGTAGTAAGGGTTTTTTTTAATAATCCTCAGTCTACTATTTCAATAGCTAGACTACACATTGCATTTCCCCGCATGTATAATGCAGCTGCTTTATGTTGGCATTCTAACTGTTCATTATTTTTGTTTTTATAATAAGAAATGTATGGAAACAAATGACCCTTTCAAAGTGCCGATTTGTTAAAAGAAATAGCAAACAATCCCAAAGCCACAGAGACTCTTCTATTGGCACAAGAATGGTGGCCCTTAGTCATTTCAGGCCCCAAATGAGATAACACTTTGAAACAACATTCATTAATGTTTGAAATCCCAATACAGAGCAATTTAATTCAACTGACTTTGTTCTTTAGAAGAAACCTAAAGGGGAAGGCGGGAAGGGTAAAAAGACAGCTTAAGTCATATAAACTTTCACCAAAGAACAAATCAAAACATCTGAGGTTCATTCAATAAGGCTGACTGGCCTCAGCAAGAAGACGACAAACAAAGAAGCATTGTATTGTTCCGCGGAGTGAGGTTTTTCCAGGAACATCCCGTCAGATGCTTTCCAAGTGAACACCATGCAGCTGAGAGTAGGTGGATTTGAAAAAGCATAAGATCAATAAAAATCCAGCTTTTCATTTCACAGCAAGTCGACTGTTAAAACAGTAATGTACTTGTCCATAGCATGTAAAACAGAAAGGCCACACAGAGTTTGAGCGTCAGGTTACTGCTCAATGTGTCTTAACAACATGGTACATACATACTGAACATCTTCCCTACCCCACCCTGAAAGCATCAAGAGCCAAATAGTTCAAGCCTTTTAAGCAAATGAACACGGATAATCTCCAATAAAGGGCAAAATTCAACCACCTTTTTTAAAAGAACAAACAAACCCATTTCCTCTGTTAAGCTTGTAGAGAACTTTTTAATACCATAATTTGTTGCCCTATCTTTAATTCCCAAGGCTCAGATACAGGGTGAAAAAACAGAGGGGGTCAGTAACAAGGAATATTACTGATGGTGCCCTGACTCAGGAGAAAAGGAAGGGATGGAGAGGGCATCATTATGAAACCAAGCAGATTAGGTGTCTACTGCTTTAGTTTTTCATGTGATTTGCTCTTCAAAGTTAAGAGTGGAAAGAGATCTGAATAAAAAGCCAATTCAAATGGTCTTTGCATACATCCACATTTGGACCAGCAAGATGGCAAGAATGATCCAAGGCCTTGAATGGCTGCTACACAGGGCATAATTCAGTAAAGGAGGATTTCTCAAATTAGAATAGATGGCTGAAGTGGGATGTGGTAGAGATCAGTGGGACCCTGGCCACAGTGAATACAGATGAGTTCTTTACTCTCCTTTCCAGCACAAAGCATAGGAAACAGAAAAATACACCAAGGAGCAGACTGAGAACAAACAAAAGCAAACATCTCTTCCCCCAGCACCTGATGAAGCTAAGGAAGTCCTTGCTTGGGATGCTATGAAATGTATGTGGGTTCAAAAAGTGATTAGTCAAATTCATCAGGAAAAAGACCTCCTTAAATACAAAACACCACCTTTATCTGATCTGTCTTGCAGCCTTAAAATGCTGATGGTTAAAAGAGTGATACTAGAAAAACATCACCAGATGCTTGCCCTGTGGTTGTAGTTTTTCTCTGGTGTACCCTGTTGACCACCATCAGTGGCAGAGTACCATGGCAGAGACACCTTTGGCACTACCCAGTATTACTGATCTTACATTATGTGAAACACCACAGCAACTGCCTCTGCATGTTCCTAGCTCACAAACATGAGGCAATTTTGGATTAATTTAGTGCACCCAGAAGGAGGTTTAAACTAAGCTGAATCATCTCACACTTGCCAGTGGCCAAAACACTTATGCACAATGTTATCTCAAGGTAGCTACCAGAAGCCATGGTACTGATGGGCCCTGTGGCATCGACCATTGACTCTGCATGTTAGAGTCCAGTCTAGTCCCAGCAGATTAAATCCATCTCTAGACTTGCTTGTCTGTTTTAGTCTCCCACAGGCCCCACCAAACTGACAATGTTTCAGTCACAATCTGATCTTTGGGGTGTATCTTCCAGCCAAGAGATCACAGAGATATCCCAGTAGAAGGTTCCAACTGGCTCATGTCTTAGTCACACCACTAATTTGGGACGTAAAGATTTTACTAGGGAGGTAAAACCAGAAATCAGGTGAAGCAATTTAGTTTTACCTTGGTGGCTGGGCAAACCAATCAGCTTTCCATTAATTTCCAGTTTAATGTTTACAGATGCCAGCTCAGGCACCAAGTTCAGTGAGCCTAACCTCTGGTTTCAAGATGAATGTTCAGTATTGCTGCAGCCACTTCTTGAAGGCACATTGCTAGCCCAGTTTCCAGGTTTGCTACACAAGTAAATGTTCTTGCTTTTGAGGAATTATTCAGACCCTCTCCAGAACTTCAGGACAGCATTTTTTCTTACTCTGGTAACACTGCAGCAAAGAATCCATGCTGACGTCGATAGTCTCCCACAGGAATGCTGCTGCAGGAGCATCTGCAAGTAATTAATAACTGGAAAAAAGCAAAACAAAAAGGTTCTAGTTGGTGATGAGGCTCCAGTGGATGCTCCTGTGGTGTCAGAAGTGTTAAGATGATACTCATGTCTTCTTATCATTGTTTGCTTGCCTTCCCAGAAGATGAATGTGAAGAACAGCCTGAAGGCATGAGTGGGAAAGATCAGCAGCCCTGGGGAGCAGAGATGAAGTGACTGATCCTTCTGTATCAGTGGCCAGGTCTGCAAGACCTTGCTTGTCAGTTGCATGGATCTTCTTAAGGGTAAGGGGAACCAGATGCTCGTTAGTCAAGATGTGGCTAATATTCAACAAATAGCATGCTAGTCTAGATTTTAAACTGTGGGTTTGACTGTCTGCAGAATGGCAATGGGACCCTCTAGCAGGTCTGTATGGGAGTTAACAATTGCAGCACAGATGGATTTGTGCAAACTTCTTGTTAGATTACTTGACTCCTGGGTTCTCCAAGTCAGGCTGGATCCTCACCTGAGGGCAACAGAGCCGTTCATCTGGCTAATATGGAATCAGGCTAACTTATACCAGAGGAGGTGGTGAGGGGGTGAAATAAAGCCAGCATTTAAAGCAATCAGAAATGAGTTTCTCATGGAGATGGATCCTCCAAGGATCCAAGGCCTCTGTGGAGGGAATTCCCATTGACTTCAACACACAAGGAGAGCTTAGAGGAGCAGACCTCTGAACCTGGGTCAAAGCAATGAACGATACCCAGTTCTGCTGTAAACGACATAAATCAGCCACATTCATTCCAAACCAGGCCCTGCAGCATGACCCTTAACCAACCTTTCAGTGAACCTGAGATATGGTTTTCAAATTTGTAATGAAATCTGAAACTAAGTGATTTTCACCTGGTTCTGGCTTTCACAGAAAACATTTCACAGCAAGCTTTATTCCCTAGGTGTGCTCCCCCAATTTCTTTGTTAAATTCAACCAGTTCTTTGAACCGGGAGAGCCAAAGAGTAACCTGGTGACAACTACCTGAAATATATTAAATTTTGTGTAAGAATATGAATTTAAAGAGGATGCCTTCCATGGAGTTTCCCAAAGAATTTTCAAGACACATCACTTCAAAACCATGTACCTCAAAAAAATTGAAAGGATAACACCTATGCTAAGCTTTCATGTAAAAATTTCCACAACCAATTGCACCTCTGAGTTGTATCCCTGGGCAGGGAACAATAAGGAAATACAACAGTAGTGCAACCATCATTCATCTTGAAAGCTAGTCCCACCAGGGCAATGTTGCTCTGCAGAAGGGCTTCCATACCATAGGAAAACCCAAATCCGGAGTAGACTGTGTGCCATTAATGCAGGCAGCTCTATTTCAGATCACCTGCTAGCAAAGACTCCCTAAAGGTCCTTCCTGAAGGAAGACTGAAAGGTTCTGCCTAGCTGAAAGCCATTAGCTAGGTATATGCCTGAAGAGAAGACAAAATGAATCTGCATAGATCTAACATGACTCGACATCCCCCAACGTGCGTCTCTAAACACCTAAACAAGTCAGGACACACAGCACTGAACCAAGGAAAAACTCAACTGCTTAAGCAATATCCTGATTGAAGAGGGAGCAGAAAACTTGGGAAAATTTATCAATCCTAAGAATAGGTGCAACAGACTGCTGAGGCCCCACGGTCAACGCCTTCACTAGACTTCCAACTCAGATGGGGCATGCAGAGTGTCCCTGAGCATCACTGAGTATTTAAATCCAGATCCTCGGAGCTCAGTTCCAAACCTCCACAAACACCCATCAACCCTGCTACCACGAAGGAATAGGGGCTGTACATTAGTAGCACACAGGTTAGACAAAGCCACTGCGTTGCTTCTCTTGCCCTCCTAACAGAGCAAGCCCTGATGGTAGAGTGCAAGAGCAAAGGAGGCAACTCAGAGGAAAAGACTGCAACTAAAACATCCTTTACAGCTCTGCTCACCCAAAACCATCACTCTGGACAGTAACCTGTATTTTGACTGGAAATATAGCATCTGATGCTAAAGCCATACGTGAACTGAGTTATCAGCAAAGGAGCTCATACCTTAGCGCACGGGTGCATCAACAGCCACCAGAGAGCAGAGATGCTCAAGCATTCCCAGAGCTTTGCATCCCATTTACTCCGCAAAGATTTGCTCAATAGACATGATCAAATCAACCAC
Organism: Athene cunicularia; assembly: GCF_003259725.1. Lineage (NCBI taxonomy): Eukaryota > Metazoa > Chordata > Aves > Strigiformes > Strigidae > Athene > Athene cunicularia. The sequence goes on from NW_020799109.1 coordinate 9,541,656, forward strand.
CCTTTGAACCAAGGATCGGTACGTGGTTTTTTTCACACTGAATTTTTAGACAGGTAGCATTGCCTCACATTTGATAATACCCTTGTTATAAAGGACACAAACCTATGATTTACTCTGCAAAAAGCATAAGGCTAACTGAAAATAGCCTAGGAAGGATATAGCGTCATACCTAACACTACATTAAATGCAAACTGAGAACCTGATATATTTTAGGAAAATTCAGCACACTCTAGACTAATAAACATTTTACAATATTATTGCACATGTTCATTTCACTTTGTACAAATAATCATTCCCTTCACATCTAATAAGTCTGCTTGACACATTTGTGGCCTTATAAAAACACCTTCAAGGGTCTTGTTTTGAGGCATCAATCATTTATTTATACAAAGCTCAAAGACAATGACTAACAATTCTGATGGTATGAAAGTCTTCAGCTGTGGTCTTTGTCTTGCTGTTTGTTATCTCAGAACTCTAAAACAATTTAAAGGAGATTTTATTTTAATGAATGAAAAAAAGGCTTTTTTTCTCTGGCAGCAACATCAAATCAATCAAGGTGAAGGAAAAGACCAGGGCTGTTTGCCTTTTAGTGTGTTTCCAGGGCTGGAAATAGAGTGCAATTCGGAGTCCTTATTTGCAGTTTGTGCTGTCTACACAATTGCTGGAGATGCCAGAGGCTGGGAAAGCACGGACTGAAAATCAGGCTTCCAACCATCACATGGAGTGATATTTGGAGCTGACTTTACTCACTCTCTAGATACAGAGCTTAGATTGACTCACCATAAATCAGAAATAACCTATGTTGATGGAACCAGAAGGGTGTGAAAATCGTAAGTGTAAACAGGCTCATAAAGCTGGGTACCCCAAAGCTGTGCACATTTCTAACTTCACTCCTCATTCCAATACCACCTTTTTTTCTTGCATCTCAAAGCAAACCCCAGCTGCCCATCTCTGGTGGGCCAGATACTTAAGGAGCATAAATGAGAGCAGCATCATATACACCCATGAAATCACGTAGATTTAGGGTAGCAGCTACACTTATCCACAGTGGTGATTGCTGTGTGGTACATTATGACACAGCAGCCCTGTGCTGACAGAAGGGAACAGTCACAAAATGTAGCATTGCTTTTCTGGTTTTTTTTTTTTTTTTTTTTTAGCAAGATACTAAAATGACAACATTTTCATTAAACTCATGATAGCTGATCTATGCTCCAGAGTTAACCAAAAGCAGAACCTGCACTCTAGTTATGACCTCAGATACATGTAAATTCAAATGAGGTGACAGGGAAATATGATAGAAATAGGAGAATTAGAAGCACTTACGTAACAATACAAGCATTCTGAAACTTTACAATTAAAATGGATATATAATTAACTGTATTTTACTAGGCCCAGATTATGTTCAAAGCACAGTGAAGTAGATTAGCAGATTTATGGAAACACATGTTAAATAGTTGTATAAGACTAGGTTTTCCCCCAAGACAACTCTCCCTCATGCTTTGTTGTCATTGCTTTTAACATCACATGATACCCGACAGCACAATACAAAATTTAAATGCCAGAAAATAAAACAGCTGCTAATGTTAGGAGATCTCCAAAAAAAAAAAAATCCACGACCTCCGTTTAAGATACAGCAGTGGGGTCATGTTGCTGTTAACTCAGTTTTCGCTTTCTCCCAGGCAGGAGACCTACCCAATTGCTCCATGTACCTCTCCAAGGGGTAAGGCAGCACCACCCCCAGAATGAGGTTAGTAGTAAGGAAGAAACTTCCCCTCATGAAGATATCCCTGAGGATACCCTTAAGGCAGCACATGCATTCAACCTCGGTCCTGTTCCCATCTTCTTGGAGAGAGCTGCCATGAGAGAGCCTGGTCCATACTGGTACCAGCTGGGACCGCTCCAGGAGTGCAACAGACCCCGTCCAGGTCGTGCTGGGCTGAGGATCTGGTCCCTCAAACCCCCTCCCCTCATTGTGCACTTGCAAAGATTTACAAGCCCATTCTAGCAAATTACGGTGGATCTGCAGTTCTTAAGGATCTGTTCTCACCATGTTTACTCAGCCTTCTTTTTTGTGCTTGTACCCACTTTCATTTCTATTGGAAATTTACCAGAAATTGTACAAAACCTGTAAATCATACTAAAACCCATTAAACCTGAGATTAATTTAGTCTTAAAAGTTAGCTCCATTTTCTTACCACTATTTCTGTCTGCAATCTGTCTTCATCAGACACTAATTAATAAGCAGACACAGCTTTGGAAAACTGCCTTTAATCTTAGGAAAGTGTAAATACTCATGGTTACTAATGTAAAATCTCACTACACAATTCATCAGGAGATTGGAACATATAATTTTCCTTTATAACAGCTTACTGATTTAGAGGACTAAAAGCACAGGTGAAGTTGAAAAGAAATATTACTTTAGAAGTTTAAAGTATTTTGCTTTAATTTTTCTCTCTGCAGTGCCAAAGCAGTTGTATTTTCGTAAGACGTTTTCTTTTTTTTTTTTTTTTTCAGGCAACAGGATTAGATCCTCCTGTGTTTTACACGAAGAGCCTTTGCTTGAAGTCAGGGTTTGTTACTTCTGATTTACAATGCTGCAAGACATTTGGGGATTAACCCTGTCCAGAACTGTGTGCAGAAAGGGGGGTCTTATGACAACTAGGAGGTAAAATATTGCTCTCCAAATTATATTTTTAATGATCACTTCCTTTCATAATGATGCAAGATTATATATTGACTGTGAAGAGCTATTTATGTGCCATGACTAAGATACATTTTCATCAAACATTTATTTCTCATGCCTAGAACTAATTTGTATTTGATTAAAGGTTTTCTACACGTTTACAGGAAAAGATTATTCACGTTGAATTGCTTTTCTCAACAAAGCAAAAAAGCTTGCGAGTACTGCCAAAATAACGGTTCTAAATACATCTCTTTTTACTCTGTGCATCAGTGATTTCTTAATCAATACCATGCTGGCTAGTGCAGATACACTGGTGGCTGAGCTAGGTCAGAGGAGCAGCACCACGGCAGCAGATGACTGATGGTGACGCCTCACTGCAATTGCACCCGTAACCTAGACCAGAAATTGTCATCTGTGGGATACCCTGAGATCTACAGATCCACAGCATATAAATGAGAAAATATTTTAGGATACATCTCATTGCCAAAAAGTAAGGGGGCAAAGAAAGAAATCTTATTTCATTCTCGATTCTTGAAGACCTCTAGTGATGGCCACTCCATCTCTTCCCCAGGCAAGCTATTCTGACAGGTACTGGTTGTACCCTGCTTTCAGCCTCTTTCTGCATTTCCTTGGGTAAACAAGCTATGCTGCTTTACCAAACCATATCTGATAAGTTGTGTAGCCTGGAACAGTTTCCTTCTCCCTTCAAAGTGACAATGATTCATGGAGCTAAGAAGTGGCTTGTTCAAAGCACATCTGCCTGACCAGGCCATAAGCATCAGTGTTTTCTTTTGCCCAGAGCAAACTGCCAAATTGTAGACTCATCTCTGCAAACGGTTTTCAAGAAGTCTGGGGTAAACCCAAACCACTCTCACACACACTGCCTTCAGACACTCAGTACCTGACCGAGCACTTGGGCTCAGGTCCATCTGCTTTCCATCATTTTCTGAAAGAAAGTGGGGAAAGTGGTATTCATCTCAACTGACCCCAGCCATCCAAAACAGAGGTGTATAATCCAAACTAGTCATTCAGGATCCCACAATAGCCATTGGAGAGAAATATGTCACTCAGAGCAACTTCAGTACTTATCTTCGGATAAGAAGGATCACCCTGTGGAGCTGCAGTCTCTCCCCATTGACTATAGGGGAAATCTAGACTAACAAGGACCAGATGCCTCCATTTAAGAAGTCTCTAAACAAGCTCAAGACCATTCCCACTACAAAGCTTTCTGGTGCCTCAGTTCCTCAGACAAGATGTCCATGAAGACCTGAAACGTTTAGAAAAACAAAACATCCAAGGCAGTGATGTACCCATAACCTGAAGGGCACCACATAATGGCAGGTCCATGCCAAAAACCCAAGACATAGGCAAGTCCCATCATTTTTCCACCTCTTACTTTCCCATTCTCTTTTTCCCTTTGCTCACTATCTCTATGATCACTCCTGCTCTGTGCTGAAGAAAGCTGCAATATGTTGAGCACATGAGGAAGGATTCTCTACAGCAGCATTAAAAAAAAAAAAAGAGGAAAAACTCCTCTGAAAAACGCTTTAGTTATTAAGACACTTGGATTTTTCAGTATAAATAAATTTATTCATGAGAGCACTTAAGACAAGTTCTAAGGTTAACAAACACTGCACTATGCAACTCACAGCTGTGACAAATATTTAAGAAATCCGATACAGCATGCCTAAAAATTATTCATTTGCAGGCCTCGTTGCTTTTGAAGATCAACTGTTTTATTTGTAATTTTTGACATTTTCCTTCTTTTCCTGTTTGGCCTGTGAATTTGAAAGGGTTGTAAACACGTACTCCAGCTCTCTGCCTGAGGCGCTAGGCAGTTGTCAGCGTGCCAAAAGGAAAAGGAAGCTGATAGGTCCTTTGGTACATACCGATATGAAGGGCTTGTAAAGATAGTATTTGTTTGTTTTTTTTGATCTGACTTTGAATCTGGCTGTAGTACCTACCCTTCAGGGAAAAGCAACTTTTAAATAAATGCTTCAAGATTGTGCAAACATTTCAGTAGTTTCAGAGTCCTGGTGTTCTGGGTCAGGGAAGGAAGAAAATACATGTCAGTCAATAGAGATGGAAACGATAAAAAATGGTTAGAACTACAGTCATAATTTTTTCCTGGGCTGGGTGACGGGTTCTTTCGACGGCTGCATCACGTGCTGTTTCACTCATGTGCCTTTTGGCTGGCCTGTAAAATGCACTGTGGGTTTTATGCATGTGCACACACACACACACGCTTGGAAACAGATTAAAAATGCAGAGTTCTCTCAAACTGGTTGTCCTTCAATACCACAATTTTCTAATGTTGCAGGATCAAGAAAAAAATATAAGCTTACTAGTTTTTCTGTTAGTCCTCTGAGAGCTTAGAAATGGTTATTTCCTTTCATTTCTATGTTTTAGCTATGTTTCTGCATTTTTTTTTAAAAATCCATTATTAATTGCCAGCGCTTGAGCATCCCAGCTCTCTGCAGCGTGAGGTGCTCTACCAACACACAAGTCACATCAGCTCACAAAGTGGTGCTCGGGGCTGTAGGAGCTGATCCTGCTGCATGAGCACAAGGTAGAGCCCACTCACCTTGGAGAATTAGAAGCTCGAGGGCCAAAGAGCAGGAGGAGAAGCGGAAACAGAAGAAAGTGAAATGGCTCATTCAAAGTCACAAAAGAAAACCAGTGATGAATCTGGGAACAGAAGCCACATCTTCTGAACACTTATCACAGCAGAATAAATGAGACATTTCTCAGTTGCCTTCTGTACTTGCCTGTTACTTCCCTCCCATAACTCTTGAATCTTTCAGCAAACTGCAAGGTATTTTTACAGAGGGGTGTAATTTTCAAGGAAAAAAAAACAAAAAACAAAAAACAAAAAACAAACCAACCTGCTTCTTGCACCATGTGTGTTTAGAGAAGCTGGGAAGGTCTAGGGGTCCCAGAGAAAGGGGAGCTGTTAGGACAGAGCCCATCCCTTGGACATTCAGCAAGGAACCACGGCTAATGCATACACCTGGGGAAACACAGGTCCCAAATGTCTCTACAAGTCATCAATTCCTTGTTTACACAACTTGATTAATTTAAGTGGGTCTCAATTTTTTTCTGCTGACTTTGAACAGCCAGAAATTGGAAGGACTTTCATCTGCTGCTTAGGTCATTTGCTAGAGCGTTTGTTGGGTTTGGTCTTTACTAGAAAACAACCCTGAAGGTCACACGCCTGGGTTAAAAGCCTGGCAAAGATAAGAAACTATGAGTTTTGATCAAGGACAAGCTGAAGATCTGGAATCATGGGGGCTCATGGTCAGCTCATATTCAAAACATGCCTGGTCTTCTCCTGGATTTCAGGTGGTGCTAAGTCAGTCACTTTAACAACACGCACTTTTCCAAAGGGAAAACCATCCCTGTGAGTCCTGAGACACACTCCACAATGGAAGCACATCACAGAGGCTTCTGCCCCATCTCCACGGCCTGTGAAAATTTGCAGTTGAGGAAAACTAAAATCTGCAGCAATATCAGGGGGGTGGGGGTGGAATTTGAGGTGAAACAGAGGGTAACCGAGAGGAAATGGGAGAAGAGACAGAGGCACAACAGTTAATGATTGCCCAAAAGCTGGAGGGGTAGCAGGGTGAGGCTTTCCCAGCCCTCAGACCACAGATCTCCCCTCTCTTCCCTTGGCAGAGGGGAAAATGCCCTCACAGCATAACTGCAGACAATGCACAGCGCCAGGGTGTATTTTCCCCCTTGTTGTCAGCTTCTGAGCCTGAAAACACTGGAGGCTTGGGCAAGGAGAGAGCAAGAGGAGAAAGGAGGACAGTTTATGCATCCAGTACTTCTTTTCCTGGCTGGGAAGCGCTGGTGGCTGCCAAAGGGTCAGCACAGCCTCCAGGAACTCACCAACCCTACAGCAAACTGGTGGGCGCTGCCACCTTCCAGCCAACGCCAGCCACAGAATTCAAAGCAGCTCAGGTTGTTACGCTACTGCTGGACCACCAGGCCAGCTTCATGGTATGTTTGAAGGGAATCTTTCCACGCAATAAAACCCTCAGGCCGTTATTCCTCGAATGCTTGGCAGTGCGCTGCTGTCACGTTTTCATGGCAATAGCAGCCTGCGGGAGGTGGGATCCCAAGTGGAGACAGTTATGAGGCTGTTATACATTTGTGGCACAAGCCAGGGTGGGGTTTTGTTATCCAGCATCTAAGGGTGTAGCATGTCCTCTCCTCAGCCTGTAACTGCCCCACAGAAAGCACCGCACCGTGCCCTCCCCCCTTACCCCCACTGTGGCACATCCATCCCACCAGTGGCTGGGGTTTGGGGGAATTTGTCTCCAAATGGGAACCAGATTGGAAAACGGATTAGCAGGAATAAGATAAAGAATTAAACCCAATCAGCAGGCAACCGCGTTTTTAAAAGGCACAGATGCACGCGATTAGCTTGCCGCATGTGTTCAAGTCAGATCTCAACATCAGAGATGGGCTTGGAGAAAACCTCAAATCCCCCAAGAGCTCGCCGGGGCCTCGGGGCGTGCCTTTGCATGGCAAAGGCTGTGCGCATCCCTGGAACCATGCCTGGAAAGCACAGGGACTCAGACAGCCCTTCAGCTTCCCGTCCCCCCCAAATCCATTCCCTTTGGTCTCCTTGGGGGTAAAGGACATCCCCCTCTGCTCAGTCCAGGAGAGGGAAGGGCATTTCCGTGCCCCCAATGATGGGTGCAGGACACAGGCTAAAGAGGAGATGCAGCAAAGTTAATCCCAATATCACAATGCCTGAATAGTCCCAGACTGTGTTTGGGGAGGGGGGTGGAGGGGAGAAACAGCCTTTTTTTCTCTTCCACACCCAGGTCACAGAGTGAGTCAGGGATCAGGCAACGGGGGTGATGGTCCAGCTCCACCCACTCCCCAAGCAAGACCAAGGAGGGTGAGAAAATTTAAGGAAGGGCGTCCCACCTCCAGCTGGAGGAAGCAATGGCCATTTCATCACATCAAGAAATGCTCCAGAGTCTCCTGGCCGCGCGCTTACTTAAGACCCATCTGAAAAGTAAATATTACTGAGACAAAACAGCATCTGCACACTATCAAGTTTTCCTGGATCTCAGGCAGTACTTGGGCTCACCAGCTTCAGGGGGTGGTTTTCTACTGGGGCGACAGGGGTGGGTTAGGGGGGAGAGCAAGGAAAGGGGGGAGAAAGGGTTTGAGTTCAGAGGAAGGAGAGCTCTGATTTTTGAGAAGCCCTTTCTCATTGGCAGAGCATCACCGTCAAGTTCTTGTTGCTTCGACATTCGATACAGGTTCATGAGTTCAGTAGGAAAACATGAAACCAGAAAGGGCCAGATCCTGACCCCAAACAGGCAGGGAAAGCACTGGCCCAGCCCAGGGAGTGCTGTAATTTAGCAGCCAGACCACCCTATCATTCCTAGAACAATAAAATAATCTTACTTCTATAGGACTAAATCCCAAGCCCAGCATGGCTCTTTCCAATTGGTGACAGCAGAGTCAAGCTGTGTGGTTTGCAGCATCATCAGCTAAAGAGCTCTGAGTCTTTTGCAAGTATTAATTCAGAGGCAAAAGTCAATTGTGAGAGAGGGGACATTTCTTTCACTGTTTCACAGCTTGGGAAGCAGAAGAAGGGGTCAAACAACGACCTTAGTTCATGTGTGCTAAACCAGGCTCTCGGCTTCTGCTGGCCCTCACCTGGGCAATGCTGGATTACAGGCCACAGAGCTTTGCCCAAGTGATCACAGCAATTGCAAGGGCAGATTCACCCAGCAGCTGCATGTTCCCACCCTTTGCCCAGCCTTCTGCCCCTGACCAGGGTCAAGAACCACCTGTCTGAAAGGACAAAAGAAGTGCCCTGGAAG
>NW_020799109.1:9550240-9556946 GCF_003259725.1 Athene cunicularia
TTACCCACGGTATGGCTCCTTCCTGCTCTAGAACTTCAGCAAAGGAGGGTTTAATCTAATGCATGGGAAAAACGAACAAGGGCAACACTGCAGTAAGTTGCAATACTTCATCTGGCAAATTTGCCATAGCCTTTCCATGTTTAGTCATGGGTGACTTAAGTCCTCTCCCTCAAAAGTCAAATTTTTTTAGAGCCTTCTTCCAAGAGGTCTGTGTGGCCATACATGTACGCATGGGGCCATCTCCAGTGGATTTTGATCCAGTGGCTGATCTCAAATATATCTTTACCCAGGGAAGGAAACCATAAAGGTTCATCAGAACTAACATGATGGTTTTTTTCCTCAACTGTTTTTAATCAGTTAACATAAAAAGATTATTGGGCATGTTTTCAAGAAATGTTGAATGGACCCAGATGAGTTGCATCATGAAGGTGCCCATCACTCCCTACCAAAAAAACGTGATGCTGACTAGCTCCACCGGCATGTTTTTATTGTAATCAACTCAGTTCAGAGATTAATCACACCCTGTAAGTTTTCTAAAAGTCTTCTTGGAGGAAAGAGAGGCCCCCTGCGCGGTTAAGGCTCAGCCACCAGCAGGCACCAGGTGCCTCTTGGGCACTGATACTATGGCACCAGCCCCTAGGACTTTAGGTCTTACTGGTTTTGCTGCTCATTAAACATTTTCTGGCACTGACAAGTAGTATGCCAGAGGAACAGCAAAATTGCACACTTAGTGGTTAAAGGAGATAAGCAAGGCCAGTTTTGAAGGGAGAGGGGATATCATTTTTAAAATAAATTTGACTGATGGGAAAAGCACAACAGCTTTGTTGCAACTCTGGATATTCCCAGAAAGCTGTACAAACACCCACCTTCCCTCATGCAGTGAGTCCCAGAGGTGATCCCCTGACAGAGGCAGGGACAAGTCCTGAGTTCATGATTTTGTTACCCCCTCATTTCACCTAGTCAACCCTCGCTCCTGACCTGTCCACCACAGAGTTCCAAATAAAAATGGTCTTGCCCAAACTCACTGGTGAGGCAGAAGACCGGGGTCAACTGCCCCTTTCCTCCTCCCAGTCACCCCCAGCTCCCAACCCCAGTGAAAATACTCCACCTCCTGTAGCCTATGTGGCTACTCCAGCCCCAGCTGGTCAAATCCAAGAAAAAGATTTGTTTAAGCTTTTTCCAGCATACGTTTTACTGCAGACATTGCTTTTAATAAAGGCTGCACCACAATCCTTTTCATAACAGCACCGAGCAATCTAGCAATATCCTCATGCACTTAGAGAGTGAGTTAATGAAGGAATAGGTTAATTGAAATCGACTTCAGTATGGAGCACAAGAGGTTGAGCTGAAACGTGGCATAAAATAGAAATGAAAAGAAAACCCAGCTTCTCAACCCAGCTTGTAGCTTTCTGGCCATACACGGAAAAGAATTATTATTTCTTCTTCGTCTTCTAATATGTTCAACAGTAAAACCACCAATAATATGAAAATAAATTACACCTGGGGCAACCTTATATTGCACTAACAGTCTGGCTCTGATTATCCTTGCCTTTATCATGTATGCATCGTATTAGTCCGTTTCAAAGAATTCGCGGAGAAATTCATACTTCGACCTTAAAACAGAGAGTAAAAACACAGCTGAATTTAATTACCCGCTGACCGCATGCACTGGGTTAGGTAATAAAATATAGAAGCAGTAAGATATGTAATGCTTTATTAAGCTATCTCAGATACAAGAGCATGCCTGGCAATTATGCCTGAAGGCTACTGAAGGCTACTCAGAATCTCTCGTGGACCACCCAAAGAGAAAGCTAAACAGAACCTGGTTCTCACTGCACAGCAAAGACATCCATAAATAATACAGCTATATGCAGGCGAAGTGCCTTCTTGCTCCTATCTGCCTTTAAATCCGTATGTTTATCAAACACACATTGCCCTGGCATCAACCTATTCTTCTCAGCTTTGCCCGAGATATAGGTTTTTAACGCTTTCCCAGCACACTCTTAAGCTCGGCTTAGGCCCCAAGTTTATGAACATTTAAATAAAATAGTCAAAATTTAAATAAAGCCCAGAAATAGCTGGATGAGAAAGGAAAACCCAAGCCTGCCTCCCCTCCTCATTCCTAAAAGGAAACCTTGGCTGCAATTATAGTGGATGGGTGAGACAGAAACCAGTTCCCAGAGCCACTCGGCAGATAAATAAATTGTTTAGGAGCACATAACACACGCTAGTGAAAGTTCGGGGAGGGAGAAGAGAGAAAAAATCCCATCTTAATTTTAAAATGAACAACTTAAAAGACTCCATTATTAGGTACAAACTGCGAAGACTGGTTTGTCTGACTGGATTAGTGAGTTCAGGCAGTAATTTTTTAATTACTCTAACATCAGCCCTTTTTATATGCTTCATCCAACCTTATGTTGCCCATAACATGTAAATTTACACTAATAAAACAGAGCTATACCATGAATAATGAAAAGGTTGTGATAGAGGGGGGAAAAAAAGCCCAAAAGATACACTGCCAGAGAATTGTACTATAAACTGGATAACCCCAGTGTATAAAGAGATTCACATTTTCAGGCCCTCATCCAGGCAAGAGGCCCAGGTTGTGGGTTTCCAGGGGGAAAGACAGTTGTCTGGCCCTCTGCTCCTGAACCATCCCCACCCCACAACATTGGAGGGTGCCATTAACAGCTGGCCACCCCAAATCTCAGAGAGCGCTTGGAGGTTGGAGGCCAGGCAGCAGGATCAGCACAGAGGCAGCGGAGCCAAAGGAAAGGTGAAAAAGGGATGAGATTTGTGAAGATGGAGGCAGATTCTCCAGTGAGAGGGGAGCCTGAATCAAAACCTTACATCCAAACTTTCCTGTTGACCACCCCTTTTCCTCTTCTTCCATTTCCCTTTTCAGTTGTTGTTGGCTTAGACTACAGACAATTTAGGGTAGGAACACTTTTGCGTGTGGCTGTGCCATCCCTGGAGACACCACACTTGGTTGAAGTCTGCAGGCTGTATATAAATATAATCACTGCCATAAGAATCAAATTAGAGGGGGATCCAATATTCACATCTCGCCCCTCTTACTTGTAACCAGCTGAACCCAACTCACAGATCCCAGAAAATTTCCACCTCTGGCAATCTTCTCCCCTGTGCTTGCCATGTAGGTCCGCTCCTCTTTTCCTGTGACGGGAAATCTATTTCTCTGTGTATTTAGTTTTGGGTTTAATTTTTTTTTTCTTTTTAATAGGAGAATCAGTCCAAAGCAAAGGCCAGAATTTGAATCAAATCTTCCCAGAAAAAAAAAAAAAAAAAAAAAAAAAGTAACCAAAGAAAGAAAAACCAACCCCAAGTTTGGGTCACTTTTTCCTTTCCCACATTCCCTGGCTCTTTTTCATTTGTTGCTCTTCTGCATTTCAAGCTATCTGGCCAGGATCAGAGGCAGACTTTCTTAAACATATTGTGGTGTGAAAGGCTGCTCTGGAAGGATTTCTGGCCACCACTCTCAGTGCAAGATGAGTTGGAAATCTCCAAATAGAGCTGATTCTCAAAGACTTCCACAGCAATGCTGGAGGGGAAATAAAGAGCTTTGGAAAATGGCCATACTCACATCTCCAGGAGCTTGTGAACATTCATGGTAAGGGGGAACTGAGCAGCAGCCCCATCAAAGTGACACCCCTCTGGCTGGATCAGTATTTACATGGATCAAGTTTTGCTTTGCAATGCTCTTTAGCAGTGCTAGCTGATAAGTCTCCTCGTTCATGCAACATATTTCCCACCACTGAGCTAAACAGACAGACGGGGACCACTTGAGTATACTGCCTGCTGCTGATGGAGATGAGGACCTGGGGGTTTGGACCCCAAACCTCTGCTCACACCACAGCTTGAGGGTTTCCTGGAGTGCTATATTTAACATAGGTTTCTTGAAATCTGTCCCTAGTGTTTCAGAGTGGGGGGTTTGGAGATAAAAACCAGAACTTTGTATGCCAGATCAGGAATTCTTGCAGACAACGCCTGCACAGAGCGCCCTCACAACAGGCAGTGGGGGAGCCCTGCTTGTTCGCATTCTCTTTATAAACAGTTGTTTATTTTATTATCTTTATTTGAAACAGATTATGCAGCAGAAGACTTCTGGAAAAATCTTTTCCATCTGACTACTATTTTTGGCAACATACGGTACAGGATAGAAATGCGCTTGCTCGCGTTTATTTATTTGTCTTCATTCCAAAGGTTGCAAATGAGGAGAAAGATGTATTAGAAGCAACTTCAGAGAAAGCCTGTGACTGTCACTATAAAGATGACTCAGGTGCATACTAAAAGCCTTCACCTAGGGACATCTGTGGGCCACATACAGTGGGACAGAATTAACCTTTCTTTGATAATTAAATTTTGCCTCTATACTAGATCCTTTCTGAGCTTTCCCTAGTGAAAGAGTTTGGGAAAACCAATACCAAACCCAGCAATCTCTGTGACCAAAGCTGAAGGAGTGGCTTGTCCTGCAAGGAGCAGAAGACAACTGTGATTCTCTGATGGGAACCAGAAATGAAGGGTGACAGAGACACCTCAAGAACTACCTCACTGTGATACTCCTACACCACAAGACTGCTCTATTGAATTAAAGGCATTAACATTTTTTCTAAAGATACTGCCCAAAACAGCTATAGGGAACAATACAAGGTGATAGTTACCCTCTAAGATTCAGTTAAAAGCAGCCCTGATTCATCTCCGATATCAGAAGTCAGTAAACCACAAGGACTATGAGCACAGGACACATATTTCAAGACAGACTGGAGAAGTTTATGGATTATGTAATAAAATTGGTTGTAAGGACTCCAAAATACAACTACTCCTTTCTTTGCATATGCAAAACACGTAATGAATATTAAGCGGAAGGGGTCAATTCATCTGAATTGATTGGCTGTTTCTCTCAATATCTCAATTACTGATAGGGGATTTTTTTTCCAGTTTACTGGTAATTTTCCCAGACATACACAATCTTTCCCTTTTGTTCCCCCATTCTGAACAAAAATGAAAAGAAATTTTTAGCAGAATTGGGAAAATATTGCTCAAAGTATAATCTATTGAACTTTGCTTTAAGAGGGGGAAAATAAATTATTTTCTGTCAAATTTATACAGAGAAAACCCCAAAAACCTCAGGCTTTCTCTTCCCATGTATAACTGCTGAACCTGTCTTCATGATGCGGAATTTCTTTATGGGACATGAACACATGCATTTGTAAGCCGTCAACAAGGCTTTCACACAACCTGCAGTGCCCGTAACGTCTCTATAAAATTTTCACTTAAACATTATTCATTGATCTGCTTGTAAACTTCCCAAACAGCACGTCGCCTAATTAATCATTTTTATACTAGATGCAATTGTGTGTTTAAGCTGTAGAATGGTTTGCTGTGGCTAATCACATCCATGCACAGAGCAAAGACAGAGCTGTTTGACAATTGAATATGAAGCTTTAATTATTCTATTCAGAAACAAAGTTTTCATTAGAGAATCCCAGAGCAGCTGGTTACTGTAATGATGTCCCTAGTGGAATTACAAACAGGATGAAAAGGGTTGGACAATGTTATTTGACTTACAACATTGCGATGTTCATTTTGAAAGCCATGAAGAGTTGGACAAGATTCTTTAAGCTTTCTGTTGCTGGTGCCAAAACTCAGCTGGAGTGTGTTTTCACGACACTCTCCACTTCCTATTGTTTTGTAAAACGCATTTTCCACCTTCTTAAGAGGACTCTGAAAACAATACACCTCAGAGTGAAGATTTTCTGCTAGGAGGAGCTACTGAGCTGAGCAAAACTAGATGTCTTCTCTGGATCCCTGTTGTCTATGACTGCATGAAAGTAAAGTGCATGCGGCTTTGCTCTCCCACCTCCAAACTCTTTTAGAGAGCAGAGGTAATAGGAGAAGGTGCCACTACCATTAACACTACATAACATGGCACATATTCCCCCAGATGCAACCCTACCCGAGTCACGCAAATGTGGATATTAACTGTTCAAAGATGTGGGTGCAGGGGCATGAGGAAGTCCTCGGTATGAGTTGGACTAGCTCCAGCCCCACATCATGTACTGCCCTAGTGACTTTATGTCTAGTTGGGACAGAGGGAAAGAGGAGTAGACACAGCCACAGTGTGAGGGAAGAGCCCCGTTACTCTTTGCTCCTTTGCTCTGCCAGGGGATGACTGTAAGAATCTGGGGCAGAAAGGAAAAGAAACTAGACAAACCTCCCCCATCGATTACATTCAGATTCAGGACTTCCAAAGCTTTCAGAATAACATTTTCAATGACATCATAAGCACTCTTCCCTATTTCACTTCAGCTTGTTCCAGTCTCTCCCTTTATAGCAAAGGTGATGAAAAATTAAGTTCTTGACTCCCTTAACATGTGCCCATCCTTCCAGAGGACTGGGAGGAGGAAGGAGGTTAGGTGGTCAGTGCAGCAACATAAACAGTTGAGAGATCCTTTTTCCTGCAGAAAAAGCCCTTTCCTCTGAACAGTCCCCTAAAGCCATATCCTGCTAATGTCCAGAATTAGGCCCTGAAATATAACATCTCTATTGAATTCTCTCTTCCCTCATTGCCCTCCCTCCAGAATTTCCCTAACTAGTTCAGGCTGTGGAGGTAGAAGTCCGAAGTCTGTTAGTAATGTCCCAAATGTAAGCCCACCATGAGAAGAAAAAAAAAGAAAAAAAAAAAAAA
>NW_020799109.1:9556996-9560804 GCF_003259725.1 Athene cunicularia
TGGAGCTAGTCCAACTCATACCGAGGACTTCCTCATGCCCCTGCACCCACATCTTTGAACAGTTAATATCCACATTTGCGTGACTCGGGTAGGGTTGCATCTGGGGGAATATGTGCCATGTTATGTAGTGTTAATGGTAGTGGCACCTTCTCCTATTACCTCTGCTCTCTAAAAGAGTTTGGAGGTGGGAGAGCAAAGCCGCATGCACTTTACTTTCATGCAGTCATAGACAACAGGGATCCAGAGAAGACATCTAGTTTTGCTCAGCTCAGTAGCTCCTCCTAGCAGAAAATCTTCACTCTGAGGTGTATTGTTTTCAGAGTCCTCTTAAGAAGGTGGAAAATGCGTTTTACAAAACAATAGGAAGTGGAGAGTGTCGTGAAAACACACTCCAGCTGAGTTTTGGCACCAGCAACAGAAAGCTTAAAGAATCTTGTCCAACTCTTCATGGCTTTCAAAATGAACATCGCAATGTTGTAAGTCAAATAACATTGTCCAACCCTTTTCATCCTGTTTGTAATTCCACTAGGGACATCATTACAGTAACCAGCTGCTCTGGGATTCTCTAATGAAAACTTTGTTTCTGAATAGAATAATTAAAGCTTCATATTCAATTGTCAAACAGCTCTGTCTTTGCTCTGTGCATGGATGTGATTAGCCACAGCAAACCATTCTACAGCTTAAACACACAATTGCATCTAGTATAAAAATGATTAATTAGGCGACGTGCTGTTTGGGAAGTTTACAAGCAGATCAATGAATAATGTTTAAGTGAAAATTTTATAGAGACGTTACGGGCACTGCAGGTTGTGTGAAAGCCTTGTTGATGGCTTACAAATGCATGTGTTCATGTCCCATAAAGAAATTCCGCATCATGAAGACATATATCCTGCTGAGCCACCAGAGAAGCTCCAGGAACATCAAAAACAGAACCAACTCCAGTGAGTTCTGATGTGGTTTCAATTTTGGATTCTGTCATTGGGAAAGTAATCAGGTCAATCAGAAATGTGGTGGAAACCCAGCTGAGAACATGAATTACTGCACATTCTGGACCACCCAAGACCAGAAAAGGGAAGGGATAAAAAAGCCCTATATCTTAGTAATACTATAGCTTTTATCATTAGAGTTAGAATTATAGTTGCAGTGAAACTATAGAAACAATACAGGCTTGTAAATGCTTCCCATTGAAATTTACATTTATTTTTTAGTGTGTGTGTCCTATTGCTGTATAAAACTACTGAGAAAGTTCAGTTAGGGCTGAGGGCTGGGGGTCACATCCTCAATGGATGCAAATGTGGAACAGCTCCAGTGCTGGGAGGATTCAGCCTTTTGTTGAATTAAATTCCAACTAGAGACTGAATATTTCTTTTCTCCCTCAGTTTACAGGAAAAAAAAAAATCTATTTGGGGCATTTGTGTAAGTAAGTGGATGTAATTTCTTTTTCAAGGATGTTTGGAAATGAGAAACTGAAGCACTGGAGAGGTCTCTCACAAGATTTGTTAGTGTCCCTTTTTTCCCCCCTTAAGCAGCTGTGAAAATAGTCTAGCTGGAACAAACATGTGGATTAAAATGGAGATATTTCACAAGTGCAACCCTCTATAGCCAGGCTCCACTCTAACCATTCCCTTTCCACAAGTCTCACTGAATTCCCTAAAGCTTGATAGAGAAAAAGGAAGTGAGTGAAGGAGAAAACTTCTTCTAGGCAATATGAAAGGTTTAGGTAGGGCCTGCAAACAGTCTCTACCGCATACAGATTTGTTGGAATCTCATAAAACAACTGGCCCACCCTTCAGGTGAGGTGAAATGGGAACAATTCTTCTCTGCTGTAGAGGAACTGACTGTGAAATTGGCCCAGTCAAGGCTAGAAGCACTCAGAGAATAAAGAATGTGGGATGTTTGAAATGCAAGGGGTACGTCAAAACCTGGGTCCCAGGGAGCCAGAATTCAGGCATTAACGTCAGCCACAGAAGTCTGAGACTGTCACTTTCAATTTGGCCTCCACAAAAAGAGGCCAAGGTATGCAATCTGGACAGCACGCAGAGCTACACCAGCCAAAAACAGAGTCTACATTTTACTCTCTTCAATTAAATCCAAAGAGAAACCAAAAACTTTTTTATGTTGAGGGTGGTCAAGCACTGAAACAGGTTGACCAGAAAGACTGCAGAGTCTCCATCCCTGGAGATACTCAACACCCAGCTGGGCAATGTCCCAAGCAATCTGCTCTAGTTTCCCCTGCTTTGAGCAGGGGGTTGCACTAGATGATCTCCAGAGGGGTTCTCCAAATTCAACTGCTCTGTGTGAAGACTTTGCTTCGGTCCTGCCTCTGCCCAAAATAGGCTGAAGAGCTCCCTCCTCTTGAAGACATGGCCAAGGAAATTCTCTGAGGACAGAGACTGGCCATTGAGCAGCCTCCAGACTGCATGGATGAGCAGGGAAATACAAAACCCCATTTCCAGAAAATTAATAGCACAGAACCCCAAACACTTCAGCCTACAGCTAGATGCAGCTTGCACAGCTCTGCAGACTAGAATACATGGAAAAATTCTTTTTTCTTTTTTTGTCTATCTGTTTTTAGACAGGAGCGTGGGGAACTGAATAGCAGGGTCATGCTCTCTTCCTCCTGTGGCTTGCCTCAATCTAAACACTGGCCACAGTGGAGTCCAAAGCACGTTCTGCTATGGTAATAAAAAGATCATGGTCATTTCAAAAGCAATTAAGCCCTCATAATCGATTGTGCTTTTACCACAGCCATCCTTGCCCTTGAAGCACACACCCAAGTGGAGAGGAATTGATGGACATTTTCACATGCCCTGCATGCCACTAAAGGCTTCTCTTTCTATTTCTGGCTAGTTGGATCCCCAAAATCTTCTGAAACCAAAACATTATAAAATCAAATCCCTAAGAAGGGACTGCTTTTACTGCCTCGGCACTGTCACAGAAAATGAGAGGGAGAAGGCCACAGTGGTTCTAGTCACTCATAGCAAGGGTGTTATCATCAGGAGAGGATTATGGCCCTGTGGCCTGGATCAACCAGTAAAGTTGGGCTCTGATCCCATGGCAGGGCAAATATCATTAAGGCATGTCATTCTTCTTTCACATGGGTGGTGCATGCAAGTGACTGCCATCTCAAATAGTATCTTCACAGTCATTTTCAGGAAATAGAAGCATGTTCTGCCCATGCCTGGTGCTGAGAGGATGCTCTGCAATATGATGCTGAGTCAGTGATAGTGCACAAGACCTCCCCCCCATTCAGCCAGCTCTGCCATCTGCCTGCAAAGCACTGAGTAGATGAGATCTTGGTTTCGTTTCAGTTCTGCTACACTCACTCTTCATCCCTGAAAACTGAGCATTAGAAATCTGGCAAAAACCATCCCAGTCCCTGGACAGAGAGAGGATCCTTGCTTTTTTACCCATGATGTGGCAAGTAGCAAGCAGACCTTTACAAACAGATAACCCTGAAACCTCCTACCCGAGAAGCCAGGAGGTTCCTTGGTAACATGACCAGGTAACGTGACCAATCAAAACCTGATGAACTATTCCATTAGGTTCCCCTGACTGTATGTAAATCCATGATCCTCTGTCTGAACAAATGGGTGTGAACAAGAGATTATTTCTTGCCACTACTGCAACTTTAACATTGGAATGCTTGTATCATATCTCACTTCCACCCCCTCCTAAAATGAACAACTTGCTTCCTTCAACCCTTCCACACAAGTCCTATGGTCTTGGCCTCCAACCAGTGATGTTATTCTGGACCCTCTTGAAAGGCCTTCACTGCACACTGAAGGATCCCTTCACAGGCCTGATG
>NW_020799109.1:9560854-9632699 GCF_003259725.1 Athene cunicularia
TTTATTTTTTTTTTTTTTTTGCATTAGCACACCTTAGCTAACTAGCACTTAAGCTTGTACTTGACTCTCAAACCCAAAAGTTTTTATGCAGAACTACTGTCTCAGGTCTCTTACATTCATGCAGCCGATTTCTCTACCAAACCTCATCTTTGTCTATACCAAAATTTCTCCTCAGATTATGGTTTGCCAAGCTCACTTATGTCTTAAACCTGGCCTCAGCAGCTCTTCAGTAACACTTTCAAAATTAATAAGATATGTTCTCTTACCATCATCCCAGGTGGTAAAAATTAGAGTAATGAGACCAGAGCAGAGCACTCAAGATCCCCCAACCTATAGCATGAAATTTTGACAGAGAAATTATGATAATCAGTCCCTGAGTATTATCTCTAGCTAGCCTTACAGTCATGTTAGAGAAGATTCATCTCAGCTAGGCTTCCCTAGCTCAGCTGTAAGGCAATAAAGCTCCACTTTTCTTTCAAAGCCTTTTGAAAATGATAATCAATACAACAGTCTTAGCCTGAACTTACTATATATACATATATATATATATATATATATATAAATAAAATAATCAGAGAGAGAGCAAAAGTTTGCTGGCAGCATGAGGCTTCCCTCTGACCAGACATACCCAGTTCATTTCCAGTAAAATTCCATGGAAGCCACTGGCATCCCACTGGGATGTGCTAGGCACATATTAGCTTGCTAAAACAAGGAAGATCTGCATGTGTTCTGCTATAATCTATCACTTCTCACTTTTATATTTTATAGTCGCTATATATTAAAGCAAAACATGACAGTAGGAAAACTCAGGGTCACAGGCCAGCTTGCTCCTGCTCAGCACCCTCAACTTGCTGTGCTGAGTTCCCTTACACTCAGCTCACATGGTTGGAAATTTCTTGGCCTAACAAGACTGCAATGCTGACCTTCAGTACTGTCACCCTTCCCCAGAGCTGGGATCTCATAGCCATCAGAGTCCCACAGACAGTGTGATAAGTTGCTTGGCTCCCAGAAGATACAGTACATCCTTTCCCTGAGGCTCCAGTCAGGTGGATGCTTTGAGAAGCAATGTTGCAAAAGTTCTTCATTTGAACGAACAAACATCAAAACTTAAGAAACCTAGCACTAATTTAATGTTTGCAACAAATTTCTGCCCCCCTTTGGTTTTATTTTGGCATGAAGGGCAGCTACAGCAAAGATATACACCATCCAACATCCAGAGTTCTATACTATAAACAGAAGGGTCTGGAGATAAGCCTGACTCAAAAACTCCACTTCTAGACACTCTCAGAATTTTTGTGAAACCTCCCCAGAGACATCCACACTGCATACCTTATAGTCCTCACTTTTGACCTCTGCTCCCCTGTGGCGAGTAGAGGACACAGGCAGAACATCAGCTAAGTGCAAAGCAGAGCTGGCTGCCCTCATGAAGTGCTTCTGCCTAGGACTGTCATCTCCTCCCACTCATTCATGCCCTCCATACTGCAGCCTCATCATCCTAGACCCCTAATCACTTGATGTACACCACTGTCCATAAATGAGGAGACATCACAGTGTTATTTGGGGCACTGAAAAAGATTACTGTGCAATTACACCAACGAGCCACCTTTATCTCAAAGCTTGAAATCATGCCTTTACTTAAAACACTTTAAATCAATAAAATTATACTGTAGCTGTCGACAGTACATACAGTTTTGCTTACTGGAATGACCCCCATTATGTTCAACGGGAGATATGTTTCTGCCTGATTCAAGCACAGCAAACAGACTTCAAGTAATGGCAAATGTCAAGTGGTTTCAGGAAGAAATAATTACAAATCATTCATGACACCCTGCTATGTCCTAGCTGTTGGTTGGCTTATTCCTCCTGATTAGTTCTAATCTGCATATAACTCAGACCAGTGCAGCAGTGGTGGAGGCTCTTCCAGAGAAAGGAAGGCACCCTGAAGTACAAAGGCAGATGGGTGGGCTATGAGGTGAGAGACATCACAGAGGTATGGAAAGTGCAAAACTCCTGAGTAGCATAGAGAAAGCACATAGGGAGTGATCCAACCATCTCTTACTACTTAACAATCAAAGGGAGCCAGCAGGAAGCAGAATAAAGGGGAAGGATAAACATCGTTCTCCACGTGGTGCGTAATGAAGCTGTGCAACTCCCTGTTGCCAGGGACTGCACATATAGAAAGTTTCTAAAGGTTTCAAGTTCATCTCCAGGGCCAAGGGAAGCCAGAGCAGAAAATGGGGATGGAGGGCTGGGCTTCTCTTTCTCACAACAGCAGAGAAAATGGAAACACACATGTATCATCCACAGCCTGGCTCTGTGTCTGAAGGCACTGCCGATGCTGCGCTACTTATCTGCACGAGGGCAGCAAGATTGGCTCCCGAGTCTGGATGTGATGGAAAAAGTGAGGACCAGATTCATGGAATATATGGCTTACTGCAGAGCTGCCAGTGATGTCAGGCAGAGAACCTGCTCCTCAAAAGGTGGCCTGCAGCCCCAAAGCCACACGTATGACGTAGGACCAGAGCAAGCCTGGGGCTGGAATTTCCAAAGGAGAGCATGGGGAATCCAACCCCATCTCTAGTAACAAACCCCCTTTATAGCCCTATTTACATTGTCCCAATTTTCAAGCAGCTCTGAGTCAATGGAGATTGTCTGACACAGTGCCAGAGCCCCAATTTAACCGGGTGCTAATTAACATCATGCATTTCAAGTCAGGAAAACACTGAGCATCCCTGTCAAACCAGGGCCTACGCACAGCACTGAGATAGCTTAAGCCTGGAGAAGTAGACTGGAAACATCTAACAACAAGAGGATTTCCCATGATAAATCTGGTACTTCCTGCTTCTGGCTGTGCTGGGTTTACCACACAAATCGTCTTTCTCACAGTCCTTCGGCGCTGCTCATTCCATTCTCAGCTGGGCTCCAGACGCAGAGAGGTGCAGGGAAAGGAAAATAATGAGACAAAGTTGGGATAGGCAAACCTCGTGGTGCTGGAGGCTTTTCAAGGCTCTCAGATGCTTTGGTGGGTTTGCAAACTGGGATAAGATTGTGAACCAATTTTTTTTCCTGTAATTTAAAATGCATGCTCTCCCTCGTGTACCACCAAGGGTGGCTTGGTTATTAAAGTCACAAACAATTTTTTTTATTTTTTCTGGGAGACTTGACTATGTCTGGGGAAGTGAAGAAACCTGGACCACCTACCATAAGCTGGGTAGTCAGAGAATATTGCATAGTCCATACCCTGTGTTTTTTTCCCATCTAGTGCTCCTACTCTGGTGCCCATCTGCCATCACAACATTCCCATAGTCGCTCTTTGCAAACATTTCTTGTTTTCAAATACAGAGATGATCCTAGAGTTGTAACACTCACACCCAAATCTGGAAATGATCTGGATTTTCCCCAAAGTCTGGCATCTCATTTCAGGTCCATTGTAGAGAATGACCAGAGAGAAGTAGCCAAATTAGACCCTTGATGCAAGCTTGAGCCTCAGAGTGCCGCCAGTGGTTTTGGCACTGTTTCCCCGTTCAAACTGATCTACTACTTATGCTGTTCCTGGCTCCAAAAGATTTCTCTTTATCCTTTCATATAGCTGCATCCATAGTAGTTTCATCCCTTAAACCTGCAGCAAATTCACCTTTAATTATTCCTTTTCTTCCATTGTAATTCATCCAATGTCTTTCAATAGCAGTGACTGCCCCAGTGATATTATCTCTCTTCGTAAGTACTGCCTCTCAGCTTTCTCCATAGTTCAGTCCTTCGAGCTTTTTAAACATGATCTGATATTCTCTAAAGCCTGGCTTGTTGCTATCTTTCTACAATACCAACATGTCAGTGTTTGTTGTACTCATGCATACAGAAGGCTGCCACTCTTAAGTTTAGTGATGGGAGGCCTTAAGCAGCTATTTTGTACCCTGCCTTTGGCACTGTGTTAAGAACTTGGATTTCATCTGCTGTTCACTACCACCTTAAGGTCACTTTCAGACATACTGTGTTTCCAGGTCCCCCCAGTCTCTAATTGCATGAGTTAAGATTTCTTTCAAATTTAATTTCCTTCCTTTTGATGGTTTCACCCCACTCTTAACATGACTTGAACATGGGGTGCTTTTTTGGTTTTTAAGCTTCCTCTGAACTTCTATGCTGACCAGTTACTGATTTATTTAACCCACATTCACAATATACAGCTAAGAAACTGAGACTAAATGGTTGAGCATTCGTTAGAAACAGATCAAAAAGAGACTACATTAACGTCCCCCTGACTGCTGCTTATACCCTCACATCTGGCCACTAAGTACATCTATAAATCAAATATGGCATAAAAGGATGAAGAAAGCTGTAGGGTTACAGCAGGCAAAGACTGTCTCTGCTCCACCAACAGTTTATCTCAAAGGAGTGTGAAGACAGCCAAGCTGGCATCAGCTTTGTTGACTTTCTCCTGGTTCAAATAGCTCCTTGCCTTTTCCACATCACTCTCCCCATCTGAATTCCTTCTGATGACCCTTCTCCGCTGTTTCCCAAACCTGCAGTCTCAGACACATCAGCAGTTCTTCCGATATTTTCATTGTCTGCAGCATTGGTCTGAAGAGCATGAGAACGCCTAACATGGGGCTGGACATCCCATCACAACCACACCTTGAACCCAGTGTCCACATCTCTGACCATATGGCCTGAATAGAGATCTAGCATCAGTTTTGTCCAATGTCATCAGACTATGTAGTAGGCTGAAATGAAGGATTAACTTTTGGCCGTAAGTTACACATTTTGCTATCCCCGTGTTACAGCTACAAATCCTTTACCCACATAGATAGCTACAAAGGTAAACTGGGTGCTTACTTCTTCACTATAAAATTTTCTACTCGATCTATTTTATTAGAAAGAGCAAACCTCTTCAGTAATACTCTTTTGAAGAGCATTAAGACAATTTATGACCATATTCTAGATTTTCCAATAGTATAACCCAGATCAGATTTGAACAATTGTATTTCTGGAGACTTTTTTGTTTACCTGTACTTCAATTTTTTCTTATGAGGCAGGGCATTGAAAAACAATAAAAATTGATTTTTCCTTTTCAGCTTTAACTTATATGAGTCCAGGCCAAGTCAGAGCATTTAAAAAGAGCATAAAACTCTCTTCCTCAGCTTTCCAGCAGACAAGTCTCTTGAAAATCACTGAGACAAAAATGGAAGTCTTTCTAATCTTATGAGCCTTCTTCTATTGTTTTGTGGAAAACACTATTTCTCCCTGATAATTCTGCTGATATTTTCTCCTGTTCATCTCCACCAAGTTTAAGCATTTTTGGTTCTTTTCCAAGCAGCTTCACACTTCAATTGTCTGTGCTGCTGAATACTTCACTTTCCGGGTCCCGGTTGGCAGATCTACCCAACAGCCATGCATGGCTATATTTGTTCTTATGGAGTCCTTCGCCACTGCTGTGTCAGTTCAGAAAGGGCACGATGGACTTGGGGGTGAGCTGACTGTTTGACCCTGACTATGGTTCTTTGCAAATACAGTCTCTGAGCCTCACATTAGGTCAGCAAGTGCAAACCCATGAGCAACTGGGAGCTCTTTGATGACAGCTAAGAGTCTGCAGACCCAGGAAGGCAGACAGCTAAATCAAGGCCATAAAATAAAAAAAGCTGGCCTTAATAAAACATAAAATAAAAATAAATTGTATCAACTAACATAATATGGAGATTTTATTGAAACAGTGACTTAAATTAGTCAGAAACAGCAACAGCAACATTATTTGTTCTACTGCATTACCATCAGTCATTACCGTAGCCGCCCTCCTTTCTACTTCCCTTGCCCTGGATCTGTATTTGCCCAACTGCTGCCTCTGCTTTGGGCCTGAGCAGCCAGGACACAGCTAACACAGGGAAGGTCCTTACACTTGATTCTGTCCAGGGACCTGGGACCTGACAAAGGCAAAACCAGAGGAGGAGGGCAAACAGGCCACAAGCAGAAAAGCAGTTGCCAAATGTCACCCAACGGGCCTGGGCAAAGAAGGAATAGCAACTGGTAGCCCAGATCCTGCTGTAATCCAAAATCTCAGGGCTTCAATAAGCTTCATGCAAACAGATTTGCAACCCCTGCAGAGACTGAGCCCAGCAGTACATGGGGGTAGGGAGGATTCACAGGCTGATTCACTGAAATCATTTCAGGATGAAGCTCCTGTCAGAACAACACAGTCCAGGTAAATATATGGGGAGTTTGTTCCATCCCCCCAAAGTGAAAAGACAGAGGAGGAAACTTCCATGCTCCTACTGATTAACCACAGTGCAAACTTCATAACCGTGCTCCTGACCTCCACCACAACACACAGACTTGAGTCATTCCAATAAAAGAGGAAATGACACTTTGCCACAACATTACTAAGTCCACATCCCATAAAACCATTCAGGGAAGAAGCAGGGCAGAGGGGGGGCAGGTGGGGGGTGGAATAGAGAGAAAAGCAAGAGTAAAGCCAGGCAATTATCTGTTATTAACCCAGTCCTCAGTGGTATCCCATTGCTCCTAAAAATAATGGCAGAGCAACAAAGCTTGTTTGCATCTCCCATGTCCTTTGTGGGTTCCTCATTATTCTAATGAGCTGCTGGAAAATGCACTTCAGCTACATGCCCATCAGTTATTTCACTGATCGCTATGCTTTCATTTCCACCTGGCACCATAAGATGTTTTACAATTAACACTTTGATCCTTTCTTTTTCTTTCCTTTTTCTTTTTTTTCCACCCAGGGATAAATGCAGACACCCACTTTGGGAGGAGCTGAGAAAGCTCATGGATGAGGCTGCTCCCACATTTTGCACGTGATGTATGCTGGGTTTGCTCAGACTTCAGGGCGACCAGGCTGGGCATGGCTGGCAGAGCCACAGAACATACCTCCTTTGCTTGTGTGACGCCGCTCCCCTGCGGCTGGTACCAAAAAGAAACTAGGAACAGTTTAAGAATAGATCGGCATAATGTCTGCCACGTGGGCTCAGGAGCAAAACAGAGAAGGGATGGAGGAGGGCAGCAACACAGCCATTGCATGAGCAAACACACTGTGGCTTGGTGGGTTTTTTTCTGCCACAGTGAGTCACGCCACTCACTGCAAGTTACAGTCTGCCTTTTCTTATGTAGGGAAAAAAAAAAAACCACAACCAAAAAACAACCAAACAAACAAACAACAGAAGAGACATCTTATTTGTTTCAATGAGTTTTCCTTTCCACTTTTTATTCCACCCTTCAGAGCCATTACTCAAATTGTTCAAAGCTTCAAATGAGCCGAGATGGAGCTGGCAAGGAGCAGGGCTGCCAACCTCAGTTTCTCCCCTTCCCCATGTTCTCCTCCTCCTACTGCACCTCTCGGGTGCCCTGGACAGCGAGGTTCTCTGCCCAGGGTCATCCTTTCTTTGGCTGGAAAACCAGGTCATGGTGAGGTATGATAAGTTAAATACTGCTGCACATTTAGAGAACAGGAATAACTCTAACTGCTGGGGGAAAGAGCTGCACAGCACCCAGCACAAAGAGGGTCAGCCAGTGATGTACAGCTAAAGCAAACAGAGGGGACTTGGACATTTCAAAGGTCTGAATATTGGTCCTTGCTGAAATTTGGGTCATTAAGTGCATTTTTTTGTCCTTTCACCAATGAACAGTATATTTTCTCATGACTGAATTGCCTCCTCTTCCACAGAAGTGCTGGTTTACCTTTTTTTTATTAAATCAAAATTACAAAATACTTTTAGAAAAAATACCAAAATAGCTACAGAAATATTTGGTACTCTCCAAATCTTCAAGTTTATCTTAAAACTGGAGGGGTGTGTGTGTCTGTGTTGTTTTGCTTCTAGCAAAATACAGAAAGCACTTTAAAAAGTGCTTAAAGAAAATAATTTTAACCCCTCTAGAAAGTGTTTGAAAACAATTTTACTATTTCAACTTTTTTTGTCAGGAAAATGGATTTCTGGCTAACTTGAATGTTAAAGCTCATCATAAAAGTACCAAAAAATGACATCTGTGTCAAAGTCAAGCCTTTCTCTGAAAACTTGGTGATTTATGTGGAAATTTTGCCAAAAGGGGGAAAAAATCCAAATAAAGCATTTCTGTAATGTCCTTACATTTTTTGGTTTTACGGTTACAATATTTGTTATTTCAAAAGAATACTGGATATTATTAAAAAAAAAAATCAAACATGAACATGTTGCATGAAATGCTTCAGATTATCTAAACATAAACTTTCAAAGTTTTGAAAATTTAGTTTCATTGGAAAATCCAGTTTTAGCTCTTTGGGGCCAATTCGTGATTTTAAAATGTTGATTCCTTACCATTTTACTAAGAAAATGTTGATTCTTCCAACACAAGTTCAAGCATAACTTTACTACAGTTGTATTTGAATGAGGGTATTTACAAGGGTAAACTCATGCACACATAGTAGTGTTGACAGGATCAGGGCTTCTGGTAACTTGCTGACACTCAGTACAACCTATAATGCTGTACAATGCTCGCTTTATGTACACCAGACTTTGACCTTATTCATGAAAATACCCTTCTGACTTTGCTCCAAGGGCTTTTATGTTCTCTGAAAACAATAAAAATTCCTTTTTATGACATTACAACTTTAATTTCAAAGTGTGATGAGTGAATGTGGTGTTGTTCTCCTTATTAAGGCATAACGAGCTTGTATGCCACAGCTCAAATTATTTTTACTTGAGGTTTACATAACCCTGATACAACAACAAGCAGATTGGGGTCCAAAGTGCAAACCCAGGGCACACGCAATCTAAAACCCCACCTTCCAAAATGGATGATGACTTTGACCTCTGCAGCTATAACCCACGGGGAGCGATTCTTATGCTATGGTGACTTCTCCGCACAACACAACTACCAGCTCTGCGACACAAGGAACTTTTCCACCAGTCCTCAGATCCCAGAGTCACGGGAACACAGACATTTCCCTTCTACCTCTGAAGACATGATTTTCTACAGCTCATGGATGCGATGAAGCCTTTGAAATACAACAGTCTAGTGGAACAAAGGCAACTGATAACAAAGTGTCTTTTGGGGCAAGGATGGGATACTGAACACTAAATTCCCAATCACCAAGAAAAAGTGAAAAACAGGCCAGGCTCCATTAAACCCAATGTCAGCTCCTTTAATTTTAACTCATGGGGATTTACTCACAGAGACTATTTATGTTTTAGCCTGAAAAAGATGCTAATACAAAAAAAGAAAAAAAAAGAACAAATTGTCATTATGAAGAAACACACATGTATAAAGCTACACAGATGCTCCATCTCAAATTTTAAACATGCTAACCTCCACAGCATGAGTTCGAACAATA
This sequence comes from Athene cunicularia, assembly GCF_003259725.1. Taxonomy (NCBI): domain Eukaryota; kingdom Metazoa; phylum Chordata; class Aves; order Strigiformes; family Strigidae; genus Athene; species Athene cunicularia. Next base: position 9,570,168 of record NW_020799109.1, read on the forward strand.
CTGATTCGGTTCCAAGGCCGAAGATGTGTTAGTAATGCCTTACTGGCACCTCTCTCAAGCCTACCTTCCTCACAACTGGCAAAAAGGATGCTTCCGCTGGGATAATTTATACCAGTTTCCCTAAGGAAATCCACTGTAACAGCAAAAGTGCTGTTTTGCCAGGATAAGCTATAACATTTACACAACATTTGCCAACATATATATATATTTAAAAATTTTTATGAAAAGCCATGCCTCTCTGCAATGTTGTTCCACTGACAATGATTCTTTGCACAGATTTGGCTTGGAGTGCCAAGCAGAGATACAAAAGGCATTATTATACGAGACTGGGGTCTGGCTCCAAGCTCTGAAGAAGTAATTGAAAATAGGAAATGCTGAAAATGTACACAATCCAGGAAAATGTTGCAAATGTTGCAAACCACTTCTTTGAACAATAGAAGTAACTCAGTCCTGAACTAGGTCCTCAGCTGGTGTGACTGGCATAGCTCCACTGAATTCAACCATTGTATATTGGTGTGAACAGAGCGCTGAAAATTTCCGATTTTGAACATTTGTTGTGAAATTTGGATGAAGGTTACCTGCTACCTCCGGCACTCCTGCAGTGTGTTAGACTGCTACGAAAAAAAGGAGATTCAAGGCTTCTGGGACCTCAAATATGATGAAATGAAACCAAAGACAGAGATGTGACCCCAAAGAGGGCATCTCTTTCCATGTGAGGATGACCTTTAGTTCACTGTGAGCAAAGGAAAAAAAAAAAAAAAAAGAACAAGAGAAAGGATGAGGGGAAAGATGGAAGAAAGTCATCAAGATGGAGGGGACAGATGGTGGGCAAATTCAGAGAGAAGGCAGAGATGGAAACAAAACAAACAAACAAAAAAAAAAAGGGTGAAAAACCAAAGCAGATTAAGAAATAGGAATCAGAGGTGGAGGAGAGAGAAGGGGAGGGATGGGCAGTGATAAAGGGAACAGGGTTAAAATGAGCAAACAGAGAAGGCATAAAGAGAAAGGTTCAGGTTAAAGGAGCAATTGCCCTCTGGCAAACATACTGCAGTGTAAATGGAAACACGTATGTCAACAAGGAGCGTCCTGAGACAGGCTAGAGAGGAAATAGCATATGTGATGTGAGCTTCTGCTGGGAACCACCACAGCCTTCTCCCTCCAACTCCCTCACCATCTCGAGTCACTCCTTTCTGCAGATGCTGATGCCTCCACGTACAGCAAGGCACTGTCAGAGTGGTTCCCTGAATCCAGTCATGATGGCACCTCCACCCAGCACCACTGCTGGTGGGGGTAAGCTCAGAGCTATTCACAGCTACAGCCGCTACCTGATTTCACCCAGATCAAAGCAAGCTGCATCACAGCTTCTCAAGACATAAATACACATAACATTTTCACAGGTAGCTTCACATACTCTTGAACTGGAAAAAGAATTTCGGAAATCGCTAATAAGCACAGACGAAAGTCAACAGAGCTCTTAAAGCCGAGTCCAGCACCTGAGCTTGAGTCCTTCAGGAGCCTTGGCCAGTGCTTAAGATCAGAATCCTTCATTTCACTGCCTGAATTGCACTGTTCAGAACCCAAGTTCATCAGAAGCATCTTTTCCTAGAACCTAAACTCACATAAACCATTTTTCCAATTCCAGACAGCCTTTTATGTGATCCGACCACCCAAATGCACCTTCAGACATTTTCCAGAACATTTGTGGTGCTTTTGGTCTTCTTCATTCTTTAGGAGAGAGCTTAGAGAGGATGGCAGAAGGCTGCAATAAGAACCATGATCTTCAAGGAGAAAATTCCTTGATAAAAGAAAAGGGTCCAGTAGAGAGCTATCTGCAGAGACTACCATCACTGCAAGGGTTTCTACACTTTTTGAACATCTCTAGTTGGGATGCCATACATTCGGGAAGGCCTGTTCCACAAGTGTTGCCTATTACACCACAATCTCCACATACAATGCGCATGCACAACAGGGCTATGCTTCCTCACGGCACTGGACCTTACCTTTCCAAGGCCTTGGCTCAATGTATGTCAAGAGAAGCATCCTGGGTAAATAAATTCTTTTTTCTGTGCTAAAGATTCAGCCTCTTTGGCTAATAGGATTTGTGTATACCGGTTTCTTTAGCCAGTGGCCACAGAAGTGAAATGACCTAGTATTTACAGTCAGATGCCTTTTCCATGCCCAGAGGCATATAAAACAAGTCTAGGGTATGGCTCAACCAAAAGTGTGTCTGGGTCACTGCTCACCTTAGTGATACCTTGTTGCAGTGAAACTACTTCTGCTCCTGCCTGACAACAGCCCATGTCAACAGGAACACTTTTATCTCAGTGTTAGTACAGCCGTAAGCAGGGTGTTAGACCACCTTAAAAACCCAGTAGGGCTGCAGACATAATGTATTGGTGTAGTCAGGCTCTTAGACTATTATGAAGTTAATCTGTGCGCCATCAGGGTACTGATAGCAGATCTATTAGCTGTTAGTCATGTCACTGTGGATAAGCTGACACATGGTAACTTCCACAGCGCTGAACTCCTTGCAAGGACATGTTTAATACACAGTACATCACATGTTGTAGGAGGCTGTTCCCAACAGCCATTCATCTTTCTTCACTGCTGCTGTTGTGACTCCCCTTTGAAGTGTTAAGAAACACTATTCAAGTATCATCCATCACTTTGTCAAGTACAGATCACTACACGTGTGACCAGGATCATTAATGCTTCTATACAAAGACCTTTTGTCTATTAAAAAAAATCCTTTAAGTATGCAGAATCCAAAGCTTTGCATCAAGTCGTGCTTGAAGATGACACAAAGGGCTTCCTATAGCTCTAAACTCAGAAGATAGATGAAAGTTCAATCACAGACACTGAATCTTTTTTACATTTAAACATTTCTACTCCAAAACACATGACATCCTTCAAACAACCATGTTGTTTTATTTTTACAAGAACACCAATTAGCCTGTGTTGTTTAGATTGGTAATACTTGCAATGTATAAACTTTGTTAGCACTTGGCAAGTGAAAACAAATAACCTCCATCAGATATGCATTTTCTGTGTCAAAAGGGTGAAGGAAAATTAAGTGGCATTTCTGTAATAAACTGCCTCTAGACTTCCTTCCCAGAGTCTGGAGAAACGTTCAAAGGTAGAAGCAGAAATGTACACACTGACCCAAAAATAATTCTCCAGTGGGTACTTGCTTCCAGTGAGTAGTGTTGTTGTAGCTATGATGGTCTGAAAATAGAGGGACAAGGTTTCTAGACAATAATCTTTTCCTGGATCAGCTGATACAGCTAAAGAAAACAAGCTTTGGGCACACAGAGTTTTCTAAACTCTGTTCACATGAAAAGCGTCTTTCCTTGCATAGCCGTGATGCCAACTCTTGTACCTCCCCAATCACTGAGGCTTTCCAACAGTTTTCTCTTGCTTTTCTCTGTGCTACCAACTGCCCAAGCACTCCTGAGAGGGTGATCTAGAAGTTCACGAGACCTGGCTCCAATTCCCTTTCATCACAAGCTGCTTGTAAGGCTTCAGTAAAGCTACATGACATCTCTGGACACCCATTTCTCCATCACCTATCAAGCAGGTTAAGTGCCCCCTTATCCCAGCCTGACGCAGAGAGGCGCAGAAAAGCAGATAAAGCAACCTGCAGCGGTGCAAGCAGCACAGCCGGAGATGGTAGTCCTCTCACAAATACCAAGAGTTCTGAAACGGTGTACGGGGACTACTCTTCCAGACTACGGGCATGAGTCGTCTCAGCTACCTGCAGTACTCTTCTGTTTAAGATGCAGATACCTCACCAGGCTGCTGAGGGAGCCAGAGGAGAGGAACAGAAAAGACGCCTGGAGGTGGAGTAAGTGGCAATCTCTGTGTTTTTATGTGATTTTATCTCACCCCTGAAGGTTCATCCTACTGCTCTGGAATTGATTCATTGATTCATTGAATGTTCTGGAATGCATTCATTGATTGATTGAATACATTGCTGCACCAATATGCAAGCACACACACGTGCTTCCTGCACCACAATAAAAGCAAATAAATTATCTATTTTTCAATCAGAGAGAATAATCTAATTCTTCAGAAAAAGACCAGCATTACTGGATTTTAAGGCAATAGATAGATCAGAAACTTCTACAAAAGGGGAGCTAGAGAGCTGGGCAGCCACTGAATAACTAAGGAGTCTAATAGTCACGAGCAATCTATACAGGTCATTTTTAAATAGCCCATTTTTCTCAGCACAAAATATTGGTCTCATCTTGGAAAATTTAAACATGTTGTGCTACAGAACTGTTTCAAAGACAGATGCACATAGCTGTTTGTTCAGTCTTCTTAGTCCAAACAAACAGTTGCATACTCTTACCTACAACATAAGTCTCTCATCTTAAGACTCAGGCCAAGAAAAATATTTTCCTAGCTAGTTTGTTATGAAAATGTTTGAATAAAAATAAAACAACATCAATAACTTATGTAAAAACTTCAACCTCTAATCAGCTGAGCTTTAATAAGGTTTGAGATAACAGCACATGCATTTTGCCAAGAGTATAAAATAATCATAAAATATTATAATTGATGTGCTGTTCTGGTTTATTACATCTCACGAACTAGATAGTGGATTATATGGAAGAAAGCATTTTGGATCTTGTGTTAACATATTGTAATAATTAATAGCCATTAGTTGGATTTGGGGAATTTCAGTGATGGTTTTGTTTGTTGGGGTTTTTTGTTTGTTTGAGGGGATTTTGTTATTTTAACAGCCTATACAAATTTGGCCAAAGACTCGCATCTCTCTGAAATCAAATGAAACTATTTATGACACAGATTTGGCCCATAGTGGTTTGACAGAAACAGAGATGGCAAAGCTTAATTCCTGCCCAAATTAAACCCTCAAAATAGAGAGGAAGAAAAAAAAAAAAACCAAACTGCAAATAAACCCCTGACAATAAGTTACACCAAGTTGTTTCCTTTTTGGAAGGTAGTGAGCTGCAAATAATTGCTAATAAAAGGTTCACTGTGTTTGGTGAATACAAATCTTTATTTAGTGGCTGCAGAGCAAGTCTTTTTCTTGCTCTCTTGACAGTTTAACTACACGCCAACAATATTTGCTTAAAGTCTTTGGCTCCATTAATCTCAAACCCTGCCATTGCCAAAGCTGATGACAAACCCCGGTTAGCATGGATCATCTACTTGCCCATGACAGTATTTTTCCCATGACATTAAAAGGACGTTTTTTTCCCCAAAGATAGCACAAGTCTACAGATTCTGAAGGTTTGAAAGGATAAGTCTATGGCTTAAGGTGACTGATAGAGATAGCTGGGGACTACATGGAAACAAGGAGAAGGAAGAATACCCTTGCACTCTAATTGGCTTTTTTGTTTACTCACAGTTGCTTCTAATATGGACAGATCTCCATAAGAAAACACAAAATTAGCACCTGTTAGGACAACTTAACCTTCAGGGAGAAAAGCAAACATCCTTGGGTTGTCAAGATTTTGAAACAAAGGTTACAAAGGATGTGATTTTTTTTTTTCTGGATTGTTTTAACCCTTTCTTACAACACACTGCAGCTCATTAACAAAGGTCCACCACTGACTGTTAACGACCCTCTTCCAAAACATACTACATGAAGGAGCACCATAAAATGTGGGACTGATTAACAATATCGTCATACTCTGAACATCAGATGGGGAAAGTACGTGCATGTTAAACATATTAAAGGAAACTGCGACATAGCAAGAAAAATAATCACTTATCCTCTGCCCCTTCATGACTGGCAAAGTTCAGTTAAAAGGCATTCACCAATTGTCCCCCATTATGACTCCTAGAACTTAGTAGATAAGAGCTTGAAAGCACCACTGCTTTAGCTGTTTTTAATTACCCACACCAAAATAGCTGATGGTAGGCAAATGTGGTTGGTTCATTAATGTTTGAGCAGAGTTAAAATATAGGAAGAGAGAGCTGGAAGAGATCTATGCCGTGGCCTTGTCATTCAAAGTAACCCTGCCATTTAAACCCTTGTGTAACCCATGCATGCTCCGCTGTAGAGGAGCTTGCATTCCTGGTCCCTACCTCTTCAGCTGCCAGCCTGGTATGGAAGGTCGCATTTATCATCAATAGACACTCTCTTCTGTTTGGATTTACATGTGACCACAATAGCAACAGTTCTTGAGCCAACACCAGCCTTTCTCTGAACTCACAGACACCCAGATTTATGGTCATGGTATTTAGTCCATGACCATGTTCTGCTCCCAAGCTGTGTTGGGAAGCAGAATACAGGCATTAGCAATGCTCTTCCCCTCCAGCCCAGCCCAGCAAGAACAGCACCACCTGGAAGATGACTGTGTTCCTCTCCCCACCACACACCTAGACTTCGTAAGAAGGTGCAACAACGCTTTGTGCCCACTCGTTCTGCTGAGCAATAGGGAGCTCAGCAGCCTCTCTAGACAGGAATAGCCTCCTGCAATAACTTCTCGCTTCTTCCTTGAGAAGAAACTTCTCAGAGACAGAAACTTTAAAGGAAACCCAGCAATTAAAAATCAGTTCTGTGTCCTTTTTCTTGACTCACCAGCAAGTGTTTTGGCCCTAAACCACAGCTGTCTTGACCAAGTAGCTGTATCACCTGTCCCAGAAGCCTGATCCCACAGGCAGATGCCAAAATGCTGAATTTTGAGGGGAGTACAAGAGATCTAATGGAAAAGCTGAGAAAGAAACCAGAAAAGTACTTCCAAGTGAAAGCTGTGGTATTCAGCCATGGCTGTGGACAATGCAAGCAGGATATGTATTATGTATACCTGGCTAACAATAGCATCACCTCCATCACCCTGCCCACAGCTCGTTCTTGATAGATAATGGCTTGATTAAGCTAAGGATTTCAGTGAAACTATTCTTATGTGAAAGCATAAAGCCTGCACAGAACTCTGCAGGACTGTGACCTCAGCAAGTAAATTGAACTAAAGTGATTGTAAATGAGCTAACATCTTTCACTTAACACTGCCTCCTGTTACTCTCCAACAGAGGCACCAACCTTTCTCTCACTGGAATCTTCCACTTCTCCGTCAAAACCACAAGCATCTCCCAATTTTTCTACACTTTAACCCCGGAGGGGTTCACACTGTAGCTAACAGCCTCCAAGACGACTGTAATAAAAACTGAGTGAGTCTTTGTTCTGATTACAGATTAAAGGGAACAATCCGCAGTACAAATGTAAAATAGCTTTTCCCGAGTTTTCTTTCCTCCCCCCTTTTTGAATAATCGGTATCTGCATTCGAAGGTTCAATGTCACCAAACATGAGGCTTGTGTACAAAAGCACAAGATCCTTGACTAAAGCACAGCATACTTAACAGCTCAAAAGCAATTGTTGTAAAACTTGATGGAATTGTGCCTGGCAATCGTATTTTATTGTCGTTTATACAGGGAAGCTTCAGCATTTTCTGGGCTTTTTTTTCTTTTTTTTACCTTGGGGAAGTGGTGGATATTTGATGAAGAAACTCGAGCTCAGGAGTTCATGGCCATATTTACTGTTTTCTCCAGAATGTACATATTTTATACAAAATACAACCCAGGTGTTCAGAAGAGAAACACTTACCATTTACTCAGGTAAGAATATAGCCCAAGGTCATATATAAGCTTGTCACTGAAGTTTACACTGACTGTGGTGCAATAAATTAAGGTCCAGTTCGACACAGTATTAAGTATTTTTGTGCTCTGTAGCAGGCTAAATCAAAATCTTTATAAGAGGTAGGAAGGAAAAAAAATAGAGCACCCTGAGGCCACAATTCCCCTGAAATGAAAGAAACCCAGAATCTGCTCCTTTCACAGTGAGGATTTAAATTTTCAATCCTCTTCATCCAAGAAAAAGTCCTTAACCACCTCATTTCCCCTTGCACTGCCTCTCAAATACAGGCACAACTGGGTGAATTAGACACTTATCCCATCTTCACCCCCTTCTTTTCAAGGGTTCTTTGGATAGAAACAAACAGGGAAGGGGAAAGACAAAAGACACACAGTTCTTATAGCCTTCGTGTAGCACCACTAGGAGAAGGGCTGTTTCTCTCTGATAAATGATTTGGGAAAGGAAGGGGAAAAGCAGGAACCCTGGCAGGCCTTGCTGCTCCCATCTTCCATTGCCAGCACAACAATGGGCACACGTGTGATGGGCAGGGGCAGAGCAGCATGTTCCACTGCTGTAACAAGCCCGATATTCACCAGGAATGCCCTTCAGCCTTTTGCCGCACACCACCAGCTGAGGAGGTGTGATCCTGACCAGCATGTCCATAGGGGCACAGCTTTCACAGCAGGGAGGACATTCCCACCCCACTGGCATAGAGGAGGAGTGGTACAACACACCACCGTGCCTGCTTGGGTAAGGTGCTCCTCCAGCAGCAACAGCCAGCAAGGAAACACCTCCACTGCCTGGGACACATGCATTGCCCTGCCTGAGGCGTAAACAAGGGTGTAGGGACAGGTGGCTGAAGGTCTGCAGGCCAATGGGAAAAGGAGTCCCGGGAAAGCAGAGTTTTGCTTTCCAGATGGAGTTGAGCACATCTGGGGGAGGCAGCACCTCTCAGAAGAGGGTTTTTTTCTCTGAGTCGCAGTGCTACGGAAGTGACACTCTGGAAGGCATTCTGCATGCATCTTCTTGCCTCTCTGCTGAATACACTCGGAAGCATACGGCATGTCCACAAATGGCAGTTTTAAATAGCGGGGGGGGTGGGGGTGTTAATGCTGGGATCCTTATCTGGACACCAGCTGTTTACACACATGAGGGTTTAAAACCAGCGTTTCTGGCATTGGGAGCAACAATGCAGTATGTGTTTCTCTGCCTTAGAAGAAAGAACATATACATATAGGTGACCAGCTAAAGTAGACAAATGAAAAGATCTAAAGTGAAACATGTGACTAGAAAGCTTTTCTATCTGCCAAACAATGACTGCAAGCTGGGACTGCCACATCTCTGGGTTGTCCTTTATACACTCCTTTATCCTCCCTAGAAATGGTAATGTGGGCCAAATATCACAGCAGCAGTAATTTCAGAACATCCCTCAGCCTGATGAGATAAGTGAATTTATTTCCTCTCCAGTGCATACACACTAATCAATATGATCTATGCTCATATGTTCTGTGCACCATAAATCCTGCATAGCCGGTACCTGTCAGACATACTATACATATGGGTAGCTCTGTACAGGATTTGCTGCATGGAGGGAAACCTTAGTAATCACTAAGTCACAGCCACACAGCTGGAAGGGATCTCAAGATATCCAGTCCCCTCTACAGCAGTGTCTCTATCTTCTCCCCTTCCTCACTCTCAAGCCCTCACATGATTTGAAATTAAAAAAAAAACAAAACACAACGCACAAAATAAAAACAAAAAACCAACCAAACACACCCCACCACACAAAAACGTATTCCAGCTTTTCCAGTGAGGAGATGAAGTAGAAATGCTGGGAGACTCATTGTAAGTTTCTGGGGGTGCCCATGGGAAGTTATTCCTGGTGTCTACACTCAGATCACTCCCATCTCTTTGCATCCCCATGGCTTATCCCCAAGTGGCAAATAACTCACCAGCCTGGGAGGGCTCCAACTACAACATACAGAGTGAGTGTGTGCATATGGCCACATATATATACACACTTTTATATATGTATGTACATACACAGATATATAAAAATCCCCAAGACTTTGCAGGGAAGGAAGAAGAGGGAAATCCCTCCTTTCATCTAGACCTAAATGGGAAGACCTGGTTTGCACTGGAAGTGAGATTTCAGAAACGTAAGGAATGAATGGTCTGCTTTGTCTCTGCAGCTTTGATATATCAGTTCCTTCAGTGACAGACTTGTTAATCTTTCCAATGTTGCTTTTTCAAAAAAGACAAACACAGTGGATAAATGCGAAGGGCCAACCACATCCCCTCCCATAGGAAGTCTCGCCACATGGGCAATTCTTCCAAGTAAAGAAAACAGCCCACTTTATTTACAGGGTAAATCATTTTGACTTATCTTGCAGGGGTTTGCTCATAGCAAACTGACAGTTTCCCCCTGTTGCACAGTAAATGGCTGACGGGGAAAATGTTTTCCTTCCCACCATGTAGAAACAACCAGCCAGAAGGGAGGAGGGGTCAGGGACTTCATTTTTCTAATACTCCATTAATGTTCTCCTAGCTGACAATCACTGCAAAGGCCTGAACTCACCACTCCAGGCAGCTTGAACGAGAAACCTGAATCTCTACAGGGATTTTTAGCTAAGTACATTGACTCAAGTTAGAACTTTTGGTCTTAAAGGGTAAGGTAACCATTAAAATTATTTCCAAGTAAGGCCATTACTCTAGGAAACAAAACAAAACAAAACAAAACAACAAACAAACAAAAAACAACAAACACCAAACCACCACCACACAGCATCTGTTTAAATCCTTGCCCTCAAAAAATGGTTGCATCTTCATCACTTAAAATGACAGAATAGCAGAGGTAGGAACATTTTAAAGGTGTGATATTCCCAAGCAGATTCGTTAATTTCTTTTTCTTTCATATACGCTTTTTTCAATGACAATCCACTGATCCATCTGTTGGTTTGGGGGGTTTTAACGTACAGCCTAAAAACAAAGCCAAATCTGGATATAATGCAAACTGCTATTTTCTTGCAGATGAAAGCTTGCAGCTCAGGAATGTAATTAGGCCTAATCTTTCTTCTATGGAAGTCAGTGAGATCTTAAAAACATCACCTTCAAAAAGTCAGCCCATCTCACCAGCTCTGATTCAGGTTACATCAGTAGCTACCCTGGCTTTTTAAATCCAGCCAGCCCTCCAAGCACGTTTTCCTTGTGCCACCCCATAAGGCAAAACACAAATGTTAAAAAGACTAAAAACCTGTGGGGGAGATTTGGATTTCTTGCCATGGCAGGTGAACAACAGGACCAACGCCAAGGGAGTGTAAAAGCACTGCAAGTAGTGCATTTGCTGAAGGCGTGCTCATCAAGAGCAGGAAGGACAGGATGAGTTAGGTCAGAGCAGTGCTTAGATTGGTTTCCTTCAGGATTGAGAGAGGACAACGTTTCTCCCCCCACACTTGCACCACTGCATCGGTATGAGGCACTGCACACAGACTGTGTTCATGGTCCTATTCAGCTAAATTGGGATAAACTGCGAGCGCACAAGTCGGTCTTGCTGATTTCAGCAGTGATCGCAACAGGATGCAAGTGTGTGCTTTTTTTTTTTCCAAAACAGCAAGCTAAATAAACCATCTAAGATGCCAATAGTCACACAACATGGAGAAATCCACCAAGACTTTTAGATGCCCGACACACACGCACAGAGCAAGAGTGGCATTCTGCAGTCTTAATACAGCAGGTTAAGAAGCGTGCATGTTCCACACCCCCAATGTCTTATTTAGGAGAGACATGAATCAAGGCCAGACCTCAGGCAAAATCCATGTAATTGCACTGATTTATACTTTTTGACATTCTGGTCTGCTGACACTGGAAAGACAATGTGCATCGGAGTTTGCTGCAAATATCCACTAACACATTTTTCTGGTTTTGGGGGGTTAGAAATATGAAAACATATGTTCTGATTTATAAACTGCAGGTCAAACATGCAGGTGTTAATGGCTTTTTCCCTGAGATTTTCAACTCCAGCCAGACCTGTGTATGAACGACCAATTAAAAAAAAATAGAAAATAGCACAGCATAATGGTGTTCCCATCATCTCATAGTAAAAAAATAGCATAGCAAAATTAGAAACACAGACCTTTCCACCAGGACTCAACCTCCAGGTAAGAAAACAACTTGGGAACCTGCTCAAATCCAACAAATGCTTCTGCTTTGACCTTAAATGGTGTGATTTACAGTAATAATAAATATTTTAAAGACCTTTCCAATTTAAATGGCTGAAAGTTGAAAGTTTTCACTAGTACAGTTAGTTGAATGATTAAAAGTAACTATAACCCTGCTGGTACTAATGAAGGCTGCACAAAGGTTCAGATTGCCTAATAGGTACATTTTTCCTTGTTGATTTTTTCCTTCGTTGTTCTAATATTCCCTTTGGGTCCCATCTGCACAGGTAAATTTATGATGTTGAGGATTATCCTGAAATATGGGCTCTATCTACACTGGGCTAAAAGCCCAGGCAGGTAAATGCAGACATATCATAGGATCTGGTGCAGTTCAGCTGTCCCCGTGCCAGGTCACGAGCACTGTGTCATCCAAGGATGGTGTAGGTTAGGACTTCACTGCTGCTTAGGACTCCATCTGTCAGTCTACAAACAAAAGGGGTATGACATGACAAGATGAATCCAGGGCCAGGACTCATCCTCTGATTTTCATCTGTGGTCCCATGAAACACATCAACAACCTCTGTAGGTGCTTTCTAAACCATGGCCAGAGACACCCAAGTTCAAGATCCCCGTTCTTAGATTAAGATAATTTTGGAGGACTGAGCTACTTTCTGTAGGGGTTTTCTTTGCTCACTGGAGAAGAAACCCAAGCTATTCAAACTGAGATGCCTGCAGTGAAATGCCTACATGGGGGAAATACAGGCTTTTAGGCCTGAATCACAGGGCGTAACACAAGTCACCTTTGCCTGCAAGTTCATGAGTTCCAACCTTCTGCGCAGAACACAGCCACACTTTGCATGGGAAGCTCCAGTGTCCCAGAGGTTACATGCCAGCCTGCAGCCACTTCAGGTCAATGTTGCCCTGCCTGTGGCCCACAGCACACCAGAAGACACAATACTTGCAAAGGTGCAGAAGAACCATAGAAGCATGGATGTGTTTGCTGGAAAGGTCACCTGGAGATTGCCCAGCCCAGCCTCCCACTTGTAGCAGGATTTTTGCCAACAGCAGAGCAGGTCAGCCACTAGCTGAGTCTTGAAAGACTCCAAGGATGGTGATCCTACAGCCTTCCCGGCTACCTGCTCCAGCACCGTACCACTCCCTGAGCAAGGCATCTTAATGCGCAAGATTGATAAAAGGCCAACGCATCCAGATCTGCAGAGTATAAGTGAACATTTGAAGATCAGCCTGATTTTTCACTGCAACAGGTGGCTCACATCACACACCCCCCACTCTGATACTTATTAGTGGTATGTTTTGGTGGGGTTTTTTTTAAGGCTGGTTAGTCCTTTGGTTTACACAGGCCGATAAATACTGCGCAGAAATGCCTGACAAAATTCCATACACCCTTTCTTCCTGTTTTAAAGAGTATTTTCCCGTCAGGTAACGTAACATAATTAAGCCAAAGATTTGTGAAGACAGCAAGTTGACATTGCCTTGAGACCACAGAACTGTTGAAAATTATTGTTTTAATGGGGATTCAAAGTGGGTTTGCATCATTATATCAATATATAAATCAGCTACACATTTAAAATAAAAAAATTAACTGGCCACATAATTCCCAGCAAGTCTAGCTTCTAGCAGTGTCATGAAGAAAACACCATCTTTTTCAATCCCAGTAAAAACATGGTATATGTGGTAGAAACTACAACCAAAGAAAGCTAGAGAGCATCCTTTAAAAACATTCCAAACATCTTTCTTTTTCATGTCATGAGAGATGACTTTTTCTATTTCTTGTGAGGCACTCTGCTGTTTTGCTTATAATTCCTCAGGGACCAGTGACCTCATGAAGAAAAACAACCAGGACAGAATTAGCCTTTATTTATATATTAATAGTTTTACCTCCAGCAGTAGCAGATACAATTTTGAGTCAAAAATCATAATTTGTGAGTGTTTGGATAGCAGCACTCCTGCAAAGTTGTGGTAGCAGGAATTGCCAGGGAAGGCTGAATTGTGGTTGACCAATTGCTGCATTTATTAATGGTCGGATCTGAAAATTAAACACATACTCCAAAACTGACGAAAGCCAGAAAGATCCTTTACATTCCCTGGATTTTATATCAAACCTTAACCATAAAGAAGAGTCATAGCACAGTGGGGGGCAGTGACAGGGAATGCAAGACAGCAAACCTCTTCCAATGTAAGCTCTCTCGACAGCATCAGCTAACAGGACGGTGCTGGAGGTTCTGGGGAGGCCTGGATGTCCAAAATCCCCCCTGCCCACCGCTGCCATCCCCTGTCCAGGGTCAGTTTAGCAGGTAACTGATCCTTGTTCTCACCCTGCCCGGTGAGAGGTCCAGTCCCTCCCTCCCTGAAACAGCCCTCATGGGGCTGCAAGAGGGAGCCTCCACCCTGAGGGCCAGCAAGGCGGTGAAAAACGATACGAACTGAACAGCAAAATCAATATTTGGTCAGGCCGAGGGGGGACTATCGATTCTTTTCTCATGATATCCATGTCTCCTGCACTTCCTGCTTCTCTGGGGCACTGGAAACCCAAGTCCCTCCTAGACCAAGGGTGGCCAGGCTTTGACTCTGCAACATCTGTACCTCACAAGAAGTTCACGTGTGGTCTCCTGGGCCAACGTTCATCCACTTGAGTGGCAGCAGGGACGTGCTGGCACAAGGGCTACTGGGTAAGCCAGGAGGAAGCAGGACAGCAGGAGATGCTGAGGGCAATGACTCTGGGTCAATGCAGGGGAGCACCACATGGAGATGCTGCCAGCTCCTGCCTCTGCCCTCTTCCTCACAGCCATGTGGCTACATCAAAGTTTTAGCGTCTTTTTCATTCAATCCCCTGCATCCATTTTCTCAATTATTTTTTTTCTGTCTCTCTCTCTCTGTCCCAGAAGTCTTATGTCCTGTGCAGACAGCCATGGGTGCCACACAACTAGGGGCCCAGAAATTATTCCCAGTCCTCACATCTAAGAACAGTTCCCTGGGCACATCTCAGCCCCATTTCTGGGGACCCTTATCCCAGCTCCATATTTCCACAGAGTATGGGAACCAAGGAATGAAGAGCAACATTCATCACGGGTGAGTGCAAATATAGCCAAGACCAAGGCCTGTTCTCCTATGAAGTTAACACTTTTTTCCAAGTTTCTCCCAGTTCCCCCACCACCGAGGGCCTTCTCACAGGTGGCCATGGTACATAATGATAGCTAACACTGGGAGCAGCAGGCCAAGAGGGAAATAAAACCACCGTGTCACTAGAGTCAGTATAGCATCTCAAAAACATGGCAGTTTTTTTTTTTTCCAGAAAAGTTACTATTTGAAGGCTCTTCCCCCTCTAAGAAAGCTAGAGTCTCCCTAAAAGTTACTTTAGATGAAAAGGGGTTTGTCATACCACACACTGTGCTGCTTGGTGCCTCCATTTTTCCAGTTGCAATAGTTTTGTATGACTCTGGAAAGTATCCAAGGATACGGGGATGAGAAGAGCATGAGAAAGGTTTCCTCCTCTTTCATCAAAACATTTTGCTTCCAGGTTTGAAAGCAATACTGCTCACAGCAGAAAGGCTGCTTTTAGCCAAGGCTCACAGAAACCTGCCAGATGCCTTGAACTCCAGGATGGAGAGTGACCAGTGAAACTTTCAACTTCTTGCCTGGGCAGAGAAACTTCTTTTCTCTGAAACAAGAACAAGCCAGCAAAACAACTCTCCACACACATACCTGTCTGACACCCATAAACATGACCCACACTGAACAGCCGTGCACACACATCACATCACAGCAGCTGCAACAACCAAAACACTGCAGTGCACAAGTTTTCCTCTCCAGGGAATGCACACGGGGATACCCACATTGCCAAGTTCACCCAAAGTTTGAGATCACAAGATAATCAAACCTCCTCAGTCATCCACACATCATGTGTGCTGACTCCTGCCCTGGCTCAGGCTGGGAATACTGAAATCTCTCAAATCTGCTCTTCCACACAGTCTTGATACAGGAGGAAAAGAGCCCAGCCAGAGCTGACTTTTGCCTCACAAGGTCTCCGAAGGCATTTCCAGGCTTTGCAGGCTCTTGGCCTCCCTCGCTGCTCTGCCCTCAGCCAGAAGGACCTGATGGTGGCGGGAGAAAACTTGAACTCAGCCCTGATAACGCACAAGAGAAAGGCATAGGAAAGCAAAGGACATAACACCGGACAAACCCATGCATCGAGGCAAACATGAGCACGGCAGCAATACAGTTGCCTTGGAAAAGCACAACCACAACGCAACCAGGGTCAGGCACGTTGCTGAGAGCACCAGGTGGCACTCAGATGCTGCGACGCCAGGGACAGCAGAGACAGCCTATAGCTTTATCTCCAAAAGCCTACCCTCAAATGAATCAAATCATCAGGCACCTGAAAGAGAGCAGTTCCCATCACTGCTCACAGGAACACGAACAAACCATGGCTGCGAGTGTCCTTTGTGGGTTGCATCTGGCAAAAATTGCCTCACAAGGGTTTGGGAGAGTCTATAGAGAAAGCACTCAGCCCTCAAAAAGACAAATATACAACAGAGCTGGCTAGGTGGTGGCTGCCCTTGTTAAACTTCATGGAAAAACACAACTTGTGCAAACCAAATTCCCTCGCTAACCTCTTCCCCTTGTTGAAATATTAAACAAAAATAACTTCTCTTTTTATCTTTGAGCCAGCAGGACAAATTCATCATTAAAGGAACTTCACTGAAGTCAACAGGGATATATCTGAGATGAAGAAATGAATTTGACCTATTGCTTTTTTCTGTCCTTATGTTCTAACTAATAACCAAGTTGTACAGACTTTTAATCAACGGAATCTGAAAACCTGGCCAAAGCGGCTTACTTTCTCCCCCCTCAGCATCACTATCTGTACTTTCATATGCTTTTTCTTTAAGCAACTTTGGAAAACAGGTATTTTGAGCCAATTTAATCATATATTTTTTTTTCATGGATATATTATCAAAATCTTGACATACAGTTTACCTAGAATATTTGCTCCTGAAGCAGTAACTATTAAAAAAATGCTATTTTTGTATTTTAAATATTTAAAATTGTACCAATTCCCACTAAAAAAAAAATAAATTGTGGGTGTTTTAGGCACACACATTTGTTAAAATTACTCCAGCCAAAGGATGACTGGATCTCCCTGAAAGATGCATGGAATGAAGAAGAAAAAAAAAAAAAAGCTGCAGCACACAAGAGCTAAAATGCTGTGTCTCAGCACACCGATGGCTCTTTCCACAGAACTGGGGCACATGCTTCTTGCTGGGTAGAATAGAAGGGACTCGAAGAGGGAAAGATTTGCCGGCAGAGGAAGAAGATGATGAAATATAGAAGCTACCGAAGCTGGTGTTAGGTGGAAGATGCATTTTGTGTCTTGTGTTATATTGCCTGCCAGTCGATTACAGTGCAGCCTGTATAAACACATCATGTGTGCTCTGACAGGGAGTCGGGGTGAAGCAGGGTGTCAGGGTAAAACAGAGGATAATAAAATCACTTTAGATTTATTTCTCTAAATTGGAAACTTCATGCTTACACCTGACTAAATCATCAGCCTGAAACTTTAGCTTGACTCCCACAGAAAAAGTATGAAACCTTATCCCATCTTTGTTTAACAAAGGCCAATCAAGCTCGCCTAATGAATTCTGCAGATGTAGGTGACAGGATGCATTTGGCCATTTTAATTCTGCAGGGCTTCATCAGACCGGTCTTCAACATACCCATCTTACTCTTTAACCGACAGAAGAGGTTTCAGCACTCTCGAAGCCAGGCTGCACCGCTGCAGCCTGTGGGCAGAGCGGATACATAAGCACGTTATTGGCCATTAGCCACAGCCTACATAAATTCTGACAAATATTAAGGAAAGCCTCACAGGTGGCTGGTGGCAGTGGCTGGAGGATGGCAGCGCTCACCCCTGCTCCTCTCCAGCTGGGCAGGAGCAGGGCACCTCCACCACCATCCCACTGCCAGGCAGTCTCCCCACTTGCAAAGTGCAAAAGAACCTTTTTTTTAAAGAAAAAAAAAATCTAGCATAAGGAGCTGGTTAAAAAACAATAAATCAGTGGTGAAATGTGGATAACAACCTTCTCTGTAAAATCAACATGGATTGTGTTCCTGCAGAGAGCCGTCTGACAGGCTGGTTGAAGCCTGACTGCTTGCAGCCAGATTTTTTTTTTTTTTTCCTCCAAGCTGGAGGAGTATCTTGGATCAGGGGGAAGCAAGGAGGTCTCTTCCTTTTGTACATGGTTCTGCTGTGTTAGAAAATCAATAAGCAGGGTCCTGACCTCAGCATAACTTCAGACATCACTCATGACTCCTTTGAATCTCTTCCCCCACAAAAACCTAATTTTGTTTTTAATTGTGCACACCAGAGGGAGTGCTGGCAGGGAGGGGAGGCCGTGCCTCAAGATGTGGGCAAAACCCGTTTGCACCCATCCCTCCCGACAGGTAGAAGTCAGAACAGAGGAGGAACATACCCAGGAAGGGTGAGGGGAGCAGGGTTAGCTGAGGTAGAGCGCAGCCCAGCAGGAAATGTCAAAAAAGAAACCATATGGAGTGTGGAGGTGCTATGGATTAATATGAGAATTCCTAGCTTTTTTTTTTTTTTTTTTTTTTTTTTTTTAAGAGGGGCATCAAAAATAAAAATGCGCTTTTTCTGTCTTTGTGTTTTAGCATTGGGCTACTCTGTTAAATCCCCTTTATTTATTAAAAAAAAAAATCATGTTTTGCCACACATTTTCCCTCCAGCCGACTCCTCAGGCTGGCTAAATTGGGTGATTAAAATATAGGAAGGCCTCCAGATTCCCCTCAGGACTGTTTTTAATATCTGTAAAACTGCCACTTTGTCTTGCCAAGGTAAACACCATCGCATGCAGTTCAAAGGTGAGCAAGCCTAAATGTTTCCTTTCGCCTGAAAGGAATCTGCCTTGGGACCCTGCGGGCCATGCCGGAGGGGGACGCGGCCAAGCCCGGACCACGGCGTGGTGGCCGGAGAGGCATCTGTGTACACAACGCTAACTTCTCCCACACAAATACTAAAAATTTCTCATTAAAAATTATTGCTGTGTCAACATGTGAGGCCACTCAGCCCCCAATCTGGAAAAGACGTTCTGTTTTTTTCTTGCCTTTGCTGGGAAAGTGGCGGCAGCAGCAGAGGAGGGGGGGCAGAGAGGGATGGGACGTGAGACCGAAGTCATCTGCTGCTGACTTTGGATCTCTTCTTTCTCCCTTGTCACTCAAGTTGAGATTTCCAACTGTTCCACTTCATCTATTTTAGTTACTCACTACCCAGATTTTTTCCCCTCTCCTCCTTCGCTCCCTATCACAGAGCTTTATATTTCCCTCACATGGCTGGGCTGGCCGCAGTGCTTGGTGTTACTTTAAATGGAAATGGGATTTTAAGCCATCTCTTTGTCGTAGTGACTGCAGTGCCTTCAGAGCAAAAAATTTGCTGTTATCTAGACCCATCTACACAGATGCTGCCATAAATCTGAACGTGCTCTGCCCATTGGTGATCCCTTCCACAGGTGGCCAGGAATTCCTAACAAAACAGCACAGGGACCAAATAATTGACCAGAGCCCGCAATACAAAATTCATTCAAAGCCCCAACCAATTCAAGCTTTTAATTCTGCCCCACAAGATTGGGCATTTTGCTCCAATGCACCAAAATAAATTTTTTTAAATATACTTTGTTATCAAGTGAGGTGAAGGACGGGAAGTTACCCCAGGGAATGAAAAAATGGGATGGGTTGGAGAGAGGAGGGCAGGGAGCCAGTTGTGCATGTAAAACTGAGCAGCCGCCCCTGCTCAAAGCATTCATCTCAAGGGAGGGCTGGGTGGCAGACGGGCGGGCGGCCAGCACACCCCAGCCCTGAGAGGCTCCCGATGGCCCGCTCTCCAACGCCATGCTGAGATGCGTGCGGGTTTGTGCAGAGACGACATGAAATACAGCGACGTGTAATTAACCTGATGTAATGCTATATATCAATAAGTTAAAAAAACCAACAACTTGCTTTGAGGTCAGGCACCCACACACACAACTCAAACAGTGGAGACCTAATCCAAATTTATTGGAGTTTGTAACAGCTGGACTTATGCCTCTAATACCTTTTAAGTGCCTCTTTTAACAGTGAACTGAGAATGTCTTTCATTAAGGTGGAGTTGAAAGTATGTTAAGTTCATAAGCATGAAAATAGCCATTTAGTTCTCTTGGAGATTAATTCTACCTTCAGTTTACTCTCAGCGAACCCCATTAATTTCTGGGATTTGGTCTTTAGTGTCCCATTTGCATAAGCTCTGTTTATTATAGGGCCTCTTGATAATGTGAAAGTATTAAAATATTTCTTTCCCAAAATATAGAGGCATTAATCTTGGAATCCTCCTAATGTCCTTAATTTGCCATCAAATCCCACAACAAGAACAAATGCGCTTTCTAATCAGCAATCTTTTCTCACTTATAGGCCCTGATCCAACAAGCTTTTAAGCAAACAATTTACTTTAAGCAATGAGTAGTCATACTGGAACCAATGGAACAGCTCATGTGTTGTGATGGATTGGGGCCATAGAAAATTGCCTTGATGAAAATGTCAATGCTCCCATGAGCTGGTGAAAATATATTTTTATTATAAACACACAGAGGAACTGTTTTGATCTGAACATTATGGGTAACAAGCTTTGAACCAATGCTTTTTCACGGTCAGACCTAAACAGAAACTGAACACCACCAGGTTGGATGACAGTTTAAAAAGGCAGCCGAGAGCCAGATTGATGTTTGTATATAATGAAATTTAGTATTGATGTGATATGGACACTGTCCAGCCTCTAGGACTTGTTAGGGCAATGTACAGAAATTGTAGAGAAGATAAAAATCAAATGAGCACAAGGAAAATAAGTCTCAACTCTAAGAAACAACATTGTTTTGAGCTATTTTGCTGCAAATGCTTTGAAGATAAGCTACAGCCCAATGTAAAATACAGAAGTGACAATGATGTCCAAGCACCATGCACAGACATCTATCATGCCTGAGTTTAAGTCAGCAAATCAAAGCTGGGCCACTTACCAGACATCAGTTAATAACTGGAGATGGGTTCAGAGAGCCTTCACGAAACCACCACTTTGTCCTCATGCCAATACATGCCCATGGGCACCAGGCAGCGTATGGCCAGGGGGGTTTGGGGCAGCACCTCCATCTCCCCAGCTGCAGGTGATTTTGGGTAGCACCACTCTGTAGCAAGGTACAGATCATTACAAGAACAGACAACAGAGCAGCACGTGGGACTGCCAGATAAGAAGTGATAACAGACAACAGCTAAACCCCAGAGACCGGCACAGAGTTAATCCAAGATTCCTGCTGCAGCAGAAAGGGAATCACCCCTGTTTTTATGAATATCATATGTCCATCTGTTTGCTGGATTGACGTTGTGTTGCCTGTTCTATGATCACTGGGACTTACTCCCACCAGGAGCTAACTGCACACAGGTCAGTAGGTTGATGACAGCCCCGGCTGGCCCCATTCACCAGTACCCAATGGACAACACAGGTGTCCTTCAACCCAGAGGTTCACCTTGTGTCACACCCAGCTTGGCACAAGGGGGAGAGGGCCAGAAGTCACACCAGAATGAGGGACCTCATGGCAAATAAAAATGCAGGTTCTAAAAGCACAAGGGAGACAGGGAGGAGCATTTCTGGGAAGGAGTGGAAGCCCTGGCTCAGACACAGCAGGGATCTGCATAAACCAGCCATAAATGGCTCAAATTAGCCCAGGTTTGTGCTCTGAAAAAGCAGCATCACCTGAAAATTCTGAAAGGTACCTTTGCACTGACAGAGCTTTTGATGTTTTCCATGCAAAAGGAGGACAAACCAAACAGGACCCCAGGGAACAAAATTAACTACCATTTCTCACACCACTGCAAAAAAAGGGGTCACTGTTGAAGAGATCAGGCAGCAGATTTCAAATGGACAGGAGCAGCAGAAGCCTTTACAAGGGCACTGTGGATACCAAGAGGCCTTTTTTAAAAAAAAAAAGGACAAGACAAATTCAGTGCCAGACCCATTACTGACTCAAACAGAATAGAGGCTTCACCCCATCATGTTGCTGAACGTCTAACATGGAAGATGTGTCAAGGAAAGACTCACTCTCATTTTTCCCACTTATGAGCAAGCAGACCCAGCCACAAGCACAGCACTGGGTTAGACACACCATGGACTGACCCAGTGCAGTGAGTGGTATGTTTGCACCTGGGAGGACACAGCCATCTCTGGTAAAGGGGTTCCCAGCATGCAGCCTTCAAGCAGGTCACAGGGATGGGAGGCATCCTAGCGACTCCACGGGCTGGTCAACCAGCCTCCCACGCCCAGAGGAGAAACCACAGCCTCTAAGTGGGAATGGAAGTGGTACCAGCACTGCAACAGGGAAATCGAGGTGGTAAAAGAAGGGGTGAGGTAAAAGAGCTATGTCCTTCCACCATATCAGTGCCTCCACACTGAATGCCTTTGGATGTGGAAAGTTGCTGGACCAGGGGGAACCAGGCAAAGAGCCAGAGAGGAGCAGGCTCTTCACCAGTTTCATCTGCAACAAAGCCACATCCTGACTGCAAATCTTGCAAATCAATTATGACCACAGGTTGTTGGGTTGCAAAGGCGAGGGAGAGGGAGTTTATTTGTTTTGCTTTTCTTAGTAAACCACAAGATCATTTCCTAGCACATTATCCTGAGAATGACAGGCAGGGCCAGGGCTGCCGGGTGCCCAGGAAGAGTCTGCCAAGTCCCAAGGATCACCATTGCTAATTGGCCCCTCTGAAATGAGCGTGACAGAGAGCCACATTTTCTCACCCGCGGGTTTCAGGGTTATATTTAACTGGCCGAGGCAGAATTAAATGTCAGCTTGGCTGGAAGGGGAAAAAACAAAACAAAACAAACAACAACAAACAAAGTGAGAACTTGTCATTAAGCCGGGGGGGAGTCAGTGCTAAGCACGCTGCAGACGATGCCCACACACAGGGCTGGCAGGCACAGGCAGCCCTGACAGCAAGAAGGAACCAAGGGATTCATCCCTTTAAAAACACATAGCTTAGATTCAGGTCATTTATTTTGATTTGTAAGCAACACAGGGAACCAGGGAGAGGGAAGGCAGATGGTAGGGACCTTTATCCCTTCTGATTTCTCTGCTGGATAGTCCCACCCCCTCAGTTTGCTTGCAGCCACAGACCTCCACATCCAGCAACACCAAGGGCAGAATCTTCCAGCAAAAAAGGGGATGGGGTGGCAAAAAGACAGGGACAGAAAATCCCTCAAAACACATCTGGAGCCACTGGAGTAAGTTCAGTTCAGCTGGAACACAAGTCCCTTCAGGGGTTATGAAAGAGGGTGGAGGAGGAAGAGGAAGGACCAGTGCCTCCCCCACACACAGCACCCACTCCAAAGAAGCCAAAAGGCCTTTAGGCAGCAGTGCACAGTCCCTGGCATAGGAAGGTCAGCTCCATCCCTCTGCTCTCTAAACCATGGGGGTTCAGGCTGCCTTGGGGCATGGTACCAGCCAGAGAAAACCACAACCCCCTCCTCCCCACAACATGCTGCCTTCTTCAGCCCCACTCCTGCCTGCTTCCTACCTGCATCCATGTATGCAGAGGCAAGAACAGCCCTTGCCAGAACTCTCAACAGCACCCAGCCCCTTCCCCTTTGGGGGAGCACAGTGCTGGCATCACACAGGCTTCAGAAGCCACTATCAGGCTATCATAGAACTCGGCGAACCCACTCAGATACAGCAAAGGGGATATTTGCCCCCTGCCAAACAGGATGATGTAGGACACATGCAAAGAGACAAGGCACATATCCACCTGCTTTGGTTGCGCCTCACTTGCTTTGGTTCAGGGATGAGGACTATATTAACATGTTCACTCTGCAAGCCACATAATACAGCCACTTCTCAGGTCAGGTTTATGAAGGCAAGACCAGGACTAACAAAAGGGGGAGGCATAGACCCCCCCCAGATCACAATGGGCTTGCACCCACTCCAAAGGCAGCACATCTGTGTGCCCTGCCCAGGGTCACAGGCTGGGAAAAGAAGAGCAGGGTCACAGGGAGTAATTAGGGGAGATCTTAAACCACAGGAGATTCACAGCTTCACATGCATTAGCTAATAAGGAAATTAAACTAGGAGTAATGCAAAATTGGGACCATACCTGTACAAGTTTTCCTTTCTTTCCTCTCCTCCACCAGAAACTATTGTTGAATCCAGGTAGTCTCTTCCTCCTCACATTCTCCAAATAAGAGAAAGCATCAAATTCTAGGAAATTAGAACTACTGCAGGAAACCAAACCCATCTTTTCAGAATACAAGGTTTTGCTTTCCAGTTTGAAGTATTCCAGACCAAACTGGGTTTCAAATCATGCTTTTGTAAGTCGAAATGGACACTGCAAATGGAATAATTTGTTTTGAGGCAGTTTAACTTCAAAAGCAGAATGACAGAGTTAAATTTTTGGCACTATCGAATCAAAATGTATTCAGTGGAAATAGGTTATTTTGACTTTTTCATCTTAATTGGAGACCAAAAATTTCAAAAGCCCAACAAAATGTTGACACATCCAAATTTCCTTCAGGCTGGCAGGTCTATTTTCTAACCACCCTTTCTTAAATGAAGATGGAAATATTAAGCCTCAGCTCATATGTCTACAGGCTTATTTTCTTTAGCTCCCATCTTTAAAATCTGGAGACCATAAATAGCCAGGTTTTTTTTATTCCTCCAGACTGCAACACAGCCTTTTAAACCAAACATTTGTAATCATCACAGCTGTAATAAGTACAACGTTTCTTCAAAGGGATTACATTGGACTGTGGTTTTCAGTATTGCTTCGTTGTCTGTTGTGAAATCTCCTCACCATAAATTAATTTGATTCTATTATCTTTCCGATATGATCTGCTTTCTGACAGATCGGTTTTATCTCAGTTCATTCCTGTTTCCTATTGACAGCTCAGAGCACTGTTGAAGAAATGTAAGTTATTAATGTTGACAGGGTTTGTAATGGAATATCTTTTATCCAGCAACGTATCCTTTGTAATGTTTTTATTCCCCCTTCTCTGGCTACTTTAAGAGGCTAAACAGAAAAATCAAACAAGCCATACAGCTTGACTTTCCTGGAACCCTTTTCAGTTCTTTCTGGAACATCTTTCTACATTCACTGAGGATGTTATGGTATAAGGTGTTATTCATATTGGACAAAACTACTAAAACAATAACATACTGAAGGTTAAGTACAGTGCAATCCTGTTGGAAATTCAAGCACTGGATCAAACAACTTAAAAGTAGTTCATATTTTTACAAAATGATGTAAGCCTAGAATGCCAACCAACAAGAGAAATGGGGAGGAAAGTTAACAAGACAGCTTATGTACTACCCAGGCTTGAGACGACAGCTCCCCAGGCACCATCAAATAGGAGAGGGAAAAAGAGAGACATAAAGAGATTCAATCCATTAAGTCAGAGGTACTTGGCTGGATCACTGGAAATTAGGCACCTGTCTACCTTCTGCAGGCCTGATCCCTGGGTCAAAGCATGGACCTGAACCTAGATCTTCTCCATACTACTTTACCAACATCCTCAAAAGACCCTTCCAATCCACACGATTCATTTAGCCTTAAATGCCTATTAAATAGTTTCTTGAAAACATTAAAAGTGCACAAGGAACACAAGAGAAGAATTAAACTGTCACACCTCTCCCTTTGCACCTCCTCTGCTGGAGCAAATAAATTCCAGGCACCAAAACTTCAGCAGCAGTGATTGTAGTTATACCAGGAACAGCAGATAAAACACCTCTAAATCGGTGTAATTCTCTATTCAGGTTCCCCTGCAAAAGCGTTTTACAGCCACCCTGGGTTCATGCTGCACAAGATACCAGGATTTACGATTGGGATTTAAGCAAATCTGTAACTCCTAATGAATGGGAAAAGGCTTTGTGTGCAGGGAGCGTGAAACCCAGCAGCCCCCTCTTGGTTTTCTATCTCTTTTCAAAGTGTATTGTGTGATGTTGCCAGAGCCAGCAGAGGGACCAGGTGTCCAGGACTGGCCCAAATAGTCCAGAATAGAGAAGGAACTATTCCTTCATCCAGGAAAAAAAAGCCTTGTCAGTCCCAGGTTTCCACCTGGAGCACGAGGTTTTCCCACAGGTCTCTTACAAGCTGCACCATCAGGAATGCATCTCTCCCAGCAGCGTGGCAGGAGAAGACCTCGCCTCCTGTCTCGGTTTCAGGAATTCACTAGGCTCAGGGCTGCCTTGGTCTGACATGTCTCTGTGTTGACATTTACTGACAGAGTATTTTCCCTAGATCTGTTAGTTTACTTTGACCAGCTTCCACATTCTTATCTTACCTCCAAAATGATCAGGCCCTATTTCTTGGTATCTTTAGCAGTAGGCTCTTAAAGCTCAACCTGCTTGCCTTCCAGTAAAGTTAATAGTACCTTTTCCCAATTATCTGGAGCCCTTGAGAGCCCTCTGTTATTACTGGAGTGTTTTTCATTAGCTGTGCTGGTTCCAGGCTGCGGGAGAATGGAGCTCAGCACAGGAGTCGAGCTGTTCTGGACACAGCAAACGAGAAACCCTGTAACACAATTAGAAGTACCCACAGGGTAACATATAAATTTACTGTCAAGCCCTGAAATAACATGGCTAGCTAATGAAATAACAAAATAAACTTTGTTTTAATTAAAATTAAGAACATTTTATCTCTCTCATTTTAGTCTTAAAACAGGGGCAGTTCAAAAGTCATGATGGAACAAATGAAAACAACATTTGCAAAGTGAGGGGCAAGGGCAACATCATCAGGTTTGGAGTGACCCGCACCGCAAACTCCTGGCAGGATCTTTGTCTGAAAACAGCCTGCTGTAGATATATGTAAACCAGATTCCTAGTGAGGGGCTAAACCTAAAAAACCCAGAGATATTCTCACATGCCCACCTCCCCTCCAGATTCAGACTGAGCAGTCTATTCCCCCACATCCCAGGACACCCCTGCCACTCAAGCAATGGAATACAAACTGCTCAGGAGCTGCCTGCACCAAAGAAGTGAGAGTCCAAATGCTAGTGATCAGTCTCTGCCTTTAACGTCCTGGTCCCTCATGCCTGGAGACAGCAACTCTGCTCTGCACAGGGAGTTTCATTCCACTTTGTCTTCACCCACCAGCAGCAACTTGTTGGCTGGCAGCACTCCTCATCCCTGCTCCCGGGGTACCAGCAGTCAGCAGCACAGACTTCACTGCTGCCACCTCACAAACCCGCAGTGCTGAAAGCAAGCCTGGCATCTCACTGCCTTCTACCAGCTGGACTTTCCCAGCTTAGGCTACGATGAAGACAGGTGGCACAAACCTGATGCCTTGTCCCCAGGCGGCATCATGGTACACACTGTGCAGGTGTGCACACCGACAGCAGGCACAAGCAGGGCACCCAAAACAGCTCTGACAGAACACAGCTCTGCTGCTCCGGCTGCTATTGAAGCCAAACACTCTTTCCACTATTCTCATTTCTCCTGGCCTCTTTCTCCTACAGCTGATTGATTCTTAACTGTTCTCAAAAGCCTTGGAGGGGCCCGAGTTACACTGTGAGAGGGACACTGCTGTGTTCCTCACACTTGCCATGGTTATTCAGCACAGGAATGATCCTGCCTTGAGACATCCTAGCTGAACAAGATATGTTATAGAAGCTTTATGCATACAAAGGGAGAAAAGGGAGAGCAGGTCATAATAATAATCAGCTTTCCTTTTTTATATATATAAACAGACGTTCTGGCAAAAAGTAGTGGGGCAAAAAATATTCCATGCTTGACTGGTTTTAATGAACAATGGAGGTATGCGGAGAACTAGACTATATGATCAGAGTCTCATGAAAAGCCAAAATTACCCAGGGGAACCAAATCCTCTTGGTTGAAATCCCAGTTTTCTGTCAGAAGGTCTCCAACAGATTTTCAACAGTTTCAATATAACCTTTTTTAAAAC
The DNA here is from genome assembly GCF_003259725.1 of Athene cunicularia. Lineage (NCBI taxonomy): Eukaryota > Metazoa > Chordata > Aves > Strigiformes > Strigidae > Athene > Athene cunicularia. The sequence goes on from NW_020799109.1 coordinate 9,597,922, forward strand.
CAGTTTGATATCTAGTCCTGCTGTAAACGAGATTTGAAAAAGTTTCTCGTCTCTTAATGTTCCACATATGTGAATACAACCAGTACATCCACTATAGATACAGATGAATGATTCCATACAGGACACAAACACTATTGAAATTCCAGAAAGAATAATTTATTTTTATATATATATATATATATATGCATCTATCATTCTAAAGTTCTGTGTAACCTCTGAACCACATTTGTTGATAGCCTCTAGTATTCCCTAGCCATTTCTGCTTGCATACAATGAGTTGGAGAAGGCAGATCAGAGCTAGACTAGAAGTGTGTTAAAGCAGGCCTGATCTGTTGGTGGGGCTTGTCCTGCTCACAGATGATCTCCCACACCTGTTCCTGAGTCCAGTGGAAGCACAGGTAAGTAATAAACTGTACTACACCCCTATTCCCCCTGGCTGTTAAGAGTGATATGAGAGGGTGCTCTGTGGGGAGCATTAGATAATGTTCAGAAGGCAGATAGCTCCCCAGCCCATTTAGAAAATCAGGCCCCTTAAAGTCCAACAGATCAGGCATCCAAACCCTGATTCCTCAGGGAATAGACCTTAAATCACATGGCCAAGCCCAGCAGTTGGCTCACTGCTTTGAGACACATCTACCATTTCCCTAAGAAACTGGCAGGATCTGTAGCTTGCTCTGGAGGTCACCAAATGCAGAGTATGGAAAAAAATAAAATCCAAAAGCAAAGAGGAAGTAACATCCAAAACCAAGGAACATGAAATCAGCTGAAATATCCTCCCCTCTTACTGTGAGAGAGTTCACTTGCTCTGGAAGGGACCCAGAAGATGGGCAGCTTTCTTTAATCCAAAGTTTAATTCAATTCTTGACCTCAACCATTGGATCCAAAAGCCAAGACCTTCAAGTTACAGGGAAGTCTGTCAGTAGCCAGGCAGGACTGTGGTGTACAACTGTGGTGGTGTCTGTGTGCCAGACTCAGCGTTGCAGATTAACTTGCTCTTTCTACAGGATCTACTTGCCAGAAGACCTGAGCTACCATAGAAAGCACAAGGCAATGAAGGATGCTTCTAAAGTGACCAGCGTAGGTGCCACAAACCACAGCATGAGCAAAGCTCTTTAAAGCTCTTTGATGGTGTGGTTACATTGCTTTCTGAGTAAAACCAGCTCAAATTTGCTTAGATGTGCTGTAATCATATCTAGATATCCGCTTTGTGCAAAGTGTATGCTGTCTATGACAAATTAGATGTCCATTAAAAGCAAAGAAGCTTCCAAACCCAGAGCAGGAAAGATTAAAGGAAGAGGTGTAAAAGGAAAAGAGCAGAGGAATAGGAATGAAAGTCTCAGAAGCAAACTCAGGATTGTCAAGAAATAAGAAGTGATGTAAAAATAACATAGGAGGTCAATCACCAGTGATACAGTTCATGATTCAAAACCTGCATATCTTAAATGATCTAAACTTATTCAATCCAATAAAAGCAACAGTTTTCATTATACACTTACTATAGGGAAGTATTATTTCTGCATTGGCTTACAAATTGTCTCCCTCTTTCTTTCTCAAACTCATCGCAATCTTAACTAATACAAGTAAATCTCTGTGCATGAAATATGAACCACTGGCAGCTCTAAGGCTCGCTTTTCATCCCAAGCCTAATGGGCAAAGCACTGTGATTTCATTTCACAAGCTTTTCCAACTGAGCTCAGAGTCGATCATTTGCCAGAGCTTGTCTCTTGCAAACAGCCTGCCGGAGCCGCTGAACTCATGGGGCCATCAATGGTGCAACTCCAGAAAACCCGACACTTTAGGCCAGAGACTAGTTTATTCCAAAGCACTAAAAATGTCTCTTGAGACCTGTGATCACAGAACATTGTCATAACACTTAAGAAGTTGTGGTATGTTAATTAAAAGTTCTCAAAATATATGCAGGGCCCTGCCTGTCCTTCACTTGGATGTGCACAAGAAGCCAAGAAGTTAATTTATAACAAGAGAAATGTCACTGGAGCGCTGCAGCTCCATGAGATAGGAAAGTGGCTGTCCAGGACAGTGGGACAGGCTTTCAGGTAGAAGCTGTGTCTTTACCTCTCCAGCACAAGGTTCCTGGTCTTTCGATGGTGCTCCCAGGCTCAGTCACTCATTTAAATGCTTGAACCAAAAACCTGTATTTCCCATCTTAAATATCATGGGCACTTGCCCCACCCCCACCAGGGAGCTCTTATGTCAAAGGATCTAAAACTAAATTTCATCTAAAAACAGTCAAAGAGCCCATGAAGCTTGACAGATAGTGTGGTTTCCCCTATACCCAAGGGAAATGAGAGATGTCACAGGTGTTTAAATGTATTTGCTACTGACCAGTATCAAGCACAGAGAAGATGAGGTGCAAACACCTACAGACAGAATTAAAGGCTGCTATAAAGGTTGGAGTGAATGAGACCTCAGAGCAATGGGTTCCCAAGGGGAGCACCTCCATGACTGACAACTAAGCACATACTTATATGGAAGAGCAAGACCTTCAGTCTTATTTTATCTTTTGGAAGTTTCTTCCTGCAGCAAACAGGGAAAAAGAGCCAAGGCTACAGGAGGAGATACCTGCCAGCCCTTGCCTGCTCTGTCAACAAGCAGATCCTGGCCTCAAGGCAGTCTCAGCCATTGGTCTATGGACACTGTGGAGCATCCCATGGTGGAGAGCCCCAAGACACTGCTGAGGGAACCAAGGTGGCACCAGAGCTCTGAGGACCCAATGCTTATCAAAGCACTCCTGGAGCATCACCTTTTAACACTCCATACAGGGGCAGAGGACTTGGCATTACAGGCCTCACACAACCCACTCCTGAACTCTTCAGAAGAACCTGAACAGCCCAAACCAAAGTTTGCAAGAGAGCTAGATCCCCCACTCCCGATAGATATCCACACTGGATCGCCTTCTGTGGCTCTGCTCCCAGGGGGTGTGGGATGCCCAGGGTAAAGTCTAGAGCCATCCCCATGTCCCATTTTCATGTTGTAACCAAAGGACTGCTGGGAGGAGTCACTCCCCACAAAAGCTGCAGGGAACACAAAGTTTAATTTTAAAATATCATTTTTGACAAAGCTGCAACTTCCAGACAGGGGTTAGGGAGACAGCAGGGGGAAATGGTTTGTCAAAAAATTCTTGTAGTGTTTTATGTTCTTTGTTGAATCTGGATGCGAAGAAATTAAAGGATAAAAAGTATGAACAACACACTACAAAATATATTAGAATAATTTCTAGGCAAAATAGAATAATTCTTGGCAAAAGTGTTTTGATTGCCATTGCTTTTGATAACATAATATGTCAGAATACACTGTACTATAGCCTGTGAAAATAACATCATCTTACAAAGAAATACTTCATTAAGCTTTCTGCTTGCCTCCCCTAGAACAGCTAGTTATAAGAAAAGTTATACAAACTGATAGGAAGTGCATTAATTGGAATATAAGGTGGTGTTGGACTCAGAGTGAAAGGCCCTTTTGCTGAGCAAAGATGTGTATTAAAATTCAAGTCATGCAGGTTATACTCCGAATCCAACAGGCAAGAACTTTCCATAGTTAGTTTAAGAATATTTTCATAATATAAAGATGACACACAGTTAACTCATTTTAAGCAATTTATGCAGAACAAACAACAATATTTGGGTGGATCTAGGAAAGCAAATAATATTTGTTTCCAAGAGTGCTACATGGAGCATTCATTGATTATTCTGCTAGGTAGCTCTCCAGTTATTCACTTTTTAGCAGAGTTGGCAGAAGCTAGCCCTGAATTAAGGCAGCCTGCCTTGTGGCTAGGTCCCTGTTAAGCTGAATGATGGGAGGAGAGAAAATAAAGTCCAGAATAAAACCAACACAAGAAAAAAAAAAAAAGGCAGAAACCTTAAATGTCGTTGGAGCTTCCCCTTCAGATGGTCTCAGTCAAAACAGCAACGTTAACTCAACCACATCATATACCCTGTTCATTCCACAGTAATTATTAATGAATGTAAGCCCAAGAGAAGAGGGAAGGGACAGAGAGAATCTTGCATCCTTGGACTCTGTCACCAAGACAGCTCTGAATGCAAGTCTGAGCTGCCCTGAAGGGGCTCTGATTTACAATTGCTTCTCATAGTTTAGCACCATCCTCCTTAGAGAAAAACCTGCAGAAGTGGAAGGAAGCACCTGGGAGGTTCTACAGGGAATGAAAGCACATATACACCCTGGTGAGCAGGGTCAGGACAGCCCTGGGAAATAGGAGGTTCAGGGGCCCAGCAGCTCTCTGCCAGTGGCTGCTTGAGGATGCTCACAGAAATGGGATAAGCACAGAAGGTCCCTCAGCTGTCAGAATGCAGGTTGCATGTCATAGTCACCAGTGGAACAGTGAACAGGAGAAAATTACTCAACTTACCAAAGTAAGTGGCAGCTGGAGAATATCCTCAACTTTGGCACACCTGATCTACCAATTATTCTTATTTCTCCCTGTTTGTTTCACCTAAATTCCTAATACTGTTCTTGAAATGTCAGAAGATAAAAAAAAAAGTGAGTCAGGAGATAAAAAAGTGACAGTAACTGAATTGCATAGTCTACAAAGCTCTGAACTTGGCAGCAGGCTCTGGACGCCCTCAGAGCACTCAAAATTTAGAGCCTGAATCAATTCCCATTGGAGCTTTTCCATTCATTCAGCAACAGAGGGATTGGGATGGTCAGCAAGAGGACAGGCAGGGGAGGGCAACTTCCCAGGAGAGCAGGCAGCCAGGATGCCTGGGTTGCTTTCCCAATCCTGTCCCTAAACTCACAGTCCAACACATCCCTGCACCTCTCCACAACTGTTCCCCCTTCACCCCATCTTTGGAAGCAGCATTTGGCCATTTCAGCTCTGCACAAAATTTACCCTTTTCAGAAGGGTTTCCCTCCCCCTAGTACACAAGCTCAGAGACCAGAGGTGAAGCCTGGGAAAGTCCAGCCCAGAAGGAACATTTTTGGATAGGCATGAATATGCAAAAGCAGGGTGTGGAGACTGCATGGGCTTTGCCAAAACCAGACTGCCCGGGTGCTAATAAAGTCCCATTCGACATCCCGAACTCCTGGAAAAACCTCTTCACTTCTCTGGGATACTTGAGCAGAGTGGGGAGGTGGGAGGCAACTAAGTGTTAACAGCTTCTGCTACAGGATCGGGGCCTCCATTGAGGTCAAAGACGCTCTTTATTCCTGGAATATCTCCAGTCCCTGGCTGCCCTTGAAACCTGGGAACATAGCCACCTTTGCCCCACCTTCCCTGGCTGTGCCAAGCTCAGGCTGGCCACCACCCAGATTTGGGGCCACCAATTCTCATTTTTAAGTAAAAAGGGGGGAAAAGGAAAAGGAGAGGAACCAAGACATGGAAAGGTCAAGTGCCTTCGCCAAGGCTAAATGGCACATCAGTGGCGGAGCTGGCATTTGAGCACAGGCGTGCCTGTTTTCTACGCCAGTGCTAAAACATCCAGACCACCCTGCTGCCTCCGAGACCACACCGCCTCTGTGAAATGTGTGGAAATTCACAGGCATTTTCCCTGATTTTTACAGGGATTTTTTTTGTTGTTGTTCCACACTTGGCTCACAGCTGTTTGCCAAAATCAAATTGCTGAGGTGTTTCTGTCTCTTTAAAACTTCATAAACAGACACTTGGACAAAAACCATCAGTGAATCGCAGCTGTGGTGGGGAGATTCAATTTAGCCATGGCAGGCTGAAAGTGAGAAACCCAAATTGAGATACAGCCCTATCCTGCCATCCCGGGCAAGGGGCTCACAGCCTCACAAACACCACTGGCATTACCCACAGCCCCTTCGCTTGGCATGAAAGGTGCTGGTGTCCGGAGAACCAGACTGCTCTTTAATTCCTCACAACAGATATAATGGTATTTTCTGCACTAACTGTTTTACTCTGTACTTCCAAAGGAAAATAAATCAGGAAACTTTTGGGTCCCCTCCTGTTCCAGTGCTACCAGGCTGTGATGCAGCTTGCCATCCATATTTCAGCAGGATGATGCTAGTTTACTCAGTTAAGCATCTGCACTTCCCCCTGGCCAGGCCGTATTTTCCCAGCTTGTCACCTTGCTGATCTGCTTGCGAGACATCCACAGCCCAAGTGTCTTGAAAGCCAAACAGAAACCCCTCCTGCCCCTTCTCAGCACTCATGCCTGGCCAGCTGATGCATGTGCTGCATATGAGACTTCATTCCTGCCCAACACACCTGCCCTCGAAGTCCCTGCAGATCCCACAGTCTTCCCCCTAGACCACACATCTCCCTACAGACCAACCCCAGGGCACATCAGGTGCACCAGAATAACAGGGAAAGATATCCAGGGCTTACTCCAGGCAGAAGCAATGCTGCAGGCAAAGCACATGGAGATCTTCTGACTATTTTTTTTCCTCCTTTATAAAAAGCAGGACACCAACGCATCTGCAACCAAACCACATTCTGCAACTTGCCACAGAGGTTCTACACAGCAAACAAAAGGTTAAACAAACAAACCCGGAGTAATGTCTCAGGCTTGCCAGATGCAAAAAAAAAGTTTTCAACCAGTGACATTTCTCCTTCCCCAGCTGTAGGTTCATATTTTTAATGTCAGATTGCAAAAATAATAAAAAAAAAGGGGGGGGGGAGAAGGCAAAAAAAGCAAACATTTAGCTCACAACTGGATGGGAAATGAACTGGAAGCTCATGTTTGTGTATATTTCTCCCTGGCGAAGAGAAGCCAGCTGGTATGTGCAAGGTCCTGAAAACCTGTCCTGACATCGGCAGAAGTGTGACCAGCAATACCTCTCCCGTGCTGGCTCATGCGTTTTCTCCTATCTCACTTCATCTCTCACTAAGCTCAAGCAAGCCCGCTCTATTGCAGATTTATCGCCATCTGAAAAACATTAAATATCTCAGGGTTTCAAATATTTGCAGACAGCTGAAGAAGTGGCTGTGATGGAACTGTCTCTTTCTGGCATAAAGCTATCAATTTTCCATGAAAGTTGAGGCCTGGGTTTTTTTCATTTTATTTTATTTTTTTACCCCTGGTAGAACACTGTAACAAATGACTTATTCCCCTTTTAGCGAATGTGAGGGAAGCAGACAGTCATTATTACCAAATGTGTGCACGCACAAGTAACTAAGGGAAAATAAATCCCATTTGAAGGTTAATTAACTAAGGCAGGGTCACAGCTTGACAATCTGCCCTCAGCAAAGGGGAAGCACAACATCGGAGGGTCTATGAAGTAGAGCCATAATGAATTGTGACTTAAGGCTTGTCTATGCAGGGAAATTACTGTGCAGCAAGCTACAGGCTGGATTTATAGCGCTCACTCCACATTTATAGCATTAGACCCTTTGTGCAGACTAATTAGGAACTAGTTTACCTCATTTACCTTCTGACAAATGCTTCTTTTCACAGAAGCCCACAAGAGCAAATTGAGCCCCATCAACTCCTTGGGTTTTGCCCACACCACAGGCTTTGCACAGTGACTAGTAAGTCCAAGCTGAGGAGTGAGGGACAGGTTAGGAGAAATACACTCAGCCTCCAGCATGTAAGCAAGAGCTTGGGCTTGAGCTCAGCACCCTTAAGTGCCCCCAGAGAGCCCCCAGGTTTGGACAGAAACAATCTTGCAACAATGGTCACATCCAGCCTTGGGAGAAAGCTGAGGGTGAAGTGATGGAGAAGCCAGGGTGCATTTGTCATCCCAGCATCTTGTTCAACCCACTCCCTGCCCCATCCCTGCCGTGGTTCTCTCAGACTCCTGTGGCCAATGGAGCAGGAAAAGCCACAGTGGTTTAGCCCAGGAGGCTGCAGGGAGTCAGAGCAGTGGTAGACACCCATGCTTTTGGTGCAAGGCACCAAGGAGCTCTGGTGGAGGGGACTAGGGCTGAACTCAATCTAGACTTCTTCGAAGGAAATATCTAAAGAGGACCAGCTGGCTCACTTTCATTCTGCCTGGTCTCTTGGCCAAGCCAAAGGGCAACAAGCCAACATCAGGCCACCTCGGTGCTGAACAAATATACCCACCACAGATTTTGTGCAGGTCAGCTATTCGGCTTGCACCCCTTTGCTATACAACAAGGACAGAGGGTCAGAATGCTGCAAGGATGGGCTATGTCAGGCATCATCTGGCAGAGGGCACAAGGGCCCAGAGCTGGCATGGGCCATGCCAGGCTGGAGTCTGGCCAATAAAGGTGACAATATCATGTTCCCACACACTGATTGACAGCTATCTAAAGCCATCTCCTTTAAGGTTTTCTTCACAGATGCAGGGTCACACATGCAAAACTAGTCAAGACACCAGGTGCCAAAAGTGTTGGGGAAGGTCAAATATGCCATCACTGGTTAAAAACACACACATATTTTGGCCTTTTGAGGCACCAGACAGGGATATTAGCAGATGTCAGGAGGAGGAGGTGTGGGAAGAGTTGTCAGTGTGGGATCTGCTGTCAGACCCTACAGAGACCTCGAAAAGTCATTTCATCTCCCTGTGCTGCAATAACAAAGTGACCCCCTCTGGGGGAAAATTTCCCAGGTCTTAGGGGGTGGCAAAGCTCTGATAAGAAGCAACTCAAGCCATGGTTTTCTCAGTGGATTGTGGCTACTTTCACACCTCATTTCCCCACACAGAGATGATTGCTGAATTTCAGGGGTAACTGCAAGGTGTAAAACACATTTTCTGTCCAACAAGGTCTCCAACACAGTGAAACAGGCTAGCCAGTGGGGGACACGACATATGGTGGGCTAAAAGCTCCCCCTTTTGGGGAGATCCCTTTGGAGATAGCTCCAGCACAAGGAGGTGGTGTCTGGCAGACACATTTCCATGTTAAAACCAAAGACTGGCAGTCATTTATGCTCTTATCTCTTCTGTTGTGGAGCTAATGAAAGGGGTTCACTATTAATGTTCAATCACACTCCTCCCCTTGGGGCTTGGAAGTCCACCACCTCCTGTCTGCAGCAACAGTTTTTCATTTGCCACTTTATCTCATTTTTCTTTTCCTCTTCCCAAACTCTGGGTTGCACAAAGCTTCCGAGACAGCTGCTTTATTGAAAAGGAAATGCTTAAAGCCAGCTTGACTACAAGGTGAGCCCTGCTGAAGGCTCAAGTCAGCTGGTGAAAAGACTGTCTTCTCCCCAGTGGTCCAAAACCCAAAGGACGTGGAGATAAAACCATCAGAGAAACTGCTGAAACAAGAAACAGGCACACAGGCCACTGAAAGACAGAGCAAGCCCCAAGAGGCACCGTCTAAGCAAAACCATATGGCAATCTCAGCCAAGCCATCAAGAAATGTATTCCTACTTGGCGCCTGCTAGCGTGCTCTCCAAGCGCCTCATAGCAGTCCCTCTTTCAGCACAGAAGCATCCCAAGTGACCTGCCCAAAGTGATAAAACCAAGTAAGCCATTCAGTTAAGACCTCCTGAGTCTCCTACATGACCCTTTCCCTGTCCTCTACTTCACTTTCTTTGCCTGCCTCCATCTTTTCCTTTACTTTCCATGCATAAATATTCTTCCATTACACAATCCTAGCATAATCACCAAAGACTCTTCGCTTTCACCTACTCTTCTTAGTCTAAGCACTGAAGGATCAAGCATCTCAATCTTTCACGATGTTGGCATCATGCTGCCAGTGCTGGCCAACTCCCTATGAAATTGATTACAAGATGATGTTCTACCACACACCATGAGATGAGCCTTTTCACCAAGATGCACAAGAAGTTTAGGGGAAGGAAAAACACCAGTGGGAAGAGGAAAAAAAAAAAAAATCTGAAGACTTAGTTCTATTTCCAACAGTCTGTTTTCAAAGCATGGATTCACATTCACCACTGGATATAACAGGTTGCACGCCCATGAAAATGTAGATGGCCCCTTTTCTATGAAAAACAGCCTAGGGAATAAAATAGGTATAAAGCTACATACTCTGCAGGCTGGTCCTATGATGTCACAGCCCACCGATGTGTGCATACTGTCATATGTTTACCTACTAAAATACAAATAATATTTTATGTAGGAGTCCATTTACAAGGCAGTGTTTATGCAGAAATGAGAGGGCCTGTTCTACAGGAGAGAGGGGAGGTTAAAAGGGCTGTGTGGCTGCACTGATTTACAGGCTGCCTGATTTAATTAGTATTTGAATATGATTATTTGGGGGCTGTGGGTGGTCATTCACAAGGGACTGCCAATATCATCATTTGAAGGCTTTTCATTTATTTCACAGCCTCATGTAATTGTATGCCATCTAAATACATGATATTGCCAAAACCCCAAAACATCCTTTTCAGGTATATTTGTATAGCACCATTACCCAAGAAACAGGTAAGAGTCTTTATTCCTCAGCCTCTAAGGGCAAGGCTGCAACATGCATTACACAGACCCACTCTCTGGGGAATTAAGGGGTTTAGCAGCCTCCTCCTGCACAAGGAGGAACATGGCTCCCACCAATGCTGTCCTGACCATGAGGCTCCCCTCCCTCACACCCTGACCCGCCTCATATTTCTATGCTGTATGTGCTCATATACTCTTATTCTTATTTTAAGAACATTAATATATACATTTGAAAACCCAAACCATTAAATAGTAGTTGGCTCAGACTTTTACTGGAACACGTGCACAAATATGTTGTTTGGATATTTTTACGGCCATTAACTTTTCCATATATAACCCAGACCTCCCATTAGGTGTTGTGAACTGGATCACCTCTTTACTTGCCAAGTTATATTTCAATTAAATTAAAGTCACCTTTGGTCCTAATGAACCCCTGTTGTTTGCCTAATGCCATGATTAATTCCAGCTGCAAGAAATGGTATTAGCCTGGGTGGGTACATGGTTGAAGACTCTGATTCTCCTCCAAGATTTATGGGTGCTAGAGAAGGCTCCATAACTCATGTTGCTGAGCATATTACTTTTCAGGCAGTAAACAGAGGCTTCTGCCACAAGTGCTTCAGAAACCGGGATTCATCCTAAATTTGTTCCTGCAGTAGAAATTTAACACAATTCTTTAGGCACCGATACCCAGCTGCTTTCTTCCAAAGCTCAGCAGAAAGGGAGGCATCCCAAAGACCTTGATCAGTCCCCTGGTGACAAGCACCCTCACCTGGGGAACAGCACAGCCAGGAGGGATCACAGCCTGTACTCTTCATCCACACCCTCCAGAGCTGAAGGGTTCCCTCAGGCCATGTTACCACACCAAGCCTACAGGGCCCAAAGCAAAAAAACAAGCAGGGACCAGATTTTGTCCTGTGATCTGAGAACTACTGAACTCTGGTCCTACGGCTAAAGATTTACTTTGGATCCAAGAGTGACTAGTTAACATGGAAAAGTAACATTGGAAGTAGAAGCCATGGGCCACCAATACCCCTGGTCTCTCACATACATGTCTAGGCATTAACACGCTCAGAAGCAAGAGGTCAGTTCTCAACACCCCTGTGAGGCCATACTCAGTGCTATTAGAGTGATCTCTGGCACACCTGAAGCACATCTACTGGAGATGCAGACACAAGAAACTTAGCTGCAAGCCAAAACCTACCTATGGGATGAGGTCTCAGCTTTGTCAAAGACACTGCCTCAGTACTGTAGCAGAGCCCCAGCACTTAAGAAGTGCAGAACCTCCCTCTGAACAATTTCCTATGAGGTAAAGATTTCCATGATCAACAGCCACTGATGAACTTGTCCTTTGTGACTGTACCTAATACCTTTCATCCCACTTGCATTTATGGTCATCATGGCAAATGGCAGGGTCCCACCACTTTATTATCCCTGGTGTAGCAAAGGCAGATGCCTGCCAGGGCATGTCATGGTCCTTGAGGAGATGTGTCAGCTCTGACCATAGTATCTAAATTCTGACTGTACCACTCCATAAGATCATAGTGACATATAGCGCTTTTGGCTTATGTTTCACAGGTTTACAGGTGAATTTATCTGTGGTCAGTCTCTTCTTCATTCCCTTCCCCTCCTCCTCCTCTCCATATTATTAAGGTCATAGAAGTTGCTTCAGTATTCAAAAGCATGACTAGATTATCAGTCCTTTTCTTTTATTAGTGCCAGTGGCAATCTGATACCATGACCTAGCCTGGCCACTTGCTTCACACCTTCCCAGCTAGCATAAGTTGTCCTTAATCACAGTTGCAGCATTTCCAGAGAAGAGGGCACCACAAACTCAGAATAAAGAACAGTTCAGACTGTCCAGTGATGGAGCGGGTTAAGAACAGATGGGACATCTCAGCTATATAAAAATTTCTGCCTTCTCAAAGAATCATTGTTACAGAAAAAAAATGTGTTCTTTAGACGGAATCCTGCTTATGATTTAATCTGCACAAGATGATACCTGTTGCTGACATCTAAGGCTGTCCTTCCCTGACTATCAACCTACAGGATCAATTCTTAGAAGTATTCTCCCATATTTAAACCTAGATAAATCAGTAATAGTTCAAGCTGGATGGAGTTTAAGTTAAAGATGAAAATAAGGCCCATGATTTTAGAGGGGCCAGGGTAGCAGAAACAAATATCCATCAGTCCAAGGTTCAGAACTGTCTTACTACATACAGAAGCTCAATACAAATCACAGTCTAAGTACAACATTAAAAACACCATTGTACAATTATCCTATTTGGTTCCCATGACTTCCCTGGCATTCAGCTCACCTAAACCAGGACTGCACTTCAGAAAGAGTGAAAAGGCAGAGCCAAACCATGTTACATATAACTCCACAAAAATACAGAGGTTCAATAGGCTTCAGACAAACCCAAGAATAACCATTACACTGTGGAAACTATTTGCCATTAAAACATTTTTCATTAAAAGTGGCATTTCTGAGACTTCTATCCTGCTGAAAAGCAATACCAGCCTCACATCAGAAAGTCTTTAAGAAAAATTTCCATTGCTACAATTAACTTCTCTGTTGAGGTTGTATTGTTCCCTTTCAGAGAAAATCTCAGCAAAATTTCCATGATTTAAAAGTAGCCAAAAAGGTGTCCTGTACCTTTTTTCAGGAGGAACTTGTGGTCACAAGGCATCTAGGAGAACTTTAAGCTATACACACGGTACAGAGCAAACACAAACATCTACCTCACTGAAACCAAAGGCAAGCCAAATGAAATGTCCAGCTCATTCTGTAAGCCAGCTTTGATGCTGGAGCAAAGTACTGTTGGCTAACAGTTACTACATGACCACAGAATAGTCAGAAATAATGCAAGAACCAGGCTTATACAGCATATGTTCCTTCTCCTGATACACCTTTTCTTGGAAGTTTCATTATTGACTTGTAAAATGAGGTGTGAAGAGTCTACAGAATGAAGACAAAGCCTTAGACAAGCAGAATATTCACACTGATTTTAAGACCAAAGATGAAGATTCCACGATTTCTCTTTGCAGCTTGCCCCTCGCTATTTTTAAAAAAAAAAAAAAAAAAGGAATGTGCTCTAATTCTACTTTGAATATAGGTCTGATATCCAAGCGCTCTTTTCCTTCAACCCCTGCAAGGAGATCGATTAGTACATTTTCTCCTGGCGATAACAATCCACATACTAAGTCATATCGAATTCATCTTTCTGAGATGAAAATATTTAACTTTATTCTCTTAACTTCATGAGCTAACCCTAAGGACACTGATGCAATGATTCTGTTGATTTCCCCATTCCCCCTAAAAATATTGAACCCCATCTCACTTTTTCTACCCTTTGGATCAGTCTTTACTGAACTTAAATAAAGCTGATGTGAATTGGGTGGAGAGAGGCAGAAGCAAAGAAAAAAGCAAGACTAGTTTAATATCTCTCAAGACAAAGGAAACAAAGACACTTCAACTGTCCCACAAACATGAAATAGGACCAGCTAAGCACCACAAAGAGCTCAGAACCCGATGCATCCTGTGCATGCTGCTATCCACAGAATCATTAGGAGATCAGAGAAATGAGAAACTATTTTGGAGAATGTATGGGAAGTGAAGGTTGCAGCAATAATTTCACTTGATCCATTGCTCAGGAGAGCCTTATTTCTCCCTTTGTTAAAGCAGAATTTTCTTAGATTTCAGGAAATGAGTCAGAAACAACCTCGCCATTTAAGCAGCATATTTCCAGGATACAATCTGAAGCTCACATGTCAGAGTGCTGGTCAAGAGTCTGTGAAGCAGATGGTCTCATTCTCAGCAGAAGACATCTTAGTTAAGTACAAGGCATCACCTCAGCTCTTCTGCTCCAAAGCCAAGTGCATCAGATTGATGCTCAGCCCCCCCTCTCCCATAATACCTGGTCTGATGCTGCCTTCCTGCATCAAAGCAAAACAAACTTGAGTAGCACTCCAGGATCTGATGTTGCCAGAGACTGAGGATTCATTTTGTAAATGCCATGTCCTATTTTACTACTGAATCTTGGCCCAGCAAAACTCAATCTTTGACACATCTACCCTCTCTCTACCACTTAAATATCATTGACACATATAATTAACACCAGGTCAAGCATACCACTCAACATTTTAGAGAATCTGGTTTCAGATGTTTTAATGAAGCTCTCTGATTGTGCCAAAGATGGGTAACAGACACCAGGACATAAATCAGGGTCAAATATCTGCAGAAAGTTTTTCACCAATCAGTGAGGATTTTAATCTGTATTTTATTTGATAACTAAAGAAAAATTGATGTGTTAGGATTACTGTCTTTGTACTGATATAAAACCTGTTTACACACAAAGAATAAACGCCTATTTTATATAGAGGATAAAATAATACACAGGCTTAAATGATTCCCAAAACTATCCAAAAAACAAACCTAAAGCTGAAGACTTATCTTGATCTTCACAGTTACATCAAGAAGACCACCCAAGAAGAAAAAATAAAAGAAAATCAGCCCCAAATTCCTTCCAGGTCTGCTTGAGTCCAACTGACTCATCTCCATTCCTTATCCAAAAAATGCCCAATGCCTCATCCAGAGACCTAGACAAACAAGTTAGTGAGTATATACTAGGAAATCTCAGCATATTGTGAAGTTAACAAGAGGAGTAGATACATTCCCCAACATTTAGTAGTTTCAGTTTGAAATTGATTTTTTTCAGTGCCATTAGACACTGCCCAGCCCCAGGACTTTTTGCCAGATGTAAGGATCATCCAGGGAAGTCTCCAGCTGGAGCTGCATGGACAAGCATATTCTACTCTACTTGTGGTTAAGCCTATACAGAAGGAGAAATTCCCAGGAATACCAGATGCTGCAAACACATCCTTCCCCAAGAGGAAAAGATATTTTCAACGTTGTTTCACAGAGCCAAAAGACCTGGTTTGTTGGATTACTGTTTGATTATACCCTCAGCTACACCTGATCATCTTCACTACTCACTCACCACCCCCTGAGAAACACCTGTAGCAAATCACCCCACCTGTCCTAAAGCAACATGGCTGGATAAGAAAAGCAGAAAAATCAGACTTCAAAAGCAGTTTCATATACTATGAAACACTACTTCTGCCACCCTGGACCACTGCAAGCAAATCACAGACACACATATGCTGCTCAGTGGGTTTGTTCATCATGAAACCTCAGATTCTGCAGGTGACCTCCTCCCATCCCACCAGCCCACATTACTACACAAGACAATTTGGCAGATAACACAACTACATCCAGTCTCTTAACTTCAGAAGGCTTCCAAATGCTGTTTTTAAAAGTCCACACAATGTAACAAAACAAAATAACGTTTCTTTGCAGCAAGAAAATCCACATTCCAGTAAGGTTGTTTTTTTAATACAAAACATATATCAAAACTTTTTAACCTTCCCTTTGACAGCATAAATAAAAGTAACTGCCATCCATGTCACATCTCAGTCCTCAAACCTAGAAGAGAAACCCTGTTCATCAGACAGGGACCATGTTGCCCCAAGCAGCACCACAAAGAACTTAGCCAGAATGAATTTTTGAAATATCACAGGAGAACCAGGGCCAGATATGACCAGGGTAAAGTTGTTGTAAGCTCCACATGGGTAGTGGAGCAGTAACAAAGCAGTAACAATAAATATATAACAATTATCTTCACCTTCAGACTCATCTCTCCAATAGTAGTAAATATTTTCTACCTGTGAGCCCATGACAGATGGAGACACACAAGGCCAAGAAGATAAGCTGTCTGACATAGCTGGTGGAGCTTCTTCTCTTCCTTTGTCATAAAACATGCCCCTGTGTCCTTACCTTGCAATCCAGGTGCAAGTTTACAGCCAGGCACTGCTGTCCTGTTTGACCACTGAGTCCAAATGCTGGCACCCCAGGGAACCTAGACAGAAGACAGAGACCCATCAGAAGCTACCCAAGATGTTCCTTTCCCCCCAGACACCAACCATCCAATTCTGTCAGTCACCAACATCTTTCTAAACAAGTCCTGACGGGTACATGGAACATGGACTGCCCTAGTAACAGAGGCTTAAAAGCTGTAGCAAACATCTCCTTGCAAATAGGTAGGAGAATCCAGGGCATGTTCTTCCCTTTCTCAAATGAGACCCCCAAAAGGAGTCTCCTCCTGGAGACGGAGGCTGACACTTCAGGCAGATTTTGTTAGCTAACACTTTTCACCTGGGATACTCATAACTGAGCCCAAAATGGATCTGCTGGCAGTGCTCACCCCTTGCTGTCATATTGCTGGCACCTGGCCATACCCCTGAGCAATGAAGCAGAGAAAAGCACAGAGAAAATTATGGGATGAACTCTTGGAGCAGCAATAGACTCATGCTAGAGTTGCAGACCCTTCATTTGCAAATCAGTTCTGGCTGACACTATGGCAACTGGGCCACAAGCGTCTTCCTCCTCCAAGGGGAAAGACAAATTAACCCCATTCCCATTGCTTATTTTTTCATGCTCAGCACTAAAAGCTTTATCCAGACTACAATTATTTCATCACTGACTTACAGCACAGGCAGGTTTGGAGGATCATCAGAAAAAAAAAAAAAAGTCTCTTCAGCAACATCTCTCCACTGTTCTGCATTACATAAAAAAAAAAAAAAAAGACAGATGTCAGAGTTTTCAGAAGGTAATGGAAGGACTTCAGAGCATGCAAGATGAATGCAATTTAAGACCCTCAAGTTAAACTACAGATATTTTGCCAGAGTTGGTTTTAAAAAGTGAAAGGCTCATTCCACCACAATACAACAGCTTCCATCCAATATACTTCAAGAAAGAACAATGTTTATGGTCTAAAAATTGTTTTATAAATACTTTTATCAAAAAGACTAGAGGAGAAGGTCTAATCTTTTTCTATTCTTTCCCAGCTCCTTTATCTTTCCCCTACAATTTTAGTATGCAAGAAGAGGAAATACCAGTTATACACAAAAAGTTCAACTCATGTTTTTAAAATCCATTAAAAATAGCTTCAGAAAGTGAATAAAACATTTTTTTTCCTCCCACAAAAATCTCAAGTTTTTCCAAAACAGAATCAAAAAAAAAACTCCAGCCAGCTTCCCTGACTCAGTATTAACCTGTCTCTCTCTACAATTAGGGCTCTACATTTAAAACCCTTCCAAGAGAGGCATAACAAACTAACATTAAGTTCATTTATTGTTACTTGCTGGCTCAAAAAATTCTGCTTTCCAGCTAAAACACCAGCCTGGATTCACAGCCTCAGCAGAGCTAGAGTTGAGGTCAGTATCCCTAATCCCAAAGCCGCCTTTAATTTTACAATCAACAAATCCATCACTGGTGAATATCACAGAGATTGTTTTCCAAGCAGCAGAGTGAGATTGCTTGCCTAATTGGTGGACAAGCAGAAGAAAAAACTTGCAGAGGGCTTGCCAGCAAACTAAATGTCCTATTTTTCCCCTCTGAGCAGGGCACACACCCCCTCTCCACACTCGGCATCTTGTGCTGCAGAGCAGAGGCTGCTGTAACTCGAGGATTATTTATAGGAGAGGAGCCTGTAGGCGGGGCCGGTGGGGACCAGGTGGGGCCACGCAGCTGTGCCCCCATCAGGACCAGCGCTGCCCTGGCTCTGGACCAGCGCTGCTTTGCAGGGTTTCAGTTCTTTAAACGATCTTCTTTAAGTGCCTGGTCCAAACCGATGGCACCTACCGCCTTC
Source organism: Athene cunicularia (assembly GCF_003259725.1). NCBI lineage: Eukaryota > Metazoa > Chordata > Aves > Strigiformes > Strigidae > Athene > Athene cunicularia. Next base: position 9,615,927 of record NW_020799109.1, read on the forward strand.
TGCGCTAAAGGCAAAGCCAGGAAAGATGCCGGAGCGCTGTTTGGTGCTTCACAGCGATACTTGGCCTAAGTTACTGCCTCCGTGTTAGGGGGTGCCTGAGCTGATTCCTTGGCTGGGATGTTTGTCTCAACAGCATTCAAGAAACAGAGGACTCCAAGCCAACTCCTACAACAATTAAACTCTCCAGTATTATGCCCAGCAGAATCCACACTAAAAACTCTGCCGAGCCTCATCCAAGTGCTGGCCTAGGAGAGTAAGAGATAAATTACCCTGTTACAGTCTGAAAAAGCTCAATTTTAGTTCATGAATGCTGCAGATTTATCAGAAAAGATGGCAAGCATCAAGCATACCTTGACTGACTCTCCTGTCCACACCAAGCTCCGCCACACGCTGAGTTTAAACTAGGTTGGCCACAAGCCTTCTGGATGTGTACATGGAAACCTCGCCATGGCAGCTGAAGCCTGGCCAGGGCTTTGGTAAGGCTCTGTGTGGTATTTCTGGGGCTTTCCACCCAGAAGGGGTCATTAAAAGATGTGCTTTTTCATCACTGGGTCTAGGAACTGGGGAATATAACATCTCCATGCTGCAATAGCTCGCCTAATAATTTCATGTTCCAAATAACAGGGTTCTGCCTCCTCTGTCCCCAGAAGCAATGATCAAATATGAAGTTAGAAGGACCAAGAGATCAAAGGGGTCTCCTTCAGCTCCACCTCCTTGAGGCTGTCCTATATAACCCCCAGGGAACAGACCCTGAATTAAATCTTTTTTGTGTCCTGGCATATGGCAGCTCAGGCACCAACAGTGTTTGCAGACAACTGCTGCATTCTCCTGAGAAAGCAGCATCTCCAGCCTGCTTCGCCACTAGAAATACTCCATCCAAACCATGCATGAGTGGCAGAGGTGTATCTGGGATGTTCAGAAATTAAATAACACCGACTGGTGCTATAGCTAAAGATAAAATCTGTTTTCATTACAATGAGGTGAAATAAAAAGTTTTATCTACCTGAAAAAGCAGATATCTACTATTTATATATATATATATATATATGTTGTCATTCCCCTAGTGCAGAGCAAGATATTTCACAACACCCTTGTAAGCATTGTGTCTCTCTGAAGATCATGTCCAAACTGTCAGTTGGAGCAAATTATTTCCCTTCTGTGCAGATGAGGCTCTAACAAAGCCAAGAACAGCTCAGTGTTGCCGGAGTCAGAGGACACCAAGGATGCCGGCTGGTGCTTGCCCTCAGAGCTGTGAGGATACCACAAGAGTCATGACCTGTGTGGAGCGGGACAGGAGGGTGCAGGCAGTGGGGAGACAGGGTGGGGGCAGGCAGAAGACACCAGTGGGTGAGCACATGGCTTGATCTCCAGCTGCCATCACAGCACCTTTGCAGGTAGCTCTCCAACCCATGAGCCAGCCCTGTTTTCACAGGCAGGAGGTCTTTGTGTTATTTCAGGCACCATTTGCTAAGGCACAGCCGGTGTTTAAATAGCCTTTTTTACAACCAGATGCAAAGAGGGCAAGCCTCACTCCACACAGACACAGATTGACTGGGGAGCGGTGTGAAGAGGACTGGGTCCCTGACTCACTGCCACATTTGCATTGCTTAACATGGTACATGTGTGCCACTGCAGCATCCATACGTCCTTCCCCAACTCACCCAGCCCTGGCTGTGGACACACAGTGGCTCTGCTGGCTTCTGGTAGCTTTCACAGAAGATCAGAGGGTTCATTCGAGGACATCCAAACTATTTAAAACATAGTACCCCATTTCTCTGTGCTATAGCAGCTTAGGTAATAGCACTGTCTTTCCCGACACAGCACAGCAGGTGTGGAGGCAGGAGCTTGAATACAGCTTTAAACCACTGCTGTAGATGCATCGGCTTTACTGGTTTCCCTCAGGTCTTTACCTCGCTGTGTCTCACACAGCCCCTGATCAAAGCCAAGGGAAGGACAAACAGCGCAGACAGTTGGAAACGCTGGATATCCCTTCACTTTCTGCATGACCTCCGTGGGCTTGTCTTCCTGGCTTTCATAGCTCTCCCCAGGCTCGACCGCTCATTTCACTGCTCCATGCTTGGCCTCTTCTCCATCCTCCCCACGACTTCTCGCAGTCGGGGGTCACTGGAGCTTGAGCTGCCAAGCCTCCCCAAGACCCCGTCCCTCATTCCCAACCCATGAGTCACTTCCCCCCATCAAACCTCACCTTTCAACTTCCATTTTTCATTGGCTTATGATTTTCTCTCTATCTCCACAGGGTTTTTTGTTCTGCACTGTTCAATTGCAGCCCTGTTGGTCTGGGCAGAAGTGCTGCTACTAGTTTCAGCAGGAAACGGAGGGGTGTGAAGACACCACATAAACACGCAGGGCTAAATCTTCCCTCCATGCAACACAGAACCAACCCCTGTGGAGATGGACTACTTGCACCAGATGAAAATGTAAGCTGTGTTGCTGTGGTCACTTGGGGTTTCTTTTCTCTCAAGAAAACTTCATTACTGGATGAATCAAAAGTTTATTTCAGTTGGAAACAAATCCAACTGAAAAAAAAAAGAAAAAAACATTCACTTTTTTCCCATTTGGCATGCTTTGAAACTGTCATCCTTTTTATGATTTTTCATCAGTACCTTTTGTTGAAATTATTGTTATTTTTGAAAACCATCAGAAATATATCTTTGATAATATAGTGCATGGCCAATAAAAGAATTGTTATCGGGATTTCAAAGGACATAGTGAAAAATCACCCGTAATTTAATTTTTAAAAATTAAAATATAATTAGTGCTAATATATTTTCATAAAATTTCATTTTAAACGATCTTAGAAAAAAACCTTCTTGCCTATGAAACACCATAAACTCTTAGCTCATAACAAAACCATGCACACTGCAGTTCAGGCGTTTTGCCATCCTCAGCCCCTGGCAACCATCAGCAAAGGGACTTCTGAATGGCAGAGTCCATCTGGGGCTTCTGGCTCAGTGGTCTCTGATGGACACATCCCCTATTCTCATTTAAAGCATTGACTCTTCTGTGGTGTCACTAAACTAATCCTTATTCTTCTTTCACTGAGTCAGGCATGAATGGGAAAGTCCTCTGTGGAAGCAGTGGATGTCCAACCAAAATGAGCAAAAGCATAGCCAACCATAGGATTTTAGCTTATATAATAAGCCGTACCTATGGTCAGAGTGAGATAATCCAACAGCCACTATTGCCCCTTTCAAAACATCACTCCTGTTTTCAGCATCCTCCTCCTGGCCTCTTCTTCCTTTGCAACCTCAGGTCACTAATGGTCAGTGACAGTCAGGGCCCGTTCCCCAAGGACTTGCCACCTGGCGACTCTCCCTCCTTCACTGAGGGGATGATCTTGCCCAAATGAGGTTCTTCCTCCTGGGGTGTCTTCTGAAGGTCCCAGTCTCTGTCCAGACTTCTCCATCCAGGCATCTCTTCCAAGAAGCCACAGAGCAGAGACACCTCTCAAAACTCAAGAAGCAAGGGTTGTATATCCACAGTCACACCAGGAGATAAGAGCATCCTTCTTTAGGCCACCCCCTGACAGCAAGCTCAGACCTCTCAGATGCTGCCCAAGACCACGTGCTGGGAATTACAGCACATGAAGTGCAAGTTCATATGGTCTCCAGTCCAGGCCCTTGACCAGAAAACACCAGGCATGTGGGGGTCTGAGGTTGCTTCTCTGTCTTACTGGTACATGTACACCCCAGTTTTCACCTCCTGCTTATTACACCGACTCTTCCCAAACACACTCTCCCAGCACCTTCTCTAATGCAAAGTCCAACCTTTTGCCAGGGTTTGGTCACTGCCCATGCTTGGGCTCTCCCTCATCCCCACCAGGATGGTGGTGGATGCAGACCAGGGAGTGAAGATCTTGCCAGGGACAGGGGACTGCCCTCCCATGGATGCTTCCCTCTATCCCTGCTGACCGTGAGCCTGTGATGAAGGGAAGAGGGTCAGGGAGCAGGGAACAGACAGGGCTTGGGAGGGTTCTCTGGTGCCTGCACTCATCCTGGGGGAGCCTGGTGGCGTGAGTGTGTCTTCCCCATCTTCGGCTCAGTAAGACGGAGATGAATTACTGGGGACAGCTGAGACAGGAGGCAAATGGCATCACGCTGAAGCTGAACAAGGCCTGTGACTGTGCGCTGTGGGATCCTAAATATTTGGAGAGCAAAGGTCAGGAGAACAGGACACTCCTCAGCAATGATTTTCTTCCCGCCCCCATTGCAGGGACGTGGGGCTGCTATGCCTGGAATGACCTTGGGCATTAGTGGGAGTCGGTGCCCTGATGGGTCACTCTGGGGTTCAGTGGTACCCACAGGGAGGTCCTTGTTCTCCTCCAGGTTTCCACTGCCGTCAGAGTCCAGCATGATGCCCTCCCTGTGACCAGTCGATATTTACAATGGACCTGATACGGTGCGGTCTGAAGCCAGGAGAAAAGTGCCTGCTGGCCATTCTGCATCCTCAGTGGAGTATGGTAGGAATTGCTGCCGGGTGGCTAATCCTCCTTGCCACGTCCCCCCCCGCCCCCGTGCCTGCTGGCCAGGCCCCCAGCCGTTGCCAAAATAAACACTCCGGGCATGACAACGCTGACATTTGCTTTCTGCAAACAGGCGCTGGGAGAAGGAGGCAGCCGCGTTATTTTTTGCAGGCTGGTCACGAGGCAGGAGACAACCCGCTCAACGTGGGGCATTTGGAATCGCATCTGCCCCCGTGACTTTGTGGCCATCCCCAATGAACCCCAGCTGACATCCTCCACATGGACCTCTTCCCCCACTGACCCCACCACTGTGTCCTGAGCCTTGGCGATGCTCCCGCATATCTCTGCATCATTAAACATTTCTTGCCACACTTTGTTGTCCCCACAACAGGACCAGGAGTATTGCCAGGGCAACAGCCCCACGAGCAGGAGGGTTGAGTGGGGCACAGCAGCAGCAGGTATGGCCTCCTTGATCAGGGGGCAGGCAGCCAGTACACAGCCCATCCCTCCCCCTGGAAAAGCATCCTTCCACCGAGGGGGTCACAGCTCCGCCTGATGCCAGTGATGGCAGCAGCCCCTGTGCTTAGCTGGTGGCTATCACTGGGGTGTAGGCAGGGGCGGTGAGCTGGGATTTCACCTGCTGGCTCTCTTCATGCTGGAGAATATTAAAAAGTCATCTGAAGGGGGGTCAGAGGGGTGAAGAAGTTGAGCCAAGGGCCCCGCTGGAGGATGGGAAGGGTCAATCCATCAGATCAGCATAGAAAGTCCTTTTCCACAGATTTGCTGCTCAGTTGTCCTGTGGATGAGCAAGACCAGTTGGGAGGAGGAGAGGCAGTCCTGTCACTGGTTATATGTGCAGATCTCACCCCAGTGAGCTGCCTCCCTGGCTCCTTCCCACCCACAGAGGCAGTAAGAGATTTGCACATTGAGGATCCTCAGGCTGCCCACACCCCAGCCCACCTGCAGGAATGGGTGTCTGTCAGACCTCCAATGGAGAAAGGGGCATCGGGACACCTCACAGGGGACAGGAAGAGGTTTCAATGAGGACATTCACCCCCAGGTGCCTGCTGAGGCTGCAGCCTTTCTCACCTGTCCCAATTCCCTATTCCCCTTCTGTCTCAGGATTTGGGAATCAGGTAAAAGCCACTGACATGGCACCAGCATCCCTGGGAATTCCCCCAGAGGGATGGCTGGGGACAGAGGGGAGTCCCCGGGAATGTGGTGCCAGTCAATTTTATTCTGGGAGAGATGCCAAAGCTGAGCACAGCTGCCGAAACGGGGTTTCCTCATGAGCAGGCAGCTGTCCCGCTGCCCCTGCCCTCAGCCGAGCTCTGTGGAGAAAGCGGGGAGAGACTGCACATCCCTCTCCTGCACCCCAAACCCTTCCCACATGAGGGAGAGACATGAACACCCCACCACAACCACAATCCCAAAGTCTCAGGGCTGGGGCTGTGTGAGCATTGCTGTCACATTAATTACCTGGGTAATTCAGCTCAGTGCAAAATTAAGGGGTTTATTTTTTCTGGTTATTGCCCCAGCCAAGTTAAGGCATCTGGAAACAAATCCCACATTTTCAAGCTGAACGGAGTATAGAAGGACAAGTTGCAGCAGCAAAAGGTCAGACTGTTAAATCGTACATCTTTTCGTTAGCACTCACAGTGCATTGCAAAAATGACCAGGAGTCACAAGGCTGAAACAGGGAAACTGAGGCAGAGAGCAGCAAAGCACCATTCCCCAGGAACAGACCACATCTCTGCAGTCTAGTCCCCAGGACCACCCTGATCTCTCCCTTGGTGGAAAGGCTGGGCAACATTCTTGCTGAGCCAGCCTGGGGTCCTGTCCCTTGGACAGCAGTGGCCAAGCAGTTTTCAGAGGGTATTGAGGGCATACAGCCCTCAGGGCCTGTGCTAGCAGCACGGGTGAATTCCTTGAAGCCGCTGGATGCTTCTTACAGCTGCAGAACAAATTCAATAACAATACTATGAGCAATGCCTTTTTAATAGGCACGAGGTGAAAAGAACCCAGCAAGTCAATATTTGTGGATGAAAACAAAATAAGCCAAGCTGTTAGCACAGAGGAATGCAAGGGAGACTGGGAGGCAGCTGGGGTAATTATTATTTCATCTGCCAGATAGTCGTGGTCCTGCCCGCTGCCTCCTTCCCCCCCCTGCTCGTGCTGCCTGTGCCGGAGGGAGGGCAGGGAAGAGGTGGGGATGGGGCAGAAAAGAGCAAATGTTTTGGCTGCAGCAGCATCGGGCGTGTGGCTGGGGCTGGCTCAGCGCTCTGTCCGCCGGAGGGTGAGCGCTGCCCTGGCCCAAGTATTTAATGTCAGCAGCTGGAATGTGCTTAACACAACATTTTACAAGGGAACATTAGTCAAGCATCCGCACTGACAGAGCGGGTCAGCGATAAGGAGCTGGCGCATGGGAGCTGCAGGGACATGGCTCTTGTTTCAGGCAAAGGAGGGCAAGGCTTGCAGAGCCAGTGCTGGCGCAGGCTGGAAGGGGACAGAATGGGCCAAGCAGGCTCACTTTTGGTCTAGGTGTCCTGACAAGCATGACACAGGAGCGTTAGTACCACAGTGAGAGTGAGGTCCCACTCCCTGCACTCTCCCAGCTATTGCATGTGCTGCCTCACAGATCCCCTGCAACGTGAGATTTGGGGAGATCTGTCCAAAAGCCATCCCCTGCCACATGCCCTTGTTTGCAGGGGTACCAATGTGTGGCTGTTCATGGGTCTTAGGCACAGGTGGGAGTTTTTTGGTAACACAGCTCAGGCTTTTCTCTCCAGACAGCCACTTCCACCTGAGCCAGCACAATCAGGCTGTGGCAAGGAGCGTCCATCCCTAAACAGCATGAGGGAGACGTGCCACAGCCTGGAAATCTCCCAGAAATCAGGTTGGTGAAATGTTAGTCAGCCTCGCCTGCGACCTGGAAACGGCACCACCCTCCATCTATTCCTAGAGCTATTCCTGTTCATTAGCCTTCTTGGCCCCCAGGCTTAAAAAAAATCCCCCAGTGTCATGACTCCTTAATAAGATGTCATCTTCAGCCATGACAAACATGAGCACTCAGTAAATAATAGCCCTGCCATGTAATGTCATGCCTCTCCCATCTGTTGTAGTAATGACTGTGCCTCGCTCACCTGCCACCCTCCCCGGGCTGCTCCAGGCAGGCAGCGGCTGAGCCAAGCCAGCGCTTCCCCGGCTGTGTCCACAGCTCGGCCACCCAGCCCGTCCGACAGCTGCTGGGCTTGGTTTTGGGGCAGCAGGGCAGCCAGCCCTTCCAGGGCAGGAAATGTCCTGGGACACAGGTGGTGGTGCGCGATCCAGCGTGGGAGAGGGGGAGCACAGCCCCCCAGCACTCGGCCACAACAGGGACTGCAGAGAGGCTTCTTCACCTTCTTCCCTCTTTCCTCCTTATTCTTGCCTTTTTTCTCTTTTTATCTTTCTCTTTTTCTCCTCCTTACGATCTTTCTCCTTTTGTCTACCTTCCCTTTCCCTATTTCTTTATTTCCCTATTTCCTTTCCTCACTGCCACAGTCCCACATCCCTGTGCTTGGTGCTTGCAGGCCTGTTCAAGCACAGTTTCTCCACTTTCACTGCAAACCCATTTCCAAAAAGTTCTCCAAGCATTACCTAAGGGACAGAACAAAGCTGAAGGAGTTTGAAAAGCAAAGTTCACCTGAGCAGTTTTGAAACAGATTTCCCCTTCTCCTCCCATCCTCTCCTGTTAGAAAGCATTACGTCTAATGCTCTGTGCCTCAGTTTACCCATCTGCATATCTGGATTAAAGACTCAGAGCAAACCTGTATCTGTGGGGTGGGTTTTTTGCACTGGTTGACTGTAGGCACTGAACTGTGCTCCCCAAAAATCCCCCTCCTCTGAACCATGAAGAGGAGACACCACTACAGTGCAGCTATTGCTCATCACTGCTTAAGTAGCCCCTGTTCCCCTTCTCCCCACCTCATGCCCATTACTGCCCCTTGGTGCAGCCCCTTGCAGGGACTGGAGAGGCAGAGGTATCGGCTTGGAGTTAGAGAGCATGAGTTAATTGTTAATAGCAATTAAAAAAATAACTTTAAAAAAAATTTAAAAGGTAGGGCTAATCAAAGGTGTTTCTAGGGGGGATTTCAAGTGTGTAATGCCCTCAGTCTGAAGTGAAGGTGGAGACAGACACTGCCTTTACAAGATGCCTTTTTTGCCCCCTCCCTTTCCTGTGAAACTTGGGTTACACTGAGTGCATAAAGGATAGCAGGACGTGGCAGTGCTGTTTGCCATGAAAACTAATAGGGCCATGCCTGCTTTCATCAGGAGTGTAATCAGAGCCACGGATAATGTTTGAAAAGGCACAGCAGCTTCAAGTGCAAGCAGGGATTTATTAGTGAAAATGAAACCACGCTTGAGCTTTTGCAAGTCTTATTTTAAGAGTCTGAAGGAGAAGGGAGCGGGCGGGCTGGCTGGGTGGCTGGGGAGGTGAGGCGGCCAGAGCTCTGTCACTGAGCAGCAGTAACGAGCAGCGGTGACAAGGGGTCACAGCCCCACTGGGCTGCTCTTCTTTTTCCGCCACAGGTTGTCTGCACAACCTTGATCATGTCATTTAGCCTCACTGTGCTTCAGCTCTTAGCCTGCACAGCACACTCACTCCCCTACAGCTCTACAGAGAAATTATACTTCCGTGGATCAGGCTCCAGGGACACTTCCAGCCTCTGCAGTCCCTTTGGGGTCCTGGCAGGACCCAAGAGGGTGACCAAGGGATCCCACAGGTTCAGAGAGCAGCTCTGGGACCTTCTCCCACTCTGGAACTGCCATATGACAGCACAGCCACATACAGTGGGTGGAGACAGGAGGAGAAAGGGAAAAAATGTCCCAGCAGGTAGTCATGGAAAGCAGGTGGATGTCCTGACTCCTGGGGTCTCTGGTTCAGCTACAGACCCAAAGTCCATCTCGTATTTGAGGTCCCTGGTTTCTGCCATCTTGAAACAGAGGCAGAGCAGTGGCCTGGTGCCACTGCTAGAAGGCTGGATTCCCAGTTTTGGCTGGCTCTCAATGCTCCTGATAGACTTAAATAATTCCTCTGTGCTGATGGACAGAGGATGCTTCACCGGTCCTCAACTAGGATGGGGAAGGCAGCAAACACAGTCAGCTGCGTTGGCTTTGGGAGAGATAAGAATGACCTAAAAGTGCATTTGAAGGCTAAATTAAATAATCCTAGGAGAGGAGACTGTGCTCCTGAAAGCACGACACGTGCAGGGTCTGTTTTTCCATCCTGAGGACAGTGTAGCTGGTCAGCAGGGGTGAGCTATGAAGAAAAGTTAGTCCTGCATCTATTTATTTCTTTCTGAAAAAGGGGAAAACTTGTAAAGCAAGCAGTTCTGTTTGGAAAAAGCCTGCTGGAGAGGCTTTCTTGGCCTCAGATGCCCTTGCCATCTGCACACATAAGAAACCCTTCATAAGGTTCTCATTTCCTCTTTACCTTTTTTATATAGCCCATAATAAGATCCCTAATTTTAATGGACTGTATGGATCTCACTAGCAGGGAACGACTCCAGCAGAGAGGCTTTAACCCTCTGTTTCAACAGGATCAGCAATGAAGCTTTTGGTCCCTTGCTCAGTTCCACTGCAGGTACTGGTAGGATTTCTACACCCCCTCCAGCAAAGCCCTCCCGACCTGCCGGGAGATGTTCAGGTGTAGGTGCCCTGAGTAGTGTTTGTGTAAACTTGCCCCTCTCCCTCAAATGTTTTTGAAGCAGTGCAAGAAAAAATAGCAGTACTTTGCCAAATTGGAAGATGTGGAGGGAACTGAGCTTGTTTGGCCAGAGGAGAATGCTAATGGGTGTTTATAGAGAAAATGGAGCTGCACTCTTCCTGGAGGTGCATGGGAGGCAACGGACACAAGACACAGCAAGGGAAATTCTACCTAGATATTAGGAAAATAATTCCTAGTGAGGCTAGTGACAAGAGTGTTAGAAAAGCACATGGAAAGGTGGCTTCCCTGGGCCAATCCTCTAAAAAAAAAAAAAAAAAAAGCCTAAAGATATGATACCAGGGTGTTGCAAGTGGTCTCAGCAGGGCACCACACCAGATCTGGGTCTGTGTTAAAACCCACTTAATGGCATGGGTGAGAGGCAGAGGAGACCATAACCCAGCCTGAAAGTGTTACCGTGTCCCTTGCTTGGGGCATGGCTTGACTTGGATGTCAGCAGCCTGGCTGGGATCTCAGCTGGGGAAGGCAGCGCACAGGAGCTGATGGAGCCATTACACCAGATGGGGAAGGCAGAGCCAGGCAGCGAGGATGCACAGAGCACGTGTCAGAGGATCTGGGCTTGTTCCTGACAGCTCCTTTCTCCCAGAGCTCCTGGACAGGAGACAAAACGTGATTTCTTGCTCCTTCCACTCAAAGGCGGCTGTGAAACTCTGATTTATGCTGAACACTCTGGAAAAGAAAAAAGCTTGGCTGTGGAACCAAGTTTAGCTCTAAGCCAGGAAAACCTTGTATGGGATCCACAAGTTTTAAGCATGCAAATTTGATTTCGGTCCAAACAGAGCCCTGCTTCACGACTTCTGCTTCTCCCTTTCTCGCCGCAAAGGGCCAGGCTACCTCCTCACTGAACAAGGCCTTACATCCATTCCCAGTGGCAGAGTCAGGCTGGGATGTTGTAGACAACTTCTCTTCTTCTCCTTCTCCTTCTCCTTCTCCTTCTCCTTCTCCTTCTCCTTCTCCTTCTCCTTCTCCTTCTCCTTCTCCTTCTCCTTCTCCTTCTCCTTCTTCTTCTCCTTCTCCTCTTTCTTGGCATAGCCAAACAGGTCTCAGCTTCATCTTTCACTGAAATGATTCCCAGCTGCCAAAATGTACTAGAAGAGATCTACTCGCCTGTGACCCTGTCACCAAAAGCTCTGCCTGTGCAGAAGAAGGAATTGCTTGGCTTAGTCATCAGCAATGAAGGTGGGCAGATGATCTCCAGATGGATGCAGCAGACCAAAGGTCACTATATGTCCTTTTTCCCCAGATCTGCCATCTCCTGGATGACTTTGGAAATGGATTGTGGGAGCAATCTTTGATGTTGTTTGGGGTGTCTCCAGTCATAGCAATGCCAAATCCTCACCCTGTCCTTATACAGATGAGACCAATTCAACCCCAGTACCAGTGCACCATGGAGAGGTGAGACTTCCCATCCAGGCCTGCTCACATGGGGAGAGTCCAAGAAGATCGGAAGGCTGAGAACCTGCTGTCTAAGCTGGGACTATCTCTGAAGCTCGTGCCCAACAATCAGGCTTACAAGGCAGGTACAACAGGGCCTGGATAAGTCCCTGATGCACCTGGACATCCACCCAAGGTGCACAGTGATAGAAAGAGAGGCAATGAACACAAGTTGCAGAAGGGAAAGCTTTGATTAGATATTAGGGGGAAAATTCACCCTGGGGATGGTTAAACACAGCGGACCAGAGAGGTGGGGGAATAACCGTCCTTGAAGACATTCAAAACTTGGCTGGACAAAGCTCTGGGTATCCTGATCTAAATTGACTCTGCTTTGAGGTCTGTTGGACCAGAGGCCTTCAGAGGTCCCTTCTGACCTAAATTATCCTGTGACCTACATCCACAGCACTACCCAAGATGCTCTTGCATCATCTAGAGTTCAGTAAACCCATCTGGGCTTCTGCTTCTAAATCAACAGGATCCCAATTCTCCCTTATGATTTAATCCCTTAATTCATTTGCCATAATCCTGTAGTATGTGGCTGGAGGAAAAGGAAACAACATAGCAAAGCAAACAGAGAAATGCAACCAGAGCCCCTGAGAATAGTATATTACTCCTCTTCTTTCCTGTTTGCCTTCCTGCCGTTCTGCTTCCATGAAAATTTGTGGGATTTCATCCAAAGCTCCAGTATCTCCTCTCCAGCAGTGGCTGGGGATGGACGCTTAGAAAGTAAATACCAGAAACAGAATGATCCTCTCCCCACTGCACCCTGCCAACTTCTGGCAGCTGAACTTTCAAGGACATCTGAAGCTAAAGGCCACATCCAAACTTGAGTGCTTAGTAGTTACCATCTGAGAAGCTGCCAGCAGAGTGACAGTCACAGCAGAGTGAGTTTTATGGGGTGCCCTGGGGAAAGCTATTTCCTTGTCTTCATGTGAAACAGGCTGCCTGGTCCTTTCACCGGACACCTGACTGTGCCCTCTCCCCCTGACCCCAGCCCCAGCTCTTGGCGTGGAAACTGGAAAGGGACCAGCATCACTTGTAGACCTGCTTCTTGCTGCAAGCATTGTACCTGACGCAGAGCCTGAGTGTTTCATCCCTATTCTTCCTTTCCTCTTCTTTCCTGCGCCCCTGATTCCACAGTGGTCTCAGAAATTCATTAATAAAAGCTGTCTCAGAGGTAAACACAAGTCCCCTTCCCTTGACAGACAGCGTTGGGATGCTTCTCGCCAGCACTGTGACTCAACCCCAGTCATTGTTTGCCCGGAGAAGTGCCATGCGCCTTTGCGGCGTGCATTCAGGTTGAAGAGCCCTTTGTAGACAATTTATCCACCGAGCCAGAACAGGAGTGTTTTACACTTCTGTCTTCCATTGTGCTGCCAAGGGAGGCCTCCCCACATGCACACACACACTCACCTGTGCACAAACACACATATACACACCTGCACACACACACACATACATGCAAGTGCGCACACAGAGCAGAACCTGCAGTAGGAACAACTGGAGCAAGTAACCTGCTGCTGTTTTGAAACATCACACCCTGTGCTGGCAAGGGTGCTTCTCTGTGGGTGCTGAGCACCTTCACCCTGGTTTGGGGTGCTGAGAGGCAGGGGGTGAGCGCTGGGCGCATACAGGGCTCACAGGCAATGCCAGGCAGCGGGTCCTGCCAGCTCACACAGTCGTGGGGGAGGAACGATGAAGGATGCTCCAGTCAAGGACGTGGCCCAACCCCATGTATGTACCCACAATTCAGTTGCAGGCGTGTGTGCCAACAAGGTGAGGACAGCTTTATGCCAGAGCTTTTCTCCTCCTCCAACCTCCTCACTTTCGATAGCCCCCGCTCCTCTTCTTCCTCCCACACAGCACCAAGGCATTGATGCTGCCTTGGCGAAGGTCATCTGAAATGTGGTTTTCTGAGGAGCTGCATGTCTGTGTATACCTCCAGTTTCTTCAGAGGTGTGAGTGAGCTGAAGTGCAACATTATGGAGGAAAATAAATTTCATGTATACTGACTGCTATGGACCACTAATGAAACACACAGTGATGGTAGGAATCCCTCTCTGTGGTGTTTCTGGGTACTCAAAATTCACACAACAGGCATCAGCTGCAAGAGGATAGCAAGAAGATGCCTCTCCTGCCTCCACACTGACACACAGGGCTGGCTTAGAAAAGATGCTGGTGGAGTTTGGAAAAGAAGCAGAAATATGTATTTCCCCAATAATATGAAAACTTCAATAAATGTTTTCCCTCAGTAGGACATAGCTGAGGAATCTGGGGACCGTTACTGGAGCCAGCAGCTCTGAGAGGAGAAAGCGAAAAGCCAGTCCAAGTGCAACAACTGCCAGGACAATAAAGGGATCTGAAGGGGTTCAAGGATAGGAGGGGGTTTTTGTCTTTTCAGTGTTGTTTAATATTTACATGTCAGAACCACTAAAGCACACCTCCAGATCACACACGGGATCTTTTTCTCCTTACTTGGGCAACAGAATGTATAGGCTGGACAATTGTGCAAACAAAGATGCATGCCAAGCCCACCGCACCAAAGGAAAGAAATAAAAATATCAGTTATTTAAAACACGTGTATTAACAGAGGGGTTCACCTCTCCCCTGCCTTTGTGCTCTGCTGACATCGCAGAGGCAGACAAAAAGCCTCACTGAAGCATCAGTCTGGCCCCAGCCCCCAGGGGACAGAGGGGCTTTGCTCCACTCGCCCCTGGCCTCCCTGGGCCACCCATTGGCACCCACACCATCACCCACGGTCACCCATGCTGCCACATGCACCCCTCTACCTCAGCAAGGTCCTGGGGAGTTGGACACAGGTGCAGGAGGAGCTGCTTGAAATTCCCATTCCTTGCCTGTCAGCAAGAAGTACAGCTTTAGTTTAAACTGGGGGACAAGGCAAGGTGGGTGCAGTGTCATGACACCTGATGTGGGAACACGTCATTCACGGCTGAGCCCCATCTGCACGTGATTTGCAGCATCTCCCAGGTACAGTGACAGATGACAGCCACAAAGGGACAGGATCCAGGCAAATCAACCTCATGCCAGCAAGGCCGTGGCTCTTCCCCCTTCCCATGTCCCTCTCCCCTCCCTCTCTCCCCTTTTTAAATGCATTTAAAAGATTTTGGCCCAAGAGTTCCAAATTTGGGTCTGAACGGCATTGTTTGTGCTTTGTAAGGGGGGTAGAGGGATGCAGAACAGCAAAAGGCTGGTGCCACCTGGCCCCTTCCCACAGCCCAGCTTTGCACCAGGAGGCCAAAACCTAAGAGAGGTGACAGGTTCTGCCCTGGGGACCCTCCATTCCCCAAGCAATTAGAGCAAAAGTGCTCTGGGTGCCTCAGCTCTGACTGCGAGGAGGGTGACACAGGGCCCTCGGGGAGATAACGGGAGCCAGAAGGTCTTATCAACTTCTTGGAGGGCAGAGTCAAGCCCTTCAAACAAAAGCCCTTGAGGGAGCAGAGGGGATTTTCCATCAAGTGTCAGACACATTTCAGCAGTTTATAAATACCAATGTCATCCCTTCACTGTGCTCAGCCTTGCAGCACGGGCTGAATCCTCAGCCCTGGACCAGGTCCTGATGGAACTGAGCACCTGAGCTCGACTTGGCCAGAGGAAGGCAGGATCAGGCTTCAGGTGGGTGTATGTTTCCAGAAGCACCTTCAGCTGCTTTTGCTTGGTTCAGCCTTCTCAGGTTTGAGTTAATTTTTTTTACCCAACACAGACCAGGGAAGGGCTTAAACCAAGCTCACCATTCTAGGAGCAGGACAAGGCAGTCACTTGGCTGGAAAAGGAGCAGGATCCAGCTACTTCCTCTCCCCCATCCTGTTTCTCTCCTGCACCTTCCAGTGCTGAAAGCACTGTCCTGCTGCAGAGCCTCCCCGGGCACCCTGATGGTGCGCTGTAAGCCTTAATGACAGGAGAGGGGACAACGGCGTCAGCGCCCGGGGCTGATCCCAGCCACGCCGAGAGCTTCTCAGTGCATCCACAGTGGAGACCCAGCACACAGAGGAGGGGTCACTAGCCTCAGACCCTCCAGTCCAGAGATGGGTCTCTCTCCAGGTCTCCTCTCCCCATGGCTCCACCACCAAGCCCTTTCCCAGCTGACACTTTGCTAAGCAGGACCCCCTGGGGACACACGGGGGGTGCAGCCCCCAGACCTCCTCACCCACCACAGCCAGACTAACCCTGTCCCTCTGCTGTGGCACGCTCAAACCTTCTGAGACCTGCAGAGGATGGGAAAGAGGCTGGCATGGCTGGTGAGCCCCCATGGATTGAGGGGTGAGTTAGATCTGGTCTCACCTTTGCCAGGAACAGGAGGATTTTAGCAGCACACCGTCTTCTGCTGGCTGGGCTCACTGCTAGTAAAAGGGTCTGTGTTTAGCAAGAGAGTAAATAGAAAACTCCTGGGGCTGTTTGGCACACGGACTGGGGAGAGGGGGACAGCACAGGCATTTTCCTGAGCAGCCCCAATACCTCTGCCCTCCCTTGGGCCCCTGGGAAGGACATGGGTTTGCTGCTGGCCGCAGCCCACATCCAGGCTGCAATTGCGGTGCTTTGCTGTCAAGGGAGCTGAGCCCCCGCCCTGCTCATCCCTCCCAGCTCCTGCCACCTGTCAAGGGCGGGAGGGGGATGTGGGAAGGAACTAAACACAGCTGAGTGGCCCCGGCCCTGCTGCAAGGCACCTAGGGCTGGTGACATTGGTTTCCAAAGGGATCCCGGGATCCACCTCCTGTTTCAAGTAGAGAGGGGGACTGCCCCAAAGGGCGTGTGAGCTTTTGGGGGTTGATAGTTTTGTTCCTTCAGTCCTGGGAACAAAAGGAGCATCCTGAAATGGGGACGTGCATCTCTGCAAGGGCAGTCAAACCCCACTTGGCCATCACGTTTGATCCCCCGGGGTGAATTTTGGGGTGGGCTCAGCAGAGACCCCCAAAACTGCACAGGGACTGTTGTTGCGGCGGCGCTCCCGGGAGAGCAGCGGGAGGGGGCGAGGCGGGGGGAATGGATTTGCCAGCGATGCCTCCCCGAAGGACACGGGCCAGCCCGCCCTGCCCCGGGTTCCTCCTAACGAGGTTTCCAGCTCGGCTGAACCCCC
>NW_020799109.1:9648696-9658971 GCF_003259725.1 Athene cunicularia
GTGCACCACTGCAAGAACCTAAATAAATGGCCAGATTCACAAGGGTGTAGAAACTCATGCTGAGGTTTCCAAGTCCAGGTTTTCCACGTTAGCATCTGATCATGCCAAATGTGCCCAGGAAATCCCTGCTGCCGAGTTCTCTGCACTCTGCGGTTCAGCAGCCCGAGTGCCCACCTCACCCCCTGAGTTTGCAGAAATCCACTTCTGACAGAAACATCAGCTGAGGACCTTCAGCTTAGGGGCCAGGAGCAATACAGAGAGAGGGCCTTCAAAGGGGGAAATTACAGAGAAGTTGTAAAATTACTGTAATACAGCTTGATTGGGACAAAAATTTGACTCTTTTTTTTTTTTTTCCCCTGTTTTCTGCATGTAGTAAATGGCTGGGGATAGGAGTATTTGCAGCTGGAAGAATCCAGGGTTGGGGTGAATCTGCTGCCTCCTTGTAAAAAATCAGCCCTGCATATGAAAGCTGATATCTACAGATCTGACTCGCAAACAGGTTTGTAGATATATTTTGCCTCGTGACCTCAAATAAGACTACGCTTTAGTCACCTGGAGGCTGTGTTGTTGCTACTGCTCAGGGATATAAGACAGGGCTCCTTTTCTCTAGTCCCATCTTGGGAAGGAGCTGAATAAACAGAGGGAGAAGTTTGCAATCTAAAGTACGGGGAGGGAGATGAAGTATCTCACCCATACAGAGAAGCAGAGGCAGAGCCAAACCCCTTAACCCTGTTCTCTTATCTAGTGAAGGACAGCCAGGTAGAAAAAATATCAAACGAGGCATCACTGTAACAGTCTAGGGCTGAATCTGCACAGAAGGGTGAATCTCAGCTCCGTTGCCCCACCAGCGTACAGCTGCAGATGCCAATTCCTCCACTGCATCTCCACCAGGTCACAGCTTCATCCCACAGCCCGGCTCTGGCACTTCCACACCCCAGCAGCTCCCTCCTTCAGGCCCAGGACACAAAACTAATCCTTGCTTTGTGCACTGGGACACACAGCCCTGGAACAGCCCAGGCTGACTCTGTGGTAGTGTGGCTCCAAGGACAGCTCTCCATCTCTATAAAGTACACCCTATACTCTGCTCTGCAGTGTACAGTGGGTAAAAGGGACACACAAGAAACCCATTTCCAGCATCTTCAGACTGGTGTGAACTCCTCCTGCCCTTTCTTCAAACTGCCAGAAGAAAATGCTGTCCCAAGCTGCACAGAGGTAAGAGAGGGAAAGCCTGTCAATACACAGAATCAAATTAATCCTGGCACTCTGAGGGTGTTGAAACTTCACATACATCCCCGCTTCTTCCACTTACTGCAGGTGAGCCTCTGATTACTCTTGCTGGAAAGAGGAAGCTGCATCCTTCAGATGGAAGAAATGGCACTGAGGGCTGCTGAAGGAAAGGCTGATGTTTCACATCTGGCTTTACATCTCTTGGAAAGACCTGATTTCTGCAGGAGGGATCCTCAGCATCACCCAGCTAACCGGATCCCACCAACTGTCATTATGAGATGCCTTTTTCTTATTACCATTTCCCAGGCTTTTGCATAGTCTAGCTGTTGAGCGTTAGAATTGTGTTATAAGAGAGCATGAGGCGTTGGGATAAGTTATTTGCTCCCTGAAAATACATCGCTGGGGTCCTGCGGGGGAAGCAGGCTGGTGGGGCTTCCCTCCCAGCACAGAGATAAGCATGCCATCTAGAGGAAATCCCCTTTATTGTCAGGACTGGCAGCTGAAAATTATCCAATAAAGCATAATTAACCTCTGGCTTCAGAGAAAATCCTCCTTCCGTGCCCTGCTGCTCCGGACTGCTGTACAGGCACGTCACAGCAGGCTGGCGATGCACCAAGGCATCGGGCAGCTCGGGAAGGTCCCGAGTGCTTGAGGGCCAGCCCAGCTCATGCTGGCACATGCTGGCCTGTCCCTTCCCCACAGGTGATGTCGACTGCCCAGCCCCACTAGTATGGATGTTTGGGTGTAAATAAGGAGAAGGCAATGTGGGTGTTTCCATAGCACATGGTCTCTACCATGTCTGCCTCTGAGAAAGGAAAGGAGGCTGCACGTACTGCAGGATAAGAAGGCTGTATCTATCATATAACGCTCTCCAGTGGCTGCTAGCAAAGCTCTGGACCTATGGGTGCCAATGCCTGAGCTGTAGGTGAGGGCTGAGGTGCACTAACAGAGGCGGTGGCGGGGTCACCTCCTCCACCAGCAGCTGCCACTCTGTGGAGCACAGCCCTGAAGAGTCCCTGGGGGGCTGATACAGGTGACTGGGGTACAGCTCTGGCCTTCTGTGGGGCAGATCCACATGTCCACTCATTTTTCCTAAGGTAAAATCTCCTCCATGGCTAACTTCCCAGGCTGAACTGCTCTCATACACTGCTGCTGTCATGGGCACTCTCATCCAAACCTTCATGCGTGGTTGTAGGTCTGAGATGTGCAATGTGGAAGCACGTGGGACAGCAGGTACCATAGGTCTTGGACCCTCCTGTGGTCAGAGTCAGCCCACTGAAGCCCACAGCATCTGTCTCCCACACCTTCCACTTTTCTCTTTCTACCACCACCAGTGAGTATCTGCAGTCACCAGCACAAGGCCGTTGTCCCACTAATAAAACCAAATCCTTCCAGCCATAAAGATAGTTGAAAAACAGTGATCTAGGTCCAAGCAGAGGCACAAGTGCTACCGCCCAGCTGGTAGCAGTCTTGTAAAAACAGGAAGCCTTGCAAAAAACCCTCTTCAGAGATGGAGAAAGAGCAGGGTGGATCTCACATGAGAGAAACCTTATTCTTCAGAAAAAGCAGGTGCACACTTAAGTGAAGAATATTTGGAGAGGAGCTGCCATTGCATCGATTTGCTCACATTCTGCAGGATTTTTAAAATATTTTCTTCACTTTTTTTCAACAAAGATTATTCCTGCTTTTCCCACCACCTCAGAAGTTCCCCAAGATGCTGGTCCCAAGCAACATCTGCAGCACCTATTTTGCTTTTAACAGAGATCCTGTTTCCCTTCGCACCCTCTTCACCTTCTGCTCCCCTACATCTGTGGGCTCTCAGGCCCAACTCCTAACCCACGTCTTGGAGATGTGGCTCACCACTGGCACAGTTGTTCTCCCGCTCCATGGCAGGGAGGGAAGTCATGGATGTCCCCATGTCTCATCGCAGGCGCTTGCCACTCATGTGGAGCAAAGGGCTTCATGCCATCGCCCTGGGAGCTTGTGTGCTTTATAGGTCTCTTATTTCCTGTCATTACCAAGAAGAGCCTAGTTGTAATAAAAATCTGGGCTCCGATCCTACAAACACTTATGCCTAAGCTTAACTCTAAGCACGTGAGCCGTCAAAGGGGACTATTCATGTGCTTAAAATTTAAGCATGTGCTTAAGCGTCTGTAGGCCTGGAGTCTGTCAGTGTGGGGATTTGTGCCTTAAGCCCATATTCTGGGTCATTATCCTTTTCATGTCTTCTCTGGCATCTCAGAAGATGCTTCAAAGGGGAATTTTCAAGTTCTTCAATAAACTTTGCCTTCCCGAGCAGCCTGGATTCTTGCCTATTCTATGGGGCAATTCTCCTCCATTGCCTCCCCTCCCCCTGTTAGCGATAATCCTGTGCTATTTCATGCTTGGCCAGACAATTAAGCCCTCTTGCTGCTTGGCTCTGTCTTTGTTATGTATAATTGTTCCAAATAATTAGCCACTATTGCACGCTATTCTGAAACTACTTTGTATTGCAATTATACTTAGAGGGTGAGCATCAGCTTGGAGAGAATCCAAGCAGCAGACAGCCTGGAAAGAAAGGGTTTCGAGCCGAGGGAAGATGGATACATGCTTAAACTGTGGAAAACCTAACAATAAGTAACCAGCGAGGAGTAAATGTTGCTTGGAGAGGGTCTGCGGCTCGTGGGGTCTGGGCAGGAGAGCTGAGGGTGGGCTGCAGGGTCTCGGTCAGGCTGTCACCTGGCTGCCACCTCGTGGGTGCTGGCTACGGTGCAGGAGGCAAACCCATACTCCACTCCCAGCACTTCCGTGGTGACTTGAAGGGAGCACCATGGCCAAGTGGCTAGTTTTGCCATCTCTGTACAATGTAGGGAACATGTAGCTGTGCTGGGAAGCATTTGGGGTCTGGCAGGAAAATGTTCCCTAATTGTGTCTTTGGAGTGGCAAAACTTGTGATTTCTCAAGGGTAAAGACTGCAAATGATGAGATCAGTTCAGCAGCCTCCTGTTTTCCCACTGGCAAACACATCTCTGTTGTAGATGAGTGCTGGATGGGATACTTGGAGGAGTTACAGCTCCATGTGAAGCACCTTTTTGAAACGGAAAATAATGTGGTGCAGCAGAGTCCCCTTAGCATTACTCGGTCTCTTGTCTTTTCAGCAGGGAACATCTGAAAAGGATATAACCAAGACCTGAGTTGGCCTGCCCTGCCCTGGTGAATTAATTCCTCTGCTGAAACCCATGGCCTGCTCTGAGCAAAGAGTCAGGGTGGCCAGTGACACTGCACTTGGACAGTTCCATGCTTTCTGAGATCCATTTTCTCCAGCCAGGTTGGGCTGCTTGAAGCCTCCTGAAAATGGACCTACGGGCTGGGTTTGGTTTCCAACACCTGGTTAGCCGAAGGAGTATTTAAAACTGGGTAGAGATGTCTGTGGTGCAGATGGAAAGCACCCAAAATGTCTGAGACAGTCAGGCCCATTCTCTGCAGACATCATACACTGCTTCCTTTGACTCAGCAGAGTCAACACAAATGAAAAATGAACTTTTCCCAGGCACGTATGTAACCAGCTTGGATGCATCCTTCCTCCATGCAGCACCCCGGGGTGCCATGAGCCAGGGCTGCTTGTTGCCACTGGGGTGGCACAGTTGATTCAATACATGCATAAAACCAACTGTCGGAGCATAACCACTTCAGCAGCCCCACTACAAAGACCATGAAATGAATGGACCTTGGATGCTCTCCCAAGAGCTTGATGTTAGGCTGCCAATGCTCAGGCTCTGCCACTTTGCTGCCTAACTGCAGCTTTGCTTCTCGGGGGCTGTAAGAGTCGGGGCAGCCCCCAGCTCTGCCATTCCCATACACCGTGTAGCACATTTCAAACACAAAGTCAGGCTGCCAACGAGGATGACTGCTGCAGGCAGGTGCTCCTTCATCACTGCCCCCTCACCTTCGATCAGGGCCCAGATTCTTGCTGTGCTTCCCCTTGTTTCCCTGTTTACACTCTAGGAAGAAGAGCCACAGGGGGACAGCCAGCGCCATCCAGCCCTGTACCCTGTCCCCAGCAATGCTCTAGAGCAGATGCTTAGGGTATAGCCAGAGGAATCCTTCCTCTCTGAAATCTTCCCAGAGTCAGTAACTGGTGCTTTAGGGATTTCCCAGCCTGGAGGTTGCATCCAGCCCACTGTGCTTAATAATGGCCCTCCCCGAACGAGCCTCACCCCGTTCTAATCCTGACCGTACCCCGAACCTCCACGATGTCCTGCCCTTCCCCACGCAGCCGTGAGGACGACAGACCCCAGAGGCCGGGATGCTGCCGGGACATGCCGAGCCCCCCCCACCCCGGGTCCCTGGGCCCACGGCGGGGGCCGGGAGCGGCTTCCCAGGGCTTTCCACTGGAGGTCAGTGTTGGCCTGAGCACGGCGGCTGGTACCCCCGGGCCACCTCCCCCCGGTCACCCCCCACGCCGGGGCGTTACACCCGTGGGGTAAAGCGGCGGAGGGTGGAGGGTAGTGTTGCTCTGGTCCTGTTCAAACATACCGGCTGCAACACCCGCTCCTGCCTGAGTAAGAAGGACCCAAATATAAAGGACCCAAAAGTAACCAGCAGAGGCGGTGACAGAGCCCCAATACCCCGAGATGTAGCTCTGAGCTTGGGCAGTGCTGACTCTCAGACACTAATTTGTTAAAAACTCATTATCAGCTGGCAAAGGAGTGCCACTGTACCCACTGCACGTTTCCCCGTTCCCGGCTGACTTTACCAACTCAATCTTAACCTCAGGGAGACACCGCTGGCTGTCTTCAAGCCATGTATTTGCAAAGGGCAAACTGTTGCATAAAATAAGAGCGAGTTATGGTATAAAATTTCCAACACTGGGACTGCCAGTAGACAGCTGGCAGCATCCA
This sequence comes from Athene cunicularia, assembly GCF_003259725.1. NCBI lineage: Eukaryota > Metazoa > Chordata > Aves > Strigiformes > Strigidae > Athene > Athene cunicularia. The sequence continues at coordinate 9,654,804 of NW_020799109.1, forward strand.
GACAAAACCTAACGCTACCAGAGGGACAGATAAGTTCTTCAGGAAATGCGCTTCAACTAAAATTCCAGCTAATCCTGTGTTTGTTTGCAACCAGATGGAAAACTATTCATAGCTTGGGAATATCAGCTGTAAAAAGCATTTCTTATTGCTTGTTTTAACCTGTGTGGAAAGTGGTACAAGCATGAAACACTTAGAATGCTGTTGTATGCAGAGGTGCAGCTTGGTTGGTCCTCCCTGGGCAGCCAGTATTTCCCGGAGGAAAACAAGCATCTTTCTCAAAGTGGCAGCTCATTTTGGTTATTTGTTTCTGAACGTGGAGCCTGAGAGATCTGAATGCAGCCTGATTTGCAAAGGGCCATTCCCTGAAAAGTCAGACAGTCTTGGCAATAGCCCAGATCACCATCCAAACCTCTTTGGTGCTCAGGATCAACTCAACCCCTCCTCTGTGTCTCACAGGCTCAAGATGGGGCTCTCCCCATTGTGGGATGTCCAGAGGACCTCTTGCCATCACCCTGAAGGATGATGCTCATTCCACAATCTCAAAGAGCAAAGAAAGTTTTGCCTCTGGCTTTTGTGTGAGCAAGACCAAGATAGTTATGACTGTCATTACTTAATATTCCCTAAACTCTCTAAATAAAGAGGGGAGGATTTCAAAGGAGACTTGGTTTCACAACTGAAATCTGGGTGATAATTACTCCTGTTTCATTCAAATCCCTCTTATTCACTAAACAGGGACATCGAAAAGACACTAAAACAGATGAAGGGCTCAGGTATAAACTTTACAAAGCTTAAAACTACCCTGTCCCAGCAAGGCTCATGCTTTACATGACACTTTAATCCTAGTCATTTGCTAGATTCACCCTAACTGTAAACAAAGCTTTGAAATGAAAGCTTAAAAGCCTGGTTGGGATACATTAAGTTAACCAAGAAGACACTCTTAAAGCATTAGTTTAATGACAATCATAATACAAGTTGCCAGAGTTTTGTGCGTGTTAGAATTAATATCTACAGGAAAAAGAAGAAAAGAGGTCTGTTCTCCATGTTTTCCAGCTTGTTTGGCAACGTAAGGCCCATAGTGAGAGTGGTTTATTGCCACTTGCAGGGGGCTTTAGGCTAGGGTTGTCTGGCAGATGGGGGTATACAGGGCCCTGGGAAGATGTGCAACTCAAGGCTGCACACCAGGGTTTGTCCCGACACACTGGGATAGGGTGACTGTTCTCTCCGAGATGGGTTTTCATGGACTCAGTCCACTGCAGTGACTCTTGCTTCATACCAGAGCTCCCTTAGCTGAAAGGACTCCTCTTGCACAGGCACAGGGGTGGGATGGGTCTCCTGCAGACCTGTCCCAGATCTGGAGCTGGGTGCTGCTCTCCAGAGAGCTCTGTGGCAGGAGGGTGCAGGTGGCTGGGGGACAAGAGCAAGCCACAGCCCAGCCCTTCAGGCACACTGGCTCCACCAGCACTCGAGTTAACACCCAAAGATGCCAGGAACTTGGAAAACCCTTTCTGACACTAGCTCCCTGCTCCTGCAGAGCTCCAGGGTGACTGGAGAGGAGCAGGGTCAGCCCAGTCTGAGATGTCCCAGCTAGGTCACCTGTTCCTGGTGCATCCCACCCAGGCAGAGCCACAGCATCTGTCCACCTCCTCCACTCAACACTGTTTTCCTTTCATGCCGGTACTTGGTTCTCCTCTACCTCAGCAACCCTCCTGCTCATGGTGCAAACACAGCAGAGACCCAGCCTGGTGCCCGGCAATGCTGGAGGGAAGCCGGCAGACCCAGCGCTTCAGGCACGTGTCTGGCTCTGACCCCAGGGATACTTAGGCAAGACTTCAAAAGTGCTTTTGTTTGCAAAGCATTGCAGGATCAGGCCCTGGGAACAAATGTGAGCTGTGACAAGTGTCTTTTCTACTGACTGTTCTTACAAGCAATTATTTCAACATCCCCCAGTCTATCTATACAGACAGCATGTTAGGGCCAGGAATGGCACTTTGCAAACTTTCGTTAGATAGAAGATCTCTAAATATCTTCTGTAGAGAGTCAAAGTATTTCAAGAGATATGTTTTTTCACAATGCCCTCTCTGAGCAGGGCTATCACTAAGGGAAAAGACCAGTGTGAAAGCTGAAACGGTGAAGCTGAGGGACTGGGGAGGAGATGCAGAGCCCAGCAGCTCAGTCAAAGGCAGCAGACCAGACCTAGGCTAGTTTTTAGAGACAGATGAATCCTTAATTTTAGGGAGGCCAAGAGGAAAAAACCATTTTCTTCCCTCTGCGACTAGCCCCACTCTCAGTTTCTACAGAACACATGGGATAAAAGAATGAAAAGCCACAAGCCCCAAAGCTGTGAGCAAAAGCTGACTCCTTGGGCACCCACCTGTACACTCAGTTTTTGACCATGACCAGCAGCCAGGGAATGAGATGCTCAGTTTTGCACCAAAGCTCAACTGACATCCAAATCCTCCTTAAGCAAGAGGAAGGTGAAATAGGGTCTACGAGAAACAGCTCTGCTTCTGAGGACACCCTTGAAAAAATGGGAGAGAAATGCTAACTTGTCACTGTTACACGGAGGATGTTTGATTTTAAAAAAGCTAAATCCAGGGATGGGAAATTCTGCCTTCAAACTTGGTGAGACGGTCTGGCTGGCAGTCCTGTAAATAAAGAGCATCAGCCTGGCCAGTGAACAGTTTGAAATTTTAATTGATTTTGTTGCTAGGAAGGAAACATACAATCTCCTAATTTGATGTGTTAAATCAGAGTTTCACCTGCAAGGGATTCCTCAGAGGGAAGACATGTTCCCTGCTATGCAATTAAAACCATCAAGTCCAGTAAGAGCTGTGTGGGCAAACCTTACAGGTGACAGAGAGCTTCTTGCAGCCTTCACGTGGCTTGGCAGTGGTTAGTTACCATTCGCTTTTTTAAAAATCATAATAAAATAGAGATCTTTAGAAAGCGTCACTAAAAATGTAAGACATGGCAGTGTCACAACAGCAGCACAAATCTGTCTCCCACCGGTTACATGACTGATAATTTCCTCTTGCCAAGGTCCGGCCGGAGCCAGAGGAACAGCAGCACTGAACATGTTGGAAGGAAAAGCTTTATTTTAAAAAAGTCCTTTCTAACAATAAAAGTTATTTTTAAAAATAGTAAAAAGAAGTAGTCAGAGTTTGGTTTTTGTTTTTGTTTTTTTTTTTTTTCCTACAGGGGAAGGAAATGATAAACATCTTAAATATTTAAAATCCAGTGAATTGGTTTAGTGGGGTTTGTTTTTATAACTTTCATTCCAGTTACACAGGAGGCACCCAGGGAAGAGAGGAGAAACCCCATCTGTGAGACAGTTCCTGCACGGTTACACCACGCACCCACCTCCTGGATGTGCTCCTCCTTGCCCCGGGGGTGCCCTGGGTGCCCTAGGGCGCCCTGTGGCAGACGGCATCCCCGGAGTCAGGCTGTGCAAAGGGATAACACCTGGGCGTGGGGAGCCCTGCCTGGCAGATGTAGCCAGAGAGCACCTTTTCCAGGAGGGGATGGGACAGAAAAATAGATCACCTTGCCTCTGGTTAAAAATAGGCTGAGAAAGAGAGGAGTTCGGCCCCCCGCAGGTGTGTGTCCACACACAGCCCAGAGGCTGGGGACCCCCGACCCCACCCCAGCCGATCCCCACAGCAGGGAGAAGTCCACGTGTCCAGAGATGCTGGTGGGAGCCTGGGGATATCCAGCCAAGGTGCCCCTCGACGCCATCACATGTACCGCTCCAGGCCGGCGGGGAAATTGGGCTGCCTCATGTACGCGTTGCTGGAGCCGAACTGGCCGAGGGGCGACGCGGAGAGCCCCAGGAGCTGCTCGCTGTGCTCGGCGCAGGCCGGGGGCCGCATGGCCGGCAGGGCCAGTCTGTTGGGAGCCCCGTAGAGCTGCGGGCTGCCGGGCGAGTAGCTGCCCTGTGCCACGGGCAGGTGGGGTGGCGAGGCGGCGTAGGGGTAAGCCAGGGTGTTAGGGCCGGCCCGGCCCAACAAGCCGGGGCTGACGGGCTGTGCCTGAAAGCAGGGAGGCTCGGAGCTGCTGGCAGAGCAGGAGGGAGCCAGCTCAGCCCCGGGCAAGCCCAGCGATGGGTGGCCCAGCTCGGCGGGTGGCGAGGGCTGCAGGGCCTGCTGCCCGCTGATGAGGCTGTCGATGC
>NW_020799109.1:9659021-9664207 GCF_003259725.1 Athene cunicularia
GGCCGGCTCCGCTCCCGGGCCGTGCTCCGTGGCGCTGGGCTAGCTTTTTAACTGATGTTTCCTCCCAGGAGAAAAATTAAACTAAACGAGTGCAGACGGCCAGACCAGGGCGAGTTTGGTGCCGCAACCAGCCCCCAGCAGCAGAGCAGGTAACCTCCCGCCGGTACCCCCCCATTACTTGGATTTCGTTGTTGGTTTTTTGGTTTTGGTGTTGTGTTTTTTTTTTTTCCCTGGGAAAAGCGCTCAGAGGCGGCCCCAGCCGCAGCGGCGGCAACAGCCAGGGATTTCTCCCCGAAACCAAGCTCCTCTGCAGCCCGGTGAGACCTCCTGGGTAAGGAAATCCCGGGAAAAGTTTTTTTTCTTTTCCCCTGTGAGAAAGGAAAATGGTCCCCAGATCTCGAGACTTCTCTCAGGTACCTCCTGCGGGGTGGACAAGGGACACAGGGCAGGGATGGCATTTTGGGAGCAGACAGGGGAAGTAGGGGGTCTCTCTATCTCTGCAGAGGTGCTGAGCCCACGGCTGAAGCTGAAGACACCGGACTCAGAAAGCCCTGCTGAGTTTCAGGGAAAATCTTTTCATATCTCACCCTGCACTCCAAAGCCAGTTGGGCAGAACCGCAGCCCCCCAGTCCACAGCATATGTCAATACCAAAGCTGGGGGGCTGCTGGCTTCTTGATCAACACCAGAAAAGCTGTGGGCTTTCACCCCATCCTCACCCATTGCTGCTGAGCATGACCTCTAAGCCAGAAGCCTGCCCATGGAGAGCCTGGCCCGGAGCAGGTAAGGGAGCCGCTACCTAAGGGTGGGCTGGACAAGCTGCGTGGACTTTTATAGCCAGATCACAGCTTTATATATAGTTACATGTCCGTGTCCTGAGAAGACAGGTGGAAATGTGTACACCATTAGCACAGTGGAAGATCATTCCATATGTCCCGCGTGGAGTAAAAATCGCAGCCTTCAACTTTGTAACTTGCTTGAAAATATTTCCAATAGCAGAGCAGGACGAAAGTCTTTTTTCCATGGAGGCAAGTAGGTGACCTTGACCAAGTTGTGTCATCCTCCTCCCTTCCTTTTTAAGCTAAAAAGCCAGCCAGTCTTTTGGAAAAGATTCTTCAGCCCTTTTCTTTAAGTATTTACTAGTGGTTTTAAATTCACTAACCAGGTTATTTCCACCATTACGCACTCACCTGCTGTGTCTGCACGTGGTTTTGTTCTTGCTTTATTTTTCCTGCAGATATTTGTACCTCTTCTTCTGCTCTCCGGGGCTCAGGCAGGGAATTGTGTGTCTAATAGAGCTGTGTCGGGTCCGGTCCTGCTCTGCTACAGACCAGCTGCTGTTAGAGTAAACTGCCTCAGTTTCCCGTCTGCCAAAGGAGGATAACAACAGAAATGTAGGTGCTGGGTAGAAGACTGACAGCAGGTGAGAAAGGGTGAAATACAGTCTTAGAGAAAGCTGCCTTTCTCTACAGAAGACATGGATCTTCAGGGAGGAGAGCAAATCAAGGGCATGGCCGGAACCATTCGTTCTCCTTGGGAGAGATGAGAGAAAAAGGATGGAAGATTCATATTTCTCCTGGATCATGTATTTAAATCAAGTAAGTATCTCAATGAGGCCAGTTCATTTCAGTCAGAGGATCTGACTTTTCTAGTCACTGGAGAGGGTGGCAGGACAGTCACCCAAGAAGAGAGATCACTCCAGGGTGCACAAAGAAAATTACCTCCATGGGGGAGCTGGAAACCTTCAGCTCTGCAGACATTAGCAGGTGATATTTTCATGTTGATGCAAAGATTTTAATATATTTAGATCTAGCAAGAATGGGTTTGGGAGGGAAAAGAGTTATGGGATGCAAAGGACGAACGGCTTTTCTCATGCCAACATATCAAACAGCCCTTGCTTATCACTCGCTTTCTCCTTTTTTTATTGGTCTAAACATCAGAAAAGGAGCGGGAAATGAAAACGCAACAGCATGGCTGGGTCTGGAGCTGCCTGCACCTGAGATCACATCTAGCAAAGGAAGAGACATCTCATCTGGCCAACGGGGTATGAAGACCCGACTGTGTGAAGTGTTTGTAGTCCAAGTCCCTGATCTCATGTCATTTTACACATGATGGGAGAAGCCCTGGCCCCATCTCAGGCTGAGGGCCGGCTGAGACTCCAGCTGGTGAGTAGGTACTTTAAAGCTGATGGGACCATTCAAATTGCTCTCAACTTTGCCAGGTTAGGACCTAGCTGTCAAACTAGTTTTGACAGACGGATAAAACAGCAGGACAGAGGTGGGCAAGAGCACACAGACAGGAAACAAACTGTGTTTTACCATCGAATAAGGAAAGCCAAAACAGACAGACTCCAATTCCCACATATGCTTTATCACTCGGGGTGCTCTTCTTGGCCCAGATCTTTCATAAATAGGTGGAAGACAATAATAAAGACGGCTACCAAACAAATGCAATCTGGATCTCTCTTTAAAGTGAGGTGATGAGGAGGGAATAAATCACATTTACTAAGTATGTGTAAGTTCTGCCAGAATCTGCAGCCTTCGGCATCAGTTCATCCTGCGTACACAGAGCAATTTCAACTGCTCTTTTACCTCCAGCCCCCAAACCATTTTGCACTGGAGCTGCAGCTTCCTTTAGAAATGTCACACACTTGAATTGCTTTACAGCATGGGTGAACCTCATGGCAGAGGAACAGGGCTGTGCACCCTCAGAGAGCTGCTCTTTCAAGCACCCCATGTGCCCAGGCAGGTGTTGCATCAGTGCTACGCTGGCCACATTTCCAAGCTGTTCTTTGCAACTATGTGGGTTGCCCCAAAAGAAAGCAATCTTCTGCTAAACCATGTGCAATATGGGAGGTAACTGGGTGCGATGTTCACTTTCCTTAATGAGGTCATGCTGGGAGACCAGTGTTTTTGCCCTATTTTGGGTGAAATGGGGTGGCCTAGATATTTGCACTGCGCCGAGTTGTGTTTGGAGCATCCCTGTTTGCAGAGCCCTTCTCTTAGCCATGAAGCAGAGCTATCTGTATCTCAGCCACCCCCAGGATGTACAAGGAAGAAGAGGGGGTGGGCGCCCTGGGAGCAAGGACCTCTCTGGTTCCTCTCCCAGGGACTTGCCATGAGCAGTCCAAAGCATCCTCCAGGCTCAGAGCCAACACATCCCTGTCTGAATCCATCCATGCTCCAAACTCCCAGGTAGAGACCCCCAGAAGAAGCCTGAGATACCTGCCACCACAGCTGCTCTGTGTAATGGGAAGGCTTTGCCACCAGAAGGTGTATCATGTTGTTCACACAACAGCTCAGTACATTAGAATGAGGCAATTACAGCTGGGGGTGTGGGGGGAAATCCTTTCCTTCTGGGAGATTTCCCTCATGGGTTACCACCTTTCAGAAACATGTGATGGAGAACAGCAACAAAAGCAAAACGGGAGACCTGGCGGGTCGACCCTGTGGCTTATAACCACGACTAGCACATGTGCAGGAGCCAGGGCACCAGGCTGCTCAGCTGCAGGATCAGCAGTTGTGCAAAAACCAGCCCAGGACACCAGGCAATGACAGCCTGGGGTCAAAGGAGCCACAATTAAACACCCTTCCTGAGCTATTCCATTTCTTCAAGATGCAGGAAGCGGATAACCAAAGCAAATAAATTCTTCCTGAGAACTGACTCAAACTAACTCTTGGAGTCATTAATGTATTTGTAGGTAATTGTGCAGCAAGATCCAGGCGAAATCATTTCTTCACAAAAAATATAGGTAAAGCCTTTACCAAACTGGGGAATATCAGGGGAAAATTCCTAAAGAAACTTGCAAACTATTCTTCACCATTGTAGTGGGGAAGTTTTGGGGGCTTTTTTCCCACTACAGCCAGTCCAGATTTTCTCCCCCAACTTCATTTTGATATAAAAATTGTGAAGTTTTTTTTATTCCTGTGGAAATAAAGGGGATGGGAGAAAAAAAACAAAACAAAACAAAACAAAAAAACCCCACATGTTCTTTTTTGTTGTCTGTTTACTAAAAATATTATTAACAGAAGCATCTACTTGTTTAAACTGGAAAGAAAATGAGAAAGATCCTAAGGGACTTAAGTTATTGAAAACCATGATTCAGGGGCAAAATTTAGTTTGAAGTTTTGAAAACTTGGCTTCTAAACAGTTTGATGCTTTTTTTTGTTCAAGACAACCCCCACTGTTTGATGTGAATAAATATGTAATTTTCTCTTTTCCTGGAAAGCAAACAAACCTAAAATTCCTGCCCTAGGTCTATAACTCATGGCCAAAACCCAAGCCTAAGGAAAGGCCAAGCACAAGGGCCAGGCTGAGCTGGTCCTTCTCCCTGGTGGCTCAGCTGTCCTGCCTGGTGGCTTCAACACACTGAGAAGAGCAAAGCGTGGGTCATGCATTGGGGTTAGTAAGGAACATTTAAATATTTGCTTTTATAAAAGGTTATTAAATACTCTAGAAACCCAAAGGGGCTGTTACAATCATTGTAATACAACCACAACACAGGTCCAAAAAATTCCTCTTGGGCAATCTGCTCTACCAACAAGCTGCTCCAAGTAGGACACAGCCTTGACTGTCCTCTGACCATCCCTCTGTCCTGGAATGATTCAGGTTATGCAGCACTCAGAGGCAGTGGAAGAAAACAATTTACAAAATTGCAGAGGACAACCCCTCCAAGAGCAAATCTTCACAAGAAACCTGTGTCTGCTTTCCAACTACCTCCAATCCTCCTTAAAAAATGGCCTATTCCTCCAAAAGAAAGCTTGATGCACACTGACCGGGTTTCCCAGGCTTTGTTCAGAGGGTGGGACGTAGGGTGGTTAAAGCTCATGGCCCTGCGCGGCTGTTCTAAAAGCTCGTTCATGGCCTCTCCCCAGAAATTTTGATGCTTTCACCATATATATAGCAATGGGAGAACATGACCCATCGGGTCTGCCAAAAGCCTCCGTGAATCTATGGGAGGATCACAAGAACACGACAGGCACATGCAGGGAAACAGCCTGGACATGGGCACTGCAGCAGGAGAGTTTCGTGCACTCCCACACTATTTCCCTCTCCCTGACCCCACATATTAGCCCAAGCCCTCCCCACACCGGGAAGCCCTGCCTCTGCCCCAGTGCTCACTAGCTGCCATGTGAGAGGTATTTCTGCTGCACAGACTGTTTACACCACAGCTCCAGCTAGCCCCCCC
>NW_020799109.1:9664257-9667798 GCF_003259725.1 Athene cunicularia
ACCTGCCAAGGCTTGCATTTTTCAATTAAATCGAGGAATTATGCCCAAGTACCCCAGATGCTACACACCAGGGCTCCCAGGTAAGGACTTCACTGCAAAATTTTCCCTTTTCCTTGTCCATTTTTTACTCTCTTACAACTACCTGACAAATTAGCCACAAGTTCAGGCAGATGGTTAAAATCCCATCTTGCTAGCTCACTACCCGCTCTCCTTTTCCTCTGTTTAATGGTCCTGCCAGCAGTGATTTCATTCACTCCAACCGTAATAGCCTTTTCCTTCCCCTTAGGCCAGGAGCACACCTCTGTCATGGAAAATTTCCCTTGTCTTGTACCTTCAGCCTGATCTGCCTGCAGCCAGGCTGGCAGGTTGTTTGTTTCTCACCGCTTGAAATGCTTTTGAAACAAAGGCTCTTTAATCCTCCCAGCCTAGTCAGGCACCTCTGGCAATCCTCTCCCGGGAGTGCAGGGGGAGCACGAACCTCAGCAGGAGGCATGGGACACCCTATGAGCTGATGGGACCAGGTGGATGGAAGCTGGGTGGGACATAAGGTCTCCTGAGATGCTGGGGATGGAGCAGGGTTCGAAGCAGAGAGAGCATTCCAGCCAGGGCACAGAGGTGAAGCCACAAGATGGTGATGATTATCTGGCAGGGGGAGAAGAAGAGCAGAGATCCTCCCACCCGGCCCACATGCTCACTTACTATCCTGGAGAGGGGTCTCCAAGGCCACAGCACTGATGTGGAGCCAGGCACAATGCCTCTGCTGGGTATCCTAAAGCCTGGTAAGAGAAGAGGCAAGTCCAGGAGCAAGACACCTACCTTCATGTTCCCCAGGCATGGAGGGGGTGGCCTGGCCACTGCCCAGCCCTTCTGCCCCAAATGGGGACATCCTGCCACATGCCTGTGTTGGTGGAGAAGCTGGCTGTCTGGAGGGGACACAGCCTTGGCTAGGCTTGTGAAGACCTCATTTGCCTTTGAGACCACTCCACAAATGACCAATAGCTAAAATTTCGTGTAATGACTTCAAAGTGTATGTGCTACAGGAAAAGGGTCTCCAGCTGTGACAGGCCAGTGTTCATCACATCATTTCCTCGTGAGAAGGCAAGAGAGATGATTCAGACTCAAATCAGACTGGACAAGTATGAATCACAGTGTTTGTCTCACATTCCTCCTAGCCAAAACCATCCCTGCCTGGTGCTACTTGGGGCTGGGGGAATCAACCCAGACATTTCTTTAATTTGGGGGTTCCAGAGATACAGTTAATTGATTTCCATCTGCCACTTCTGAAGTGCTGTGCGCATCAGGGTCCTCCAGCTGACATGGGAATCTCCATATCACAGCAGCGTTTGGTGCAGGTAGGCAGCTGGACCAGAAGGGTCAATACCATGCTTGAGAACCGCAGTTTTTGATAACACAGCAGGCTGAAGAGGTCTCAGTGTTCATCTAGAAAGTTGGCGTTAAATCCATCTCCATCTGGTAGTGTCAGCTTGAGTATAAACAATGAGAGAGGTGGATTTGGACTTGAAACCTGTCTTGGATCCTGGTTACCCAACAGGATAAGTGCAAAACAAGACACTGACCTTCCTTACCAGCTGAGCGTGGAGGAGAGCTCAGCCTGTACTACATCTCAGCCTCAAGGAAGGCCCATGAGCATGGATCAGAGACCACGATATCAACCTCAAACACCCTTCTTTAAAAACATCCAATACAGTATGTCATTGGGGAAAGGTCAGAAATTATTTTGTCCATTTCTAAATGGAGATACCAAGTAGAGCATAAAGAACTGACACATCAGGAGTAAAGCAGCAAGCCAGTGGGATGATCCACTCTGGTCCAAATACTCTCTGATGGAACCAAAAGTCTTACTCATGTTGACTTTGCGGTTGGGTCTAATCGACATCTCTGGAATCTTTTCCCACATACTTCGTGTTGTTAGAGTCACACCACATACAACTCATGCATTTTGTTTGCATGAAATACATTTTTAACATGACTGTAGGATGGAGCTGATAACTTAACCATACACAGGTTAAGTTTCCTCTGAACCTTCATAATATAACTTTTGAATAGGAATGGGTGAATAACGGACTCTAGTGGAGTTTCCTGACTGAAAAACATGTGGTAAAAGAACACAAGATCCTTCTTTTTCCACTGCAGCCGGAATTTCAGTATTTATCTCACCTTTTCCTCTGCCTGCTCCATGTGATGGGCTTGAGAGGAAAAGGGTCAGTGGCAAGGAGGCCGTCTGTGAAGCATGGCCGGCCTGCTGAGACCCAAGATGCTGAGATGCCAAGATGTCAGGGGAAGGGAGTTGTTTTTTTTTTTTCCCAGGGATGACTAAGAGGATGCTTTGTTCTTGCAGAAGAAAAGTTGAATTAAATACTTCAACAGAGCTTCACAATGGGAGCCAGGCTGGGAGGGAGGTGATGTCCCTTAGTGCTATGGGACAAAAACCTCTTCAAAATGCTATGTAGTCATCAACTAGAAAATGAGAGTTGAATGTCTTCATGAGATAATGGGGGCAGGCCTGACACAGATTTTTTCAGGTCCAGGAGAAGCCAGGAGAAAAAACAGAGGATCAGCTGCTCCCTTTCCTTTCTCAGTCAGCTTGCTGTACTACATACTCTTCTTTGGAAGATGCTCAGATGAATTAATATTATCCATTTTCTTTCCACTGAAGTTGGAGTGCACAAACTTTGCACAAATTTTCCTGCCTTGTGTCAGTAGTCATGGCATATCTTCAAAGACCTAAAAGGTCAAAAAAGATCCCACCACACAGGGAAGGAAACTGAGGCAGAGGGAGGCACACAGGAAACCTGGAACAAGCCTGGGAGTGGGTCAAAAAAGAAAAAAAAAATCAGGATCTCATCATCATTTTTCTAGCATAAAGAGTCTGGGAGAGGTTTGTAAGAGCATTTAGGAACCTACCTCCCACCCAAACCAATGAGAACAAAGCACCTGCATCCTGCCATAAAGTTTTTCAAGAAAAAAGAAATTCAATAGCAGCCAAAAGCAATCCTAAGAGGCACAAACATGTTCAGGCAGAGTGGAAGCCAAAAGAACTGTCTCAAGTTCCAGATGAACAACACATCAACACTGAAATATCTGAGATACGTACTTAACTGCAGGGCTGAAGGGGTTAAGAGGAGCCCCAGCGAGCAGCCAGCAGCATGCCAGCACCCACCAGAGAGTTCAGCAGCTTCCACCGCAGAATTGGCTGGTTGCAAACATGTCCTAATGGCTTTGCCTTGTAGAACCACAAAATTCAGAGGCTGGCAGCTGCCATGGGCTTGTTCTTCCAGTGCTTAGTCTCTCCCTAAGGAAAAGGGGGCTAGATGCAACTTCAGCAGTCAATAAAATCCCAGAGGATAAAAGATGAGCAAAGGAGAATGGAAGACCTTTTCAGCAGACAGGTGTCTGTGCTGTAAGTATACTGTGGTACCGAGGTTGGCCTCCTTCCCAGGGCTGCAAACCCTTGTGTTTTCATCACAGGTTTCTCAGAGTGGGAAGGATTTATTCCCCTTCCCCCCCCCCCCCCCCCCCC
>NW_020799109.1:9667848-9707253 GCF_003259725.1 Athene cunicularia
CCCCCCCCTTACACAACATCTGAGAAGTCCCAATTACCAACGACAAGGTGTAAACTGTGATCCTTCGTTCACGCCTCCAGAGGGCAAAGAAAGAACCGTTGTTGCTGATGGTGATGAAACCAGGCAGATGGGGGAAAATGCTCTTTCTCTTTCTAAACCAGTCTCAAGAATTTGCCTAGAAGCACCAAGCCCAAGGTGCTTCAGGTCCCCTACCACCTGCTGCCAGGACTAGATCCCAGTGCTGAGGAGATCCCTACAGAGGGGATGTGAGAACCATCTGGACAATGGTCCAAGGCCTCTGGAGATAGGAAGTCACTTCTCCGCCAAAGCCAAGACCAACCGAGAAACCACCTCAGGGAGAAAATCACAGCATGCGCTCTCTGTCAGCAGGAGCCATTGCCAACTGCTCTCATGGGACCACCAGCCAAGAGCTGGGCTTGGGATAACTGTATCAAAATTCATTAATATCAAAATTCATTAACCTAATTATTGCTTGTGTTCCCGGGCAGGTGGAGAGGCACTCAGCAAGCACCATAAGCATACCACAATAGCAGGCGGTGCCTCCGCATGGCCAGTGCCAGGACTTGCAAGGAGGCTCTGCCTCTTTCTTCACTATTTCCCCTACATACACTCAAATTACAAACTTGGCAACCTCATGCTCAGCCAGTGCCTCGTTCTGCAAACAGAGACTCGATGCCTCAGAGGGGCTTATGGGCCTTGTTCGTGTTGATGCTTGTGAAGAAACACCCCCACTCCTACCCATTCTGGGGAAAACCAGTGACAACAGTGGCCTCAGGCTAAGCCTGCCATAGGATGCTTTACACAGGATGCAAACCAGGGCCCTGCAACACCATGTATGCCAAGAGGGCAGGAGCAGAGCAGTCCCATGCAACTTGGTGTCCTTGGCCACCTTCAGAGCATCACTGCACAAATGTCCCTGCAAAGGAGGAGCTGACAGCAATTCCCCCATCTTGCAGCTGCCTTCGCTGGATGTCCCCACAGCAGATGCTGTGGTCATCACAGCCAGGGTGATTCCCATGAGCTTGATGAAAGTAGACTATGTTCCACCTCTCACCTTATCCAGACTAAATGTCCTCCAGATCCTCCACAGAGAAACCAAAATCCTGAACAGAAAGACAGATTATGCTGGAAAGACCCTAAACAAACAGTTTACCTGTATGCAACAAGGGTGGAACAGGCTAGTTTCATCTTTCTGGCTGGGGTGGGGAGATTTCAGGTGAATTTAACAAGTCTCAGCAGCGCTTTGATCTGTTGCCTTGGACGGGACCAGAATTAGACCAGCGCTGAGCATGGCCAACACCCTTATTCCCAGGGTAAGACCCAATCAGGACACAAAGTCATTATTCCCCTTATATATCTGAGAAGCTCCCCCACAGACCATTTGGGGAACAGGACAGAAAAGATTATTGGGATGTAGGAAACCGATGGAGGGTCATTTCTCAGGTGGAAATCTTTGCTCAGCTACAGAGAAAATAATGCTTGACCAGTCTTGAAAATTAGTTGATAGCTGTTGACCATTGTTCAGCAGAGTTACTTGGAGATGAAGTGTCAGAAACACAAGAGGAAAAGTTGGGTTTACACCTGGCGCTCTGGTGGTGTGGAGCAATGTGCCTGCTCTCACCATCCTACTGCAATCTCCCCATATTGAAAACAAAGATAACGTTCACCACCTGCCTCAGAGGTGTGTTGCAAGGGTTAACTCATGAACCTGTCCATCCAAAATGGTACATGGAGCATAGCATGAAGAGTGTCCGTGCCTGATGTCAGCACCACTTACTGAATCACACCCAAACTCCTGGACCAGGACTCTGGGAATCAACAGAAAAAGCACGGCGAGGTACCACTGCCAGCCTACACCAACAGTGGCAGACCAGAGAGCACCACTGGCCTGGGCTTCACGTGTCACTGATTGACTCAAGTTTTAATTATGCCCCAGTATGGCCACGTCTCCCAAAACACAAAGCTTTCAGCCAGGCAGTTCCTGCCAGCCGAAATTTCATAAAGAGCAGCTAGTGACTAAGACAGCCCAACCTTCAAGTCAGATGCTAACAGCTTTGGACAAGTGTGGGATTTTTACACCCCTATCTGCAGGAAAATCTGATGTTTAGTGCCCTGACTGTGAGCAGGTCACTCTTAAACCCCTGAACATCCCAGGCAAAAAAAAAAAAAAAAAAAAGGCAAAAAAAAGAAAAAAAAAAAAAAAAAAGAAAAAAAAAAAGCGCCGGAGGGGAATTGTACTGGCTCTAATCCCTTCTGCCATTCTGCATATTCATGGAACATTGTCATAACACATCAGCGGGACAAAAGGTCTGTCGGCACCTCCTCCTCATTCCTTTGATAAACCACGAGACAAATGCTGAGTAAACACTTGGAATCCATTCACTGCACTATTCTCATCGGGATGAGAAAGGACTCCTCTTTCTTGCAGGCCCAGAGCTGCTCAGCCTAATAAAGTACGGCCCACGGCCCGTGAAAAGAGAGGCCTATGGATGATGAAAACATGGATTATCTCATTTCACCCTCCTTGTATCAGACCCTGCTCACATTCTGAGTGCACTTGGTCTGACACGCAATTACACACACAAAAAAATAATAATAATAAAATTTAAAAAAAAAAAAAAAGCTAGGGGAAGAGGGTGTTTAGTAAATGGGAGGACTGTCAGTGAAATTTCACAGATGACCTTTCCCTAGTGGGAAAGTAATTTGCTTCTAACCCAGCCATTGCCAGAAGTTTTCTCATCGATATCAACATTCTCCTGAATATTGCAGTTGGTGGGAGAAGAGATAACACTTAAAACAAAGTTTTACAGGTGACTTAAATGACCTGATTCAAGCTGGCACCAAGCCCCTGAGAAGTTGATGGGATGTTACTGAGCACCCCATAAATAGCTCCCCGGTTGCATGGCTGCCTTGGCTCTCTGTTTTCTGCTTGGCACTGGATGTAGGCAAAGCCCCAATCTCCTTGCACTCACATGGCTGTAAATCAAGAGTTCTGAGGTCAGCCAAGTGTCTGGAGAAGGAGGAGTGACTTCTGCACCTGCAGAGACATGCAAGCACCTTGGTAGTTTGGGATCTCCAGGTGAAAAGAAAGCACAATGAGAGCAAAGCAGGCTGGGGCATGAGATCTCCTGTGCTGGAGGACAGTGAGCTCCAGCATGGAGATAAAAACCATCCAGTCCCTTTGGCCAGGCTTGGAGCCCACCAGAACACAGGGCAGACTGGTGGGGCTGGGACCAACACAGATCCTTCAGCCTTTATTCACACCCCATAGATAGGCAGAGACCAGAGACATGTCATCAGATAATTAATAACCCCCCAAAAATCAGCATAAAGGGTCTCCTTACCATTAGGCATTCAACGACTTGGCCAAGGTTTCACAGGACATCAAAGTCACCCCCAAGTGTTTTCCAAGACTTACAGTGGCCTCCTCTGTTGCCCAGCTTTCTGGAGGCTGAGCAAAAAACACCTGCAATAAAACAAAAAAATCTTTAATAACCCAAAACAGATCAAGGAACTGGTTCTTTTGAAAATAATAATCTGAAAGAAGTATTTTTCATTTAAATATGACCCTTTATTTGGAAGGATATGAGCAATTTTCAAAGTGAAAATGAATTTCAGATATAGTAGATGGGGGATGAGCACACTTAATGCAACTGTGCCCACAACAGAAAACAAGACACACTTATGAATTCCTGTCAAATGATTAAGAAACAATAAATAGACTGCTGATTAACTAGGGTCTCTTCTCTTTTAAATAAATGGCTCATAAATCTGTCCGCTAACTGAGGGATGAGCGTATTGGTTGTAAACAGTGCTTCTGTCTCTGGAAAATCCTGAAGTTCATTCTTAAGTTTCAAGCAACCGTCAAAAAACAGGCAGTTGTTCTTTGGCCTGGCACGTTACTTGTGAACGTTGCTATTCAAATATTTGCATTTTACAAGGTGTTTGTTACAAAACCTCCCAGAGGACTCAGCGCAGTCTCATAGCAGCTCCAGTTGCTTGCTAGGCTCGAGTAAAGCCCGTGTGACCCCCTGGCCAAGCAGGCGATGCTGGCTGTTCGGCTGTTTGTTTTCCCCGAGAGGGTGACTCCTCTCCCTAAGCAACCAAGATGCAAAAGCAAGTGTGAAACTTGTAGGGCTTCCAAGAGGCTCTTTAGCTTGCTGCCCAAAAGCAATTTTCAGGCTAAACTGCATTTGCACCTGTAATGGCCACATTTCCCTGCCCCAAGACAGGTGAAAAGCAGGGTACTGCCACTCATGTACAAACACCTACACGCAACCCACACAGCAATACAGCACAGCACTTCGTTAAAATATTAGACTAATGCAGTTATTTCCTTCCTTAGATGGTGTTTTTATTTCCCAGCCGATGCATTATAAAAAAAAAAAATTAAAAAAAAATTAAAAATCAGCAATGCTATTAAGCCCAGATCCTCTGAGATTATTTAGGCACATAATTCCCATTTGTGTCCAAATGATCTCAACCATCTTTGGGATACAAGCCTCAGAGAGCTCATCACTCGATATTTCTCGCAGACATGAGTCTCCATGCGGTTTCACTGCCTGCCCAGTAGTGGCTCCAGTCTGCAGGGTTTTGGACCTCTGAATTCAACCCCCCGGGATAAACACTGGTTTTGAGCATGCAAAGATGCAGAACAATTTCCCTTCTCTCCTGCAGTCACCACCAGCAGCCACTGGTACCAGACAGCTTCAGCTTCCTTCTCCGCCCTCCGAGACCCACCTGGGGACAGATGGGTTTTGAAGGGGAGCAGGAACAACCCTCAGCCTGTTCAGGGCACTTCTCCAGGGACTCTCCCATGCTTTGCACCAGGTCCCATGGCTCCTGCACCATTCCCCACTGTCGGGATGCAAGCAGCTGCCCTGCAGACAAGTCACCTGGGCTTTAAACTCAACACAGGGCTGCTCCAAGGATGCTCCATGTTTTGCAGGGTAGGCAGCTTCATACATCTCATTCCATCCCACTGCTCTCTGGAGCTGACTCTGACACCCTCAAGAGCTGCCAGGCCCTGGGAAGGGGTCAGAACTTGGCCCTGAAGATTGATGGGGAGTTTTTCCATTGACTCCTGCAGAAGCAGCTTTGATACCTGTCGCGTCCTGTCAGCAGTGCTCAGGTTAGAGCATCCAGCCTTAAATCGACAACGTTCCTCGCAAAACCGATAAGTAATTGGGGGATCTGCTAATAGGGCTTGTCAAAATCAATTGGGGTTAAACACCTTTAGCTACAATAACAGTCATCTGACCCCAGGCTCCAGAAACCGCCAGGCACAGAGGAACCCTGGGGGGTTATTCCTGGCTTCCCATTGCTTTGAGACAGATAAAAGAGCAGACGATGCAGAGCTGGGTAATCCGTTCAGCCCCTCCCAGCCATGCACTGAAGTGACAGCTCCCAGAGTTTCTGCAGAGCTGGCTCCTCCTGGGAATTGTGTGCAGAGGGGCCAATTTGTTCAACAAAACCTGGGCAACCAGAGTTTTCTTAAATTCAATTGCCTGAAGGAGAAGGCAAATAGCATTTAAGCGGAGGAAAGTGCATTAAACCCACATCTTTGATACAATGGCCGATACACCCCACGCTGCCAACGCCTGAAATGATAATATTTTTTTTCTTAAATAAATAGCTCAGCAGCAGGATTCCAGCCTCCCCCGGCACAGGGAGGCTTCACGCTGCAGCAGCTCCATTTCCAGCCCTCCAGGCCAAACTGCTTCAACACTTCCCCTCTTTGCTTGGCTCATCACTGAGGGTGGACCAGCTCAGGAGGGACTGACAGCAGAGCCCAGGCTGTGCTGAGGATCCATGCATCCAGAGGGCACTTTCAGCTTATGTTTCCCACCAGGTCCTGGGAGGGCGGTATAGGAACATCAGTTAGCACAGGCATCCTTCCAGAGTTGGTACAAAGGGCTTTTCCTGCCCTTGGGAACATACTGCCTTTAGATACCTGCCAGATCTTGACACACAGGAAGGCAAAGCAGGGTGGGTCAGGAAGAGAAATCAATATTCAGGATTTGGGGCACTTGCATAACCCTATGGGCCTCTTGCTGTTTCTCCAGTTGTGGGATACACCACCACCTCCTCCTCCTCCCTGGGAGCTTTTCATCTGTGCCTTCCTCCCTCCTCTTCCTGGGCAGTGTCTGTGACCATGGGGGCATCAGGGACCTCAGGAGAAGGTGTTTGGGTATCCCAGGGGTGCTCCTCAGGGACCTGAGACCCTTAGCTAGACAGAAGTGATGTAGGAGAAAAGGATACAGCTCTCATGCTGTGCCCAAGGCAGGACAATCAGTGACTGGCTGTTGGTTGTCCCTTTGCAGAGCAGCAGCTAACTTTGTCCTTAAGTACAACACGTGAATTTGAATGAAGTCACACCTATAATAAGGAATTTCATATCGTACCATCTGATCTCAAAATTTCTATGAAAGATCGAGACAAAGAAAAGCATCCTTTGCCATGCCTCCACAAACTGCAGAGAAAGCTGCTTTCAGGCTTCCCTCCCTGGAGATTTCATCTTCTCCTTGCTTCTGTGAGGACCCCAACAAGGTTGTCTCTCCCACACCGGTCAGGCATTTCAACTTCTCACCTTGGCTGGGGCCCAAAAATCCAGTGCCAAGGTGAAAACAAGCAAAACAGAGCACAAACAATTACCCCAACATCTCCAAACAGGCACATGTGAGGGGAGAGGGAGGGCAGAGACAAAACCTGAGCAAAAAGGGAGATGAAGGAGGTGATACCAGGGAATACCAGCGGGGAAAATGGGAAGGAATTAACTAAATAAGATCTGTCCTTCAACACTAGGGAAGAGCTTCCATCTGTGAGGGGTGTCACACCATGGACATCTGCATTGTCACCAAGAATCATCTCCAGGTTTCCCCCAAGCCACCCTCTGCCTCTCTCCCATGAGCCCAGCCCTATCCAGCAGAGACCAGACACCCACATGTGGCATTCCAGCACATGAAACCTTCACTCCTGAAAAGTGGCCATGGTCCCAGTGGAGGAAAAGAAGCTTTCCAGACAAATCTGAAAAGGGAGGGATTGGTAGGGATTCAACACAAAAAGCAGGTGAGGAAACCCTGGTGAAGACCAATAATGAAGGTGCCTGCCTGACCCTGGGGAACAGCAATACCTGATCCTCCCCAGGGATGGGATGCAGCCAGGACCACCCATGTGGTCATGCACACATTGAGGGCTGTTAGTTATCTGCAAACCAAAAGAAAGAATTTAAAAAATAAAATCCCAATGTCTCCCTGCATCCAGAATCATCTCCTCCAGCGCCTAGAGATTTTGTACCACCCGCCCAGAGCATGTGCATGCTGGTGTGAATCAGAGGTTGCAGCCACCCACACAGCAGATGAAATTATTCTGCTGAGATCAGAGACATCAGGGACATCAGAGGGGATCAGGCTTCAGGCAGTATCCTTTGGATGCTCCCAGCTGTGTAGATAGGGACAGACAGGGTGAGAACCAGATGCTGGGTGCCCCTTTCTGCCCATCCTCAGGGGTGGGAGGAAGGCAGCTCTGGGGCTGGGTCCTCTCATTCTGGGTCCACACAAGGGAAGGGGAAGAACTGCTGGTCCCCAGCCCTTTCCTAAGTTGCTGCCACATGGGAAGCACATCCGCCTGTGTGGGAAGGAAGGGCTTGGCGGGTATTGGGGTAAGGGGACACCAGCCATACCATTGGGACAGATGTCAGCTCACGTGTGTCACATGTTTTATAAAATAAAAGTGAAACCACCCGGTGCAACACATGGTGGTTCTGGTGCCAGCAGCAAGACCCCTTTGCAGGGACACTAACCTGCACCTTCACTTGAGCAATTTTTTACCAAAATCCCCAAAATATTAAATGTGAAGGGAAATTCCGAGGGAGTTGAAGGACTCTGCACAGCTCCACTCAAAGGAGACTCCAATTTCTAAAGAAAGTCTAAACCAACTGTCATCGGCCAAGGGGCGCTTTGTCCCTCAGAGCAGTGGCTGGTGCCATATAGGAGGTATTCAGTCTAAATTAACTCTCCCCCTAATACCTGAGCAAACATTTTCAGCTTGAGACTTAATATCCCTGGACATGTCTGCTGTCTCCCAGGTGAATCCCCAGATAAACAAGGTCAGCTCAGCTCTAATGCAGCTGTAAAAAGCTGTCAGTCAGCCCAGGAGGTCTGGTTGCAAGGTCAAACCAGTTCTGAAGGTTGCTGGGGCCAAACCTGGCCTGTCACTCATTTTAAGTGCAGGAAGGTTTGTTTTCTCATTACAATGTCAGGTATCCCAAATTTAGGATTAGCTGTTGGCCGCCACAACATTGTTCTTTCAAAAAAAGAAAGAAAGAAAAAAAAAAAACAACAAAAAATCCCCACCATGTGCACACACACATCCCTGGTCTCAGATAAATCTGTGTGTTGAGCCTGCCTGCAGCTGGAAAGTGAAAAGAAACCTGCCCTTCAAGAAAAGAGAAAAGGGACATTCCCACATGTCGTATGACAGTTTCTGGCACAAAACCCCCAATAGCACAGAGCAACATCCTTCAGTTGAAATACACACTAGAACTATATCTCCACCAGAATAATCCCCTGCTGAAAAGCCTTTGTCCAGCACATGGGGGGCGAGCCAGGGTACCCTCCATCTCAAGGGGTACATGTGGAAGCTGTCCTGGGCCAGCTGTGAGCAAAACAGCTTTGCATGGGATGAACCCTTGGTGCTAGGTGTGAAATGAATGTATTGTCTTCCCCAAATCCCACCATCTATTTAAGTGCGGGAACCAGTTTGCCTGTCTGCATTCTTTCTCCCAGCTATACATCATTTGTGACCAGATGATGCTCTGGGAACAAGGACTGAACCAAACAACCCACAAATACCCAGTCCAACCTTGGCTTGGTTCTCTCACCACCCCTGTGATACCAGCAGCACATCACAGGCATGGCATTCATGGTCTGGGGGATGAAAGGGAACATAGAGACATGGTCCTCAGAGAAAAGGCCTCCGTGGTGCTCCTCTAACCACAACACTGGTTAAGGGACTGGGGGGGGGGTCATCTCTCTGGGGTGGATACCGTGTCCACAGGAAGAGATATGTTACAGGGCCTCTCAGGGCAGCTCATCCCTTTCAGAAATGCATCAGTCCCCATCATAAAACTCACTTCAGCTTTTGCCTCCCACCAGCTCCTACATTAACTGGCTTCACAACTTCACCTTCTGAGACTAAAAGCAGCATAAACAGAACTGTGGCCAGTTTAACACTTTTTGGGGGAACAGACATCATTCCTCCTTTCCCTTGGTATTCAGCCACAGCATTGCTTCTGCTGGTGCTTGGATGTGGTGTTTCTGCTGGTGCAACGGGCAGGCTGGGCAGGGACCATCCAGGGCAGCCCAAGGCATGTGCCAGGGACCCTGCCTGCAGCTGAGGAGGAGGGGAATTTTTCAACTTGTGTCTCAGGAGGTAAGAATGGGGTGCAGAGAGCTGCCCTGGCCCCTCAGAAAGAAAAAGAGAAGACAAATAAGCTCCTCAGAGGAGGAATTATCTGGCTGTGCACAAAGAGGCGGACCTGAAGAGACTTGTGCCAGGAATGCCTGGAGTGAGACAGGCTGACGACTGACAGCAGCACCCTCCCTCCACAGCAGGCGTTGCACTGAGCTTATGGCAAAGAGCAGGAGTGGCACTTTTATCACAGCCTCTGGTGTCACCACACGTCAGTGGGGTCTTGGTGTCCCAGTTCTCAGCTTGTGTTGTCATGCTTCAGCCATCTATGGAGACTAAAAGCCTTGGCTCCCAAGGCAAAACCAGATTAAGAAGTTGCCATCCTTGATGCCTGCAGCTCCATGCTACAGTTCACTGCTGCACCTCCAAAAGGGATTAGTTTTTAAGCCAAACCATTTTGTTATCCAGCTGACCGCTCAGCCTTATAAAACAGTTACAACTGCACAGCACAGGGGATGGGGAACTGTGGCATAGCTGGAAGAGCAGGTGGGCCAGGAAAAGCTCACTTTCAGCCAAAGTAAGTGAATCATCTATGCCTTAAATGGAGTTGATACCATCTGCTGTCTATCCTGGAGCAAACTTCCCAAACCGTATCACATAGTGAAAGAAACCTCCAGAAAGCTAACAGACAACAAAACCCTGAGAATGCTAAAGCTGACCATCAATCATCTTCAGGGCCACAGTGTTTCCCCAGAAAGCTTCTTCTCCATGCTGCCCATCACACAGCCAGTTAACAATATCCAAAATTATAATTTTTTTGTTCTTTCAATTTTCAAGGCACATTAATAATTTCAAAACAAAGAAATAAGACACTGTCCTTAAGCGTCCCCAATATTTCAAGCTCAGCTTTGTTTCAAAATCTCTAGAACTGTGTTTCTCCAACATTTAAACCATTAATCTTTTTCAGATCCACTCAGGCCCTTACCTTATCTAGATACACTTATCTTCCTGATCTCAAAGCCAATGAGAAAATAGGCATTTCTTTCTTATGCTCATACAAGACAATACTGTTGCAA
This sequence comes from Athene cunicularia, assembly GCF_003259725.1. Classification (NCBI taxonomy): domain Eukaryota; kingdom Metazoa; phylum Chordata; class Aves; order Strigiformes; family Strigidae; genus Athene; species Athene cunicularia. Next base: position 9,678,357 of record NW_020799109.1, read on the forward strand.
CATTCACTGCCGCTTCCAACCCAGGCTATCAATGCAGACATTAGGCTTTTCTCACATTGCAGCTCAACCTAAAATATCTGATTCTCATTTTCATCCCATTACATCACACTCTCAACATCCTAAAAAAAACCCAGCAAACCCAGCCACCTAACCAAAATCCACTTCTTGCTGCTAGAAACTCTGTCTCCCAGATGCCCCAGAGAGGTCTCGGTTGCTGCTGTCACCAGCTCCTTGTTCTGCTGGAGATCACTGCATCTTCTGAAGAAGGGCAATAATCCGCCCAGCCACCCACTCCTTAGCCTAACGCATCACCACTTGACCATCACAGCCCTTATTCATTCCTGCAGCAGCTTACATGTAGGCACCACTCCATCTTCTTATCTCCTCACGTCTCCACTCTTCATGAGTTTCAGATGAATCAAGACCCACTCTCCAGCAAAGGCACTGGAGCTAGTCCTGACGCACTACAGTGGTAGAGAAGCTTTGGCCAAACACCAGTTCTCTTCCCTTTCCCAAAAGATGTCATTCCCCGTTCTGGAGCGTAGCATGATGGATGTTTTCACCACTATCAACAAACACAACAGATGATGCAACACAAATGCTCTCACAGTTTACAAAGCATGTCCCTCCCCTCTCCTCTTGCCTTGCCTGCTTCAATTCAGAGATGGCCAACAACTATTAAACACATCAATGTAAATGTTAGTAGATTGCTTCTAATAGGAAACAAAAATGTTTTGAGCAAAGCTAATTGCCGGGAAATAAGGTCGTTCCAATATTTCAGTGGGGGGTTATAAATCTCTTGGTTCCTGCCTCCTTCCAGTGTTAAGGTTTTACAGATGTTGCTGTCAGAAGAAGAATGATTTCAGATGCTTGTTTCCACTTCACATTAAGAAAAGGCATAAATGCATGCAGCAAATTGCTGGGTGAGTTTTCTTTCTACAAGAAAAACACACAAATCTCAACAAACAAAATACAGCAAATCTGCATTGGGACTCCTAAAATATTATAGTGGTACAAAATATGCAACACACTAACAACTGGTAAATTTTAACACATAACTTGGCCACTTGCACTGACTGCCAAAAGGCTTCTTCCACTCCTCTGCTTCTTTTTACTCTTCTCTGCCACCAAATGGTGCCTACACATGGAAGGACCCTTTAGCCCCACAAGGAGATCAGGAACCAGTCCAGTCCTTCCTGGGCTGGAAGAGGAAGAAGAGAAGGGGCAAAGCAGCCATGAAAAGCTAGACCTAGACCCAAGTCCAAATGTTAAGAGGTTGGGGAAAGGGAAGAAAGCCTCTTTAAGTACAAGAGGATAGTTAGGGAAGAGAATGAGACCTGATGGCTGGCTCTGAGTTGCCTAGACAGGGGAATTAACCACCTGCAAAGGAAATACCCATCAGCAAAGAGGCTGGCTGAGCTCCTTCCCCCTTACACAGAATGGCTGATGGGCTCTTGGGAGCCCTCAGACAGCCCCAGGATTGGGGTGAAACTCCTCTCCCACCTTGCTGACACCCCACTGTACACGGTGTACATGTACACTGTGCTCTCGTTGGAAACCATTCCTCAAGGAGCAAAATCTTGTTAAGAGAAGCGAGAGCAAGGCCTATCAAAATAAAGCACTCAGCTGCACAAACAGTTCTCTCCCAGGGAAAACAGAGGAAGCACACAGAGGACCAAAGGCAGATCATTGCAAACCCGGGGTTAGTCCCTGCAGGAAGGTGCCCATTGAGTTTCTCATCATTGTATTAATTGGGATAATGCAGGCATTAAACAGGATGATTATGCTATAGTTCCTGCTTAGCAAAGCCACAAGATCTCAGTCACCTCCCCAGCTGAGCTGGTGTCCATGCCCAATGTCCAAACCAGGCACCAGTCAAACAAGGACTTGGGTAGGTTTCAGGTGCCCATATCCGAAATTGCCACCACAAAAGCCAAGGCAGCTCAAATCATGATGGGGACACATACACAAAAGTACACTGATTTGCTCAGCTTTAATTCAATGAGCTGATTTAGCATTCACGGGTGTCACTGTCACACATTGCAGTGTGTTAATGTGACCTTTTTTCCCAGCAAAGCATAATCCATTCATTCCCCTTCAACTCCACTTACCTTTAACTCCTTGATGCCATCCAAAGGAGGGGAGGGCTCTGCTCCCCCCCATGCCCACCACTTCCAGCACTGACTTGGGGCTCAGTGACATCCTTCCCAAGGCACCAGTCTTGCTCAAAACATGCCTGATACAAGCCAAGGGGCCAGGACCTCTCTTGAGAGGCATTTGGGCGGCTTTATTTTTCCAATCCAGCAGAAGCTGTGCCTCTCCTGCTGAGAAGCCTGGAGCCAGCTCTGAAGATGATGGGTCTGTTCCACATTTACGCTATTTTTCCTTAAGCTCAGAGGCTGTCGCTGAGCCGTCTCTCATCCTGCTTTTGGCACCTTCTTGCATTTTAAACTGCAATCATACCCCCCAAATACAGCCCCCCCCCATCCAGACGAGGGAGCATCCAGTTCAGCTTTTACATTCTCAGGACAGCAGTATGACTTCTCCAACTGTGATGGGGTTACATTTTGGACCCAATTTCCACATGACCCAAGTGGCACCCCTAAAAATTAAGCCAAGCCAAAAATAACTCACGGGGCCACAAGAGCTGAAGTCCAACGTCTCTCTTATTCAAGTAGAGGCGCTCATGTCTCAGAAACCAGACAACCATCATGTATGGAGAATCAGGTACATGTCCATCAAATGTCCTGATACTCACATGTGGCCAGACTCCAGCAAGGAGGGGGCTGTACAGGGCGGTATTCACGTAGCCCTTGTGGCTGTGTTTCTCATGTCCCACCACATGGGCTACTCTGCCAGGCTGCGAGTGGGGGTTATATTTAGGCCAGCTGGACTTGGGACCGATAACTACATTTGGAGCAGATAAAGATGCTGGGAAGGCTCATTTCAGGGTCAGCCTGTTAAATCGCAGAGACCAGTGTGGCATCCCCAGGCATCCCTGTGGGGCAGGTCAGCACATCCTGAGCTGTGGTCTCACGAAACCCCCCGGGAAGGACAAGCCCTGCCACCTCCACACAGGGGATCGCATCAGCTCCTCGCAGGAGGGGTGGCATGGCTGCCAGGTGTGCACCCCAGGGTGCCCTTTTTGGGAAGGCTCCTCCACCCCGGCTATAAATACCAGCCACAACCACACGTTCCCCAGCAGCTCGCTGCATTCTTCCAGCAGATGTGCCAAGACAAGCCGACGTGAGGCTCCGTAATCGGCAGTTTGTTGGTCTCCCAGGGCCAGTGAAAGCCCAGATTAGACTTTACAGCTGACTTGAACGCACAAGCAACTAAGCTCTGTTAGGGCCACGAGCAACTGTGGAATGATTTAGGAGATGGGCCCTTGAAGTTGCCAATTATTTATCTAGTTGATGACTCAGACTAGCAGTTTTACTGCCCAAACGTTAGGGGAAAACATATGGAATTAATCATGCTGCACCAAAAAGAAAAGATCAAAATAATATAAAATAAATTGAACGATGCTCACAATACCAAACCTGATTTTTCCTTCCAAATAGGCACCATATCTAAGCAAGATGCTTTTTGTTGCTTATTTATTATTCTTTTGCTTTTGAAGGGCAACACATGGCAACAGAAGTCATTTCTGCAAGCACAACAAAACATAATCTCTTCACAAAGAAAGGCAATGGCTGTTTATTCAGCAGGTCCCTTCTATTCATGACATTACCATCTGAAAATAAGAATGTCATTGAAAATAGTAATAAACCAATGCATTTTTGTGATTACCCTAGAAATACATCAATTTCATTCTTAAACCAACAATACAAACAAGGCTTTATGCTCATAGGTATCGTGAGTTTGCTGCTTGTTAAGGTAGACTAGAGAGGGAGACAAGATGTTTTGGTAGTTTGATGTTGGCTGGAAGATTTGGGATCCTCTATATTTTGTGCCCCAGAACCCTTGAGAAAGTCACTTCAGCTCAACTCATCAGGAGCTAGATGCCTCACTTCCACAGAGATATAAATTTTGGGATCTTGTGGGATTTGGGACCACTTCACTGCACAGTGATGTCCGGAAAACTCATCCTCAGCCAGGCAGCATCTCTACCATGTTAATCTCTAGTTTCAAAGGTGCGCATAGGATAAAAACTGAAACTTTTCTTAAAAATTACAGATTTTACTGAAATTTAATTCTTGCGAGGGAGACCCAAGTACCAACCACATGAAAACAATGTGCTTAGAAACAGGTCTGAAAACCATAGCACCCCGCATAAGAAAGGACACAGATAAAGCTGAGTCAGGTTAAACCAGACCCAGCCAAGCCAGCACTCAGCCTCACACCAGCTCTCCTCCAGCCCCTCGCATCTCTCTCCTCACTGGCAAAGCACATCCCCTCTCTGAGCAGGCACCACCCCTCCCTGGGACCCCAGGGCTTGACCCTGAGACAGAGGCTCCTGCTTGCCTGCCTATTTCGCTGCCTCCTCCTCGACACACAGCCTCCCAGATAACATCAGGCCGAGGCGATTATGTCCTCCCAGGCTAGTAAACCAGATTTTCTGAATGACCTGTCCAGATCACCTCTCATCAGCCTCACACATCGGTTGGTGCCAGAGCTCTTCCTCTAGACAAGTCACCAGATACTGTCCTGGAGACAGACGGTTTCCTCCTCCTCACATTCTCCAAAAGACTGACCATGTCATTTCTGGAGCCATTCATTTCACACACGCTCCAGCGATTTGTGTCCCCACCCCTGCATCAGGTCGCTCTGAAACTTGCCCTTCCACTGTGCCCTTCTCGTTTGTCTTTCTCTCCTCCACTGCCCTTTGACTGGCTTGCTTAAAGGTGTCCCCATCAAGTAGGCTGTAGTCTGGGGCCAAAAGGGAAAAGACCACAGGTCAGCAGGGAAAGGTACCTGCCGTGAAAGCTTATTTCATCCCCAGCAGAGGGATTATGTCTCACCTGAGATATGTCTCCCCATTGGACCAGCCTGATGCTCTCCCACCAGGGCTCAGCAACAAACATCCCACTGCTGGTCAATCCCCAGCAGCTTCCTGGAAGTTGCTGGTGGGTTTGCGTTACTTATGATGGGTATTTCAAGCAGTTGTGTTATCAGAGCGCAGCAGGAGCCCAATTTCTGCCTGTCTCATCCTCACCCAGCCCACAGCTGTGCTCTTACCCAGGAGGCAAAGGGCAACCTCAGGGGTTCCTGTCATCTGCAGAGCAAGGGGGAGCTGCACCCATCCCAGGTGCCTGTTATTCCTCCCCTCCCTACCAACAGGTTCCCAGTTTAAGAGACCACGGTGACCTCAACAACTGGTCTATTCACAGACCTGTGGTCCCTGCCATCTTCCCCATTTCCACTAAAACAAATATTTCATCAGGAACACACCTTTATTAGAGTCACAAGACAGAGGAGACCAGGCAAATATTAAAGAGAGAGCAAGAGCACACCTTAAAACAGAGCAACGGCCTCACGCAGCATCCCAGAAACCTTTTATTTTTATTAAAGGAGGCAACTGGCATCCAGGCTGACTTGATTGAACAGCATGATGACAGCTCCCATTTCAGGGGAGAAAGGCAGAGGGAGAGAGGATTTGGATTCAGACTAAACTCTTGTGGCAGGTACCCATCAACATGCACCCCAAGGTCACATGTAGGAGGCAGCTTCTTTAAGATAATAGGAAAACTTGGGGCTTTATTTACCTGCAGAAACATTTTCTCATGCTGCTGGTGGTGGCTTCACCCCCAGGGACCTCATGGGATGATGGTAGTGTCATCCTTAAAGAAGCAGGTTTGGGGGCCTGTCGGTGTCTCTATGTGCAGGGATGGGGTGTGCAGAGCCCAGACAGGGTTCCCAAGTCCCAATGGATGCTCACCTGATGAACCCATCCCCCAGACAGGCTCTCACCCCTACAACACACAGCCCAGCACTGCCACCCCACTGGTGTCTGTCCCCCCTGTGTACGTGCCCTACAGGAGGCCAGGCTGACGCAGCCCCTCTGCCCGTGGCTGCCAGCAGCAGCATAACAGCCCCTTTCCACCTCCACGTACCCACCAGTCACAGGTTCATTTGGGTGGACACCGAATTTTAAGCACACGAGCAGTCCTTTTCCTCTGCTCACACCATCAGGGGCTTAAAAGCACAAAGAATCAAGTGTGGGATTATGAGCTTGCTGAGGAATGGAAGGTCTGTCCCCACAGCTGAGCACAGCAGCAGCAGGGTGGGGAGCCAACAGGTTCACAGAAGCAGCTCAGCACCATGGCAAAGAGTTCTCATTTCTCTCATGCCTCTCAGGTGTTAAAAACACCTTTTTGAGGCAGAAAAGCCATGATGCCATCACCTGCACATGAGACAGAGAGCAGGGTTGGTGCTGCTGCGGGCAAGGGACAAGATGGGGTCGTGGTCTTTGTGTCTCACCTCTATCGCCTGCAGAGGAGGGGGTCAGGGTGTACTCATGTATCTCACTTGCCCATCACTTAGAGCTTGCTCTGACTTAAAATTGAGCCTAAAAAAGACCAATCCCAATTCCTCAGCATCACATGTGCTGATCTGCAGGCAGGGCTGAGCTCTAGCAGGCAGAGCTTGCCACCAGGCTGATAAGCCAGGGCAGGTCTTCCAGCAAGCAAGGTTCACTGACTTGCTGCAGGTGTCTGGCAACACATTTAACCTTCGGCATTTCTCTCTCACCTCTCATCCTTTGCTCATTTTCTCGGTTTAAGTTTAAACTCTGCAGTACAGAGACAGCATGGGAAGTTTTCTCAGGTACTGCATGGCGAGTGGAGCTAGTAATACTTCCTTAAGATTTTCAATACTGGAGTTAGAGGGAGTTGGGTAGAATTTTTTTTTTTTCACTTAAATAAAGCTCCAAGAGATGAAACAGAAATCTAAGTCTGCTTTAAAAAGAAAAAAAACCAACTTTCCTACTCCTTGTGGTTACTGGACAGAAACAAACAAAACAGAAGTAGGGAAATCAGAAAGCAAAGAAAAAAAATACAAGCTTCAGATGATTTCTAACAAAATTTCATGCTCTCCGAGTTCCTGGCAGGCTTTCCAGTCATGTTTTGGGGCACCAAAGTCCCCTTAAGTAAGATCAAACTCTTTAGCAACTTGAGAGCTTTGGGCCTTTTACTGGTGGGGAAAGGGACCAGCAGTGCAGGAGAGACCTGCACCCAAAGGAAACCTCTGCCCAGGGGATCCCAAGGTTTTGTACTCAGGTCCCTGCTCTGCTTCCAGTGACACGTGACAAAATGCAAGGAAGCTACTTCGATACACATCCTTGGCACTGCTCAAAACCACCTCCAACACCTTCCCCTCACACAGTCCAGTCCCTCTCAGACAGCCCAAAGAAGCCAGCAGCTTTGCCCCTGAGCAAATCAAACACAGTAATAACTAAACCCAGAGCTTTCACCTCTGCTCACCCAAAGCAGGGGCTGGGTGTGAGGTCCTGAGCTCCACTCAACAATTCTGCACTAACAACTTCTGGGAATCAGCAGGAGCCCAGTTAGTAAGTGCCTGTCCTCACCCGTCTGAGCTAGGTTCCCTGCTGGAACCAATTAGAAGCACATCAGAATTACTCTGCATTTGTACCAAGGACTGTCACATGTGGGTGTTTGCCAAAGACGTTATCCATTTCTGTGCCACCAGCATCTCCTTGGCTCTTTGTGGGGGTTCTCATCTCCCCACTTTTATCCTTTCCCCCAGGGGTCATATTTTTATGGGACTGTGTAGTTCAGAGAGGGGAGATCAGGGTACATAAGGCAGGAATTAATGAATTGCTCGTGAGGGAAAAATAACAATCAAGCTAATTAAGGCTCTGCGTATGCCTCCTGTCTACTGTGGTAAGTTGCTGTGGTGACCCTGTGCCTATTCAGACAGCAGAAACCTACCAGCTCTCCCAAAGGGACTCAAAATCTCCCTTCTCCAGAGTAATCCCTATCTCAGTGTCAGTTAATAGATGAGTCATTTTTCCACTAATTTTCAAAACTAAGGTTATCACTTTTTATTGTTATTATTATTAAGGTCACTTGTGCCTTATCATTTTAATTAACTGATGTTCTTAACTTCTAAAAATACATATTATCTGAAACATAATTACCTAGTCTTATTCTGCAGCGGAGATGGACATTAGCAGGTTGGATATGACTGCTGAGAGATACCATGTCCTTCAAGGAGGACTGGACTTCCAAACTAGTTTTGGTTCTTAGACTTTGCCTGCAACTATGTTAACTTGTTCTTTGAGACACTTCTCTACCAACATGAGCAGGTGCCCTAAAAAATAGCACTGATGAATTTCCTTGAAAAAAATACCTCCTCTCAATACTTTGTAGAAACAGCAGAACTTGTTTAACATCCTGACCTAAACACCTGGAATAACTTTGGGGATTACTCATTGATGCAGTAAGTTGTCCTAAATCACAGTAAGCCTGTCCTTCCTAAGGGACTTGTCCTGTTAACTACATGGAGTTAGGAACTACTTTGGTCAAAACTGAGCAGCTGCTCATTGCAAACAAAGGCTATTTCTCCTTTTGCCACTCATTTGGGCTGTGCTTCTGTGGAGTTTCAGAGTCTCTTTGTGCATTAATCTCCCCATCTGTAATAGAGGTTGCTTAGAAAATGGGAACACATCTAAGCATAGAGGAACAGGAGACTGACTAAAAGGGGCTGCAAAATCATTGGGGTTCAGTCTCCAGCAGTGCTGCTCTGCTGTCTGCCAGTGAAGTGACACAAGACACAGATATCACTGGAACAGCAGGAGACGATGAGCCTGCACTGGGGACTGCTGCTGGTACTGGTCCTGCTTGTACCCTGTGCTCAGAATTACTGGCCATGCCCCAGCACAAGGCTTTGCCAATGCAACACTGCCAGCTTCCTTACATTCCTCTTCTCTGCCCTCCACCAGTCAAGATGCCAGCCCCATCCTGCCTCTTCCCATTCCCCTACCCTGAGGTCCTTTTGGGAAGCATGGGGATGTCACTGCTGAAGGATGCCCAGGTAGTGTCTGCACAGCCATGGCTGAAGGAGTAAACTAGTCCATGCTTTTCCATCAGAGTCCTGAGGAAGGAATAATAGGGCAGAAGGGCAACTAGGAGATTTTGCCAAAAGACATTAATCAACAGACAAAACACACTAGGTTTTTGACTTTGTAGCTACAGTCGTTTCCCTCTAAAATTCCCCTGTGAAAGGAAATCAGGTGTTTACCACTCAGCTTTTCCCAGCAGTTTCCTCTGCCAGCCCAGGACAGGTCTCACTTCTGAGGCACTCTGGGATGGAGAGACACCAGAAACACTTCTCCGCTGTGGTACCAGGTAGGCGACTCCTTCACTAATGGAAATCTCTCACCCAAGTCAATCTCAGAAGGTTGCTTAGTTGCTTCAGGATGGGAATCACAAACTTATCATGAATGTAGTGGCACAGAACAACCACAATAATTAAATTGGCTCCATCTAGTTGTTCTCGTTAGATTAAATAATGACAAAAAAAAAGCACGATGTTCACTGTTGCCAAGTTACCAATATAGCAGCTCTCAGTGCAAAAAATATACATCCAAAATTACGTTTCTTTATGGGGATTTTTTAAAAAGTTGCATCATTTAAAAAAAAAAAAAAAAAAAGCAGGCTTTTGAATTAAAAATCAGGTTTTTCTATATAGGGAAATACTGTACAGTCTATGAATGACACTTTCAAGCTACATCCTCCTCTCTGCGAGTCTTGCACCCCTCCTTGTGGTAGATGGAAGCAATTGTCGTGTGAGCAAAATCCTCTCTGCTGGGCTTTGGCTTCCAAAAAGAGAGCAGCTAAAAGCCCGAGACAGGCTTTCAGCTCTGGCACCGAGCATCATCTTCTCCAGGTTGTGAACGTCTCCGAGCTATAGACAGAAACAACTTCTCCCTCTCACTAGAAGTTAACTACAAGCATGTGTTTCAAACATAATTAAACTGGAGGGTGTAGATATGTGTGACACATTGGAACAGTTACACTACCCAATCTTAATGTTTGTTTAAAGGTTACTTTTGGATGAAAGCTGGTTAGAGAATAAATAACAGATGCTGAAGGCATCCATTATGTATTTTTGCAATTAGCAGAAAATCTTGGTACTTTTCTTAAAGAACATACATAATTTTGTGGGATGTTTATTGCTGGAAGCAATCTGCTCTCGCTGGCAAGAACAGCATCCAAGAGCCCAGGGAAGCTTCACAAGAAGTCACACATGGTAAGCCAAATGCAATGCTTGCTTCAGGAACAGCACTTAAAATCCTGAGCTCTCCGTTGCAAGGAAGCGGTCAAACGCACTTTCTTTCCGCAGAAAATTTTAAATTAGAAAGAACATGGTAAAGTTATCCCTGTTTCTATTTTCCATGGACATTTTGATTACCCAGCAAAAATGTGGCTGATTCTACTTTAATTTGAAAAATGCATCCAGGATGTTTCATGCCATTGTTGTGTTCTATGCCCAAGGGCTTCTCCCATGGTCCAGCTACCATTTTCCCTCCTGGGGTAGGGAGATACTGCTATACCTTGGGAAGTCTTGGCCATTCAGGATGCATGGCCTGGAAAGGAACATGGAAGTAAGGAAGCCACTACAGCTCCCTCTCACGGAAGGGCATCTCCCTCTCACGGAAGTTTGTGTGTGCAGAGTATGAGGTAGGGCAGCAGCTTATCTTTGGGTTGTACCTGTTCTCCCCCTGAAATAAAGGCACTGAAGATTTCCATCATATCCAAATGAAACCACAGGAGGTATTTGGAGAAGAACAGAGGTATTTGGGTTAGAACATAACATGGACCTCAGGTTACTTGGTGACCACAGCTGGGGACTTCCACTGGTTCTGGTTTAAGACTACAACAGTAGTAACACCCCAAACAGCAACCTATAGAGATAGCTTTATGCTCAGTCCGGAAAGAGGACCACCACATATTCCATCCTCCAAATACCTTGATAGATCCTGATTGCCCTTGAAGACCTCCACAATAAAGTTTCACTCCTAAGACTTGACCCACTTGAGAATCTGTCCTAAAATCTCTTTTCACATCTCATGGCACTAAGTAAAAGCGTGTGCTGAGCACAAAAGTTGTACAAGATACCATTTCCACATACCCTGCACGTATCGTTACACTTTGGTAGTCACACAGCAATCTTCACCATTTCTTACCACAAAGAACCTTGCATTGTGCTAAAAAGCCCTCCAGAATAAAGCAGATAATATCTTTTGGGATGGTGCCTTGTATTTTCCAACAGCTATTAGAAGAAACTAAACCAAACCCTCTTATTTGTAAATTAGGAAGAAAAAGCACAAATCAAACTGGGTTTTGGTTTAGGACTGAATGGTTCGCACAGTGCTTAAGAAGCATTTTAGACAAAAGCAAGATTTCTGCCAAACATTTAGGGGGAAGAGAAAATTTCTGCTTTGCTGTTTGAATGCAGTTATAAACCAGACTGACAAAATACCCTGGCATTGCTGCCCACAGTGAAATAAGCTGTGCATCTCGTTCTTCACAAGCATGGCTCGATTTGTCTTCACGCTGCCCAGTTTGGCTTGTACAGCTTTACCCTGAAGACAAATTCCTGTCTCCACAACCCCTGGAATTCAAGGTGGCAGAGACAATGAGGGAAGACAGGCAACTTTTAGGCAGGGAGTGCTTTTGCATGAATTTCTATCGAGCATAATCATGAAATAGCTAGACTAAAAACAAGCATCGCTGCTGTGTGGAACAGATATGTATCTAAAGCTGAAGTAGAATTGACTGAGCTTCTTTAAGCATCTTTTCTCCCCTCCTCAATCATCTCGCTTCCATTGAAGCATTACAGGTCATTGCTAGTTTGACATCTAGTGATTGAAGAGATTTTTTTCATGCAACTGCTGCTAAACACTGTGCTGAAGCAAGACAGACACATCTGATCTCACTCATATAGGTGAAAAGAGCAGAGGTACTACACCGAGATTTTCTGTAGTTGAAAAAAAAAAAAAAAAGGACAATGTGCTTTACTTCAGTTTTGTAACAGATTATGTACCAAGCTCGTTGGCAGAAACAAGTTCTGATTGCTCCAGCTGAAGTTATTTAAAGATTTTGTTTCTTTTGCAAGGCATCCAGAGATTGGTAAGAGCAAACCCCCTCCTCATCCTAAAAAGCATCTGCAATTCAGAAAGGAAAAGACATTGAAAGGCAGAAAGTAGAGGATAAAGAATATATCAGCTGAGAGATTAGAAGACTCAACAAAGACGCCTATTGTTACCAACAGAAATACTCCACAGACCGCAGGCTGAAAACCACCATCTTAAACCAAGCAGTCCATGAAAAATAACAGAGAGCAGCAAGATTAAATTCATTTATGCCCCCTTATCTCCACTGGAAGATTTATGAAGGTCTGCAGATCAGAAGTGTGAGAACTGTTGCTATATGAAACCAAAAGTCTTAATATTTTTTGTTACTGTCTCCTTTGTTACCTGATTAGCTGAATCCTCTTTGTATCGTCTTGCAGTTTTCATCATTAGCTGTTAACCCCCCGGGATCCTTGAACTGTGGCAAGCACACAGCCCCAGGTGACCAGCCTCCAAGTCCTGCTGCACCACGTCTTGAAGAAATAACCTGATCGTGCCAAGGGGCAAAGTGCTGCCCCCCCCCAGGCAGGCGCCAGCTGAGTAGTCACAGATCATAGTTTCCGAGACATCTGTATCACAACAGGGACCGAACTGGTATTGAACTTCAAACTAAGCAGAAAAGTAATCCCCTAAGCTGCAACTTTCCTAAATGCTGGCAGCTAGAAACTGCTAACCGGTAACGACAGTTGGCAGCTCCAGTACGAACTGAGGTTTTTTTTCATTTAACTCTCCCATTCTCCCCCGTTCAGCCTGGGCAGCAGCGCACAGATGTCCCCACTGTTGTAAGACACAGCATTTTGCACTAGACCTTGGAACTCCCTCATGAACTCTCTATTTTTACTTCGGACAAATGTTGCTAGTGGGGAATACCTTACACTGAGACAATCCTCTGCGGCATGCTTATGGTCCTCTCTGTCTGCCCCCACTCCATCAAACTGGCACCTTTGGGGCAGGGATTTTCTGTTTGAGTCTCCCACTCAGGGGAGTGGGAAGCTCGCTGTGGGGCAAGCTACCAGAGCCTTGCCCCTGTCTGCCAGTCCCTGAGGAGACGCTACAACTGCAGGATGAGGTTTCAGCAAAAGTTTGGTCTATGTAGTTTTACCAGCAGAGAGATACCTACCCTTGCTGGAAACTCCCCTGCTCTTCCCACCCTGTTCAGGCCAGCTCTGTCAATCTTTCCAGAGTAAGGTTTCAAGCTCAACATGTTGTTTACTGGAAACCTACATGCAAATAAACAACCCATTTTGTGACAAACCTTTATGCAAAATGTGAACTTATTTTAAAATAAGCCTGGCATCCTCCCAGTTTCTTTTATAAAGAATATTACGCTGTGCCAATCTCCTTCAAGAACACAGTCTCGAGCACAGCACGTAGGCATGTGCTGCAAGGCAGCAGAATAGCATTCAGGCAATCAGCTGGTGATTGAGCAAGAACCATGAGAAATCAAGACAAAAAGCATCTCCAACAGCAGCTGCACGATAGGTTTGTGTTTCCAAGTCCACTTCAAGTCCCCTTTCTTTCACAGATGTGCCAAATGAATTGTAACTGCACAACCACACAAATAGAGTAATTTGATAAACCTATATAATCAAGAAAATGTATTAATTCTACAGGCATTTGCCTGATGGTATCCTGTGCCTAACGGGGTCTTCAGGACTTCAGTTCTGATGGTGAAAACTGAACTTTTATATATATACACCTGCGTGCATGCAGCCACACAAGGTACCAAACACTAATACACACTTTATATAAATGTATATATATTTGAAAAATATCCCTTGTGACAGATAACAGTGAGCCAAGCACTCATATTAAGCCACAGAACAAAGTTTATTGGATCTCCTCAAATTCTTTGTACAGTTTCGCTGCTAAACGGACACAACACATTGGCGTATTGCCTTTAATCTTTATTTCAATTATAAGTCCAACTTGAAAGAATTGGTAACACATTTAATGGCATCTTCAATAAATAAAATGACAAAAAAAAATAAAATCTAGTCTTTGCACAGACACATTACAATCCACTCCAAATTCAATATTGCCAAAATATTGGGTTTTTTTCTAAAAACTTGCTCCAGAGGTTTTTTTTGTTTCAGCACTTCAGTACACAAAAAAGTATATGATGAGAGAAAACAGATACTCTATTCTGAACAGAACTTGTAAAAACCAGTAACTTAGAAACAAAAGATAATTAAGTCTCTCTAATTAGATTAAAGAATCCTGTTTGAAGTCTTTTTGGAAAAACCCTGATTCTAACCTTCATATCAAAACATGTAGTTTCACTGGATCCTATCCTGTGTCAGCATACTTATACAGTAAGAATTAAATTCCATTATTTTTTTTTCCATAAAGTGAAAGCATTAGCCTCCCACACTCATAGAAGTAGTCATGGTCCATATATTGTGCAGTAGTAAACAGCTATTTGTGCTCAGTCCATTGTTTGAACTCCTACCATACTGGAAAAGATACTGTAGTTTATCCTTTGTCTCTGTTTCTGTACCCATCTCTTTCCCAGACCAGCAGCCTCAAGAACCTCAGCGTGACGAGAATTCATGGAAATACAAATCTGTCTGCACAGATCAGATTGCAGGATGAGGACCAACACGTCTGATTCTAATTAGAAGCCAGGCTTAATTTAAAGCTTTTCCTAAATAAAGTCATCAATAAAGAAAAGCTGAACCCCAAGAACTCCAAATTGCAATTCCCTGTAATTTGAAATATCTATTAGCATATCACAAGCACATTACAGTGTCAAGTTAATGTAGGAAGAACCACTCTATCACCAAAATTAGTAAAAACACTCATCTTCAAGCCTTCTGGAGCCTTCTTCACTGAAAGCTTAGGGCATGCAAGGAATGCATGGTTGGGACCCCACAGACCTATGCATACTATGTAGGGGAAAGAAAAGGTTACTTTAAACAAAAGGCAGAATTACACCACATCTGTGCAAACATTTAAACCAGTTTGTTTCAACTAGTTATCTGCTTAGCCCAACTATTGCTGCTGACTGTCCCTGGCTAATTCAAGAGAACGTGATGAAGAAGGACCGAATTTGTTTAAGGGAATGGAACTTTCTTCTGCAGGTATCTTCCCCTCAGCTGACCACATCATAACAAAAGTGCAATAATTTACAATCTTTTCAAACAAACAGCTAGTAAAATGATACAGTTTTAGGGAAACAAATTCACTAGTTTAACCATAAAAATATTTCCCCAGATAACAAACCTTAAAGCATTCAGTAACACAGTATTTCAATAATAATAATAATAATAATAATACAGAAAATCCCTTCCACTTGTTACAAAAGACAGAACTGTTAGAAGATTTTGATTATTGTACACTATTTAAGAGTTTTGCCATCTTGTAAAGACCATGCTGTAATTAAGAATATAACTTATCATTTAAAATAATTGAGTATGGGAATACTGACCTGACGTTAAAATTATATTCTTAACCTTTTGCAAATGAAGACAAGGTAAAGCCCAGGGTCACGTCATCCAGGTACTCAAGAACTTACAAGGCAGTTTACATCCAGAGTCATAAGAAAGCACCACTTTCATAAAGTACTTTGTAAGTCTACCACTGAACAATTTTATGAGAACTGCTAAATCAGATTCTCATACTAACTGTAGCTTAACTTACAGAATTCAGGTTTGGGGATACCAGGGAACTTTGTGACAAAATTATACCCTGAAAAAATATCTGATAAATTTGGTCCAAGCATCAAGAAAACAAACAAGGGCACATGGGTCCCTCTTCACTTAATGCTGCTGTTTAGTTCATCCTTAAAAAAAAAAAAAAAAAGTGTATGGCAATAAGGAATAAGAAGGGCTGCCCATGATACATACAGAACTGTAAGAGAATAAATAGTCTCTTCAGAGAGATATTTTAACTGTGGTTTTGCCATGTAACTGAACTTGTACTAATAGAGAACCCTGAAATTTGTATACTATAGCCACAAGAAATTATTTCCTATTTAAAAAACAGATACATTTGTAATTAACTGCTTTTCCAATCATCATTAGATATGTGAAAAACAATAAAAAAAATAGTTTAAAACAATTACAAAGAGTGGACTGCAGTAGCAGCTATTCAAGCAAGATTCAAGCACGAGTTTAAATGAACTTTCAAGCTGGGAATTAGCCTTCTTTGTCAAAAATGTGTACAACTTTTTCAAAAACCTAAAAAGAGAGAGAATACAAATTTTATGAAGTGTTAGTCAGTTACTTCAAATGAAACAGTATTTTTAAAAGGATATAGATTTTTATAGAATATTCACAATAATTAATAGTGAAATTGGCATCAATTTGGGGAAACTTTGATAGTAGAGCAATACTACTTCAGAAAAGCGAAAGCTTATGAAAGACAAGACACTGTTAAACACAGAAACACCGAAAGTGTGTTTAGTCCAGCTCATGTTCAACCAGAACTAATTGATTTCTTAAGAGTTATTCACATCTTAATCAGATCTGCAAGAGTCAAAACAGGGGTTCCACAACCTCCCTCGGTAATACACATCAGTGTTTAATTAGCACACTAACCACACATACACACATCTCCTGGAAGAGTGCCAAACGTATGTACCCTGCCACTGTCACCCTCAGGGGTTTTTTGGCCTATATACTTACTTCATCAACAGATTTAGAGGCATCCACTTTTCTGACTTTTCCCATTCTCTCATACAAATCTATTATAGGCTTAGTAGACTGTAGATATGTATGAATTCTAGGAGAAAGCACAAGGGGAAAAAAGCATTACACAGTAAAATATAAACAGCAGGGAACTGTAAAGTTTTGAAGACAGTACCTCTTTTCCAGACTCTCCCGATTATCATCACTCCTACCACTGCTCTTGCCTCTTTCAAGACAGCGACCAATACATATCTACAAAAAACATTAAAAGGATGATCACAACCAAGAACACAAGGTGCTATCTTGAAAGCAGGAACAAAACAAAAAATCCTGAAAAAATCTAAATAGACCTGACACAAAAAATGCCGTCCAGATCTGGTGGATGTAAGCAGAATTCACATGGGAAGTTAGATTCTTCTGGAGAAAAAGGATGATAGCTTTGCACTTCATCAGTTTATTAAAATAGGGGCTCTTAACATGGCATTGGGGTCAGTGGAAGTAAAAGCAATATCAAGCTCTGTGGTTCGACTGGGTCTCCAACTTGAAACATTTAAAGAAGAAAATTACCTGATTTTCAAGGATGTGTTCAGACTTTCTGAATAGCAACATGTCAAATTAGACTACTAATATATGCCTGCACTCAAATAAAGTCACTGTATGTTTTCCCAAGGATTTTGTAAGGCTACATACTAAGTTATCGGAAGTTAAAATGTTCTTACTTGACATTGCTACAATGAAGACTCAAAATTTAAAATCTAAGTAAAAACTGAAGAACTAACCATAGCTAAAAGCCATCTAATGAAATAAGTTTTGAAACAAAGTTACATAAGCAACACTGACACATGTAAACTTAATACATTTATTCTACTCATGCAAGAGGACAATGATTAAAAAAATATTTTTTCCTATAAAGTACACCCATATTTTTAAAAATTCCGGAAGATAATGTAGGCACTGTTGCCTATCTTTAATCTAGTAAAAAAAAAATTATAACCTCAATATTAATGCTCCACCAAGTGAAAAAATTAATTTAATCTTATTTAACCTTTTAAATAGAAAAAAAATAAACCCCCACTTGTTGTCATGGTTTAACTCCAGCCAGCAACTAAGCACCATGCAGCTGCTTGCTCACTTCTCCTCCTTCCCTGTGGGATGGGGGGGAGAATCGAAAAAAAGTAAAACTTGTGGGTTGAGATAAGAACAGTTGAGTAACTAAAATAAAATCTATTAATAACTGATAAAATATTATAATAGTAATAATGAAAAGGAATATAACAGAGAATAAAACCCAAGAAAAGACAAGTGATGGACGATGCAACTGCCCACCGCCCTCTGGCTGATGCCCGAGCAGCGATCCGCCCCTCCCAGCCAACTGCCCCCAGTTTATACACTGAGCATGACGTTCTATGGTATGGAATATCCCTTTGGCTAGTTCAGGTCAGCTGTCCTGCCCATGTTCCCTCCCAGCTTCTGGTGCACCTGCTCTCTGGCAGAGCACGGGGAAACTGAAAAATCCTTAACTTCAGATAAGCACTACTTGGCAACAACTAAAGCACCAGAGTGTTATCAACATCATTCTCACACTAAATCCAAAACACAGCAGCGTACCAGCTACTAGGAAGAATATTAACTCTGTCCCAGCCAAAACAAAGTCACTTGTTCTTTGAGATTAAAAAATAATTGCAACTAATTAAAAAAAAACCCAAAAAAAGTAGTAACAAAATTTCCCAGGAAGTTGGGGAAAAGGGTAAAAGGAAAAAAGTCAGCTTAAGGTGCTGGGATTCTCCTATCAGCTTTTATGCCTCAAGGGCACTGACAAATTAAGAAGACAGCATATCATGGCACTTGTTATATGAATATAATATATCACTGTCAAAATGCTCCTGTAATCTAATGACTTCCTGAATAAAACGTTGATTACCGGCTGTCCTACAGCACAACTCTTAACTATGAAAGTAAAGACTGCTGCTGCCAGCTGTTTAGAATTAAAGCAGACATTGCTGTGAAGTTCATTTTGGACTAAACAACAGTTACTAAGAGTAAACAGAGTAATGTTTTCCAGAAATTAACCAAATAATTTCATATAGCATATTTAAAGTTTTTATAATTTTTCTTTAAGAATGCAATTGCCTGAAGTACTTCTTCAACACTGGGCGCTGGCTAAAGAAAAGCTCAACATGACTCTGCAATGTGCGCTCTCAGCCAGAAAGCCAACTGTACCCTGGGCTGCATCAAGAGAAACACGGCCAGCAGGTCAAGGGAGGGGATTCTCCCCCTATGCTCTGCTCTCATGAGACTCTCCCTGCAGTGCTGAGTCCAGCTCTGGGACCCCCAAATAAGAAGGACAAGGACCTGCTCTAGCAGGTCCAGAGGAGGCCACAAAGATGATCAGGGGCTGCAGCACCCCCTCTGTGAGGACAGGCTGAGAGAGTTGGGGGTGTTCAGCCTGGAGAAGAGAGGGAGACCTTATGGCAGCCTTCCAGTACTTAGAGGGGCTACAGAAAATCTGGGGAGGGACTCTTGATCAGGGCATGTAGGGATAGGATGAGGGGTGACAGTTTTAAACTGAAAGAGAGTAGATTTAGATTAGATAGAATGAATAAATTCTTTATTCTAACAGTGGTGAGAGACTTGAACAGGCTGCTCAGAGCTGTGGCTGTCCCATCCCTGGCAGTGTTCAAAGCCAGGTTGAACGGGGCTTTGAACAGTCTGGGCTAGTGGAAGGTGTCCCTGCCCATGGCAGGGGGGTTGGAACTGAGTGATCTTTAAGGTTCCTTCCAATCCAGACCGTTCTACGATTCTATGAATATAATTTAGTCACACATGATTATAGTAAGTGTGAATAGCTGCCTGCTATTTCAAAAACATGCAGTTTTTCATCTGCAAAAACAAGTTGCCAAAAAATTCCTTGAAACACAAACGCTTTCCTTCTACTCTTACACTAGCCCATTCACTACCTGACAGAGTTTTATTGTTCTTCTTGAATGACTCTCACAATACAGCAAGAACAGAAGTTACAGAATAACACCCTCCATTACCTCATTGTCACAATCAAAAAAGAGAACAAAAGAAACATCCGCCTTTCCATCCATAGTTTTATTCCAGCCTTGAAGGTTATCTTCATTCCTGGGAAATCCATCAATCAAGAACTTGTTCTTCTGGGAATTGGCAGCCATTGTTTGATCCATAGCCTGATAAAAGAGAATTCCATTAATGATCCCTGCATATTCAACCATTTATCTGCTTATTAAATTAGCCCCAAAATGTTGATATGGTAAGTTGAGAAGCATTTGTTTTAAGATTATTGCAGATTTACAAAATGTACTTTTGTTTCATCTTCAATGCATGCTAATTAATTCACTGATGCACCATTACAACCTTCCTTCAAACTGAATCCACTATTTCATAAAGCTCAGTCTCATAACACATAATCTCAGATTTAAATATACTGGAAAAGTATAACACAAAGTGCTGTTACACTATAAGATGCCCAAACATCCCTGATCTAGAGTTAATTCTAATGGAAAAACTCCAGATTAATTGAGCGCCATGAGCAACAGAGGCCTTCTGCCTTAAAAAAGATACTCTGGTTGTTTTCCTGGACAGCCAAGTCTGGAACTTTTCATTCCACAGGAACATTAGCAGGTGCTCTTCTCCTTCACCTGGCTATTTATTTTGGTAAAATTTACAGCAGCTTAGTACCTTTAAGGCCTCTACCCTCCAGTGAAATATGACTGAGCTGACCAAGAGGTCCAAAAGCTAGTTAAGGGAAATAAGAAATACAGAGTTTCACTGATTTCCCTAGAGCTACAAAAAATAAAAAAAATAAAAAAAATCCATTCTCACGGATCCCCAGGTATCAGAGGCCACCACCTACTTCCCTCCAACCAGCCAGAAAGAAACATGAGTAATTGAAGCCCCGTATGCGATGCACACCTACGTGTCTGCCATTTCACGCTACTCACACCAGAGTTAAGGAAATTCTTCCAGAGTACGGTCACTGCTTTGTTGCTTCGTCTGCAAGAGTGAACCAGCAAGGAAATAGCCCTTTCCTTACCCTCTTCAGCAAGCTGATTGTTATTTCAACTGGTACAATTTCCCCCTCCTTAATGTAGTTCTCAATGAGTTCTCCATACTGTGAGCCTGGCCTTTTTCGTTCATCTCGAAGGAGGTCACCAGCTGAAAGGTGCGTGTAGCCATATTTCTGAAATGTGCAAAACAAACAGATATAGACTCCCTTGAACTAGTACACATGCAAAGTTAACATCAGTCGACAGCGTCAACCACATTTATCTTTGCATTACAACAGAAAAATACAGGGAATAGCATCTTGCTAGTGACAGGTGTCTTCCATCTTCAGGGTGTAATCCGACAATACAGCACACTCTGTATGCACAGAAAGCACAGCAGTAGAGAGATTCTTGGGTAAAATGCTCAAAAGGGCTTTGGTCAGGCATTCATGTACTGTTTTCAAATGTAATTTTGTTACGTTTGGAAACCAGACAGTCTCACAGTCCTCAAGGTGCTTCCTGAACTGTTACACTGTGCAACGAGACATTTAACAATCACCACATTAGATACAAGCTATACTCCATCCTAACAGTTCAACTACTTAAAAACTGTAAGTGGTTATCAGTTACTGGGTCAAGTCTTGATTTACAAAGTGAAAAAGTTGAGGCAGAGCCTTTCCTTGCTGTGTTTATGCAACAGGTTTGTAATTTTATCTATTTACCTATTTAAAGAAAAGCACGTGAGGTGATTCCAAGTCCTCTGGAGCCGGAGGAATGTTTCAAGCACAGCACAAGTCAGAAATCCTTGTGGCTCTGGCACCAGCTTCCTCCTCTACCTTGGTCAAATCAGTTATAACTCTCCACCTAACACTGCAGCTACACAAACAGTCCTGTACATGCCCTCCTCCAAATCCAGCCCGGCATGACTGCCCCGGTTACCTCCTGCCCTGGGACAAACAGGATAAACTCATGACAAACTCAGAGGCCAGCCCCTGGGGCAAAGTAGTGCCTTCTGGTAAGGATGATGTGACAGATAAAGGTAAACAACTACACTGGTGCCAACCTGTGTCACGCCATGTACAGCAAATAGAGAGCAGAGAGATCAAAAAAGTGTTCTTTACACTTGAATTTCTCAGGCATTTACCATCATAAATAGACACCTATTGCAAACATACAAATACACTCTTACCAAAGAGAAATGCATTGTTATAAAGGAAATTTCAGAGCACAAAACAATCATTTTCTCAGCTCATTTAACACAAGAAAATGAACCTAGTGTACTATGCTCCCTGACCAAATATAGTCCATAAAAACAGGCAATAAAGACATGTCCTTGGTGATTACCTAAGCTAGCTCTACATCCAAACCAGAATACACCTCTACATACTCAGCCTAAAGTTTTTACACAAAACAAAAGCAGCAGCAAAAAACTTCAGGGTTATCAGCTTGGCTGCAGCAACATCCAAAGCAAATTTCAAAAAAGGTGTCTGAGCAGCATAATAATGTGACTGCACACTTTTTAAGGCTGTGAACTCGAGATTTTAAAACTTGGCTACTGGACTAAGTACAACAGAAATATTACACAACCCACTAAGTGACTTTAAAAACATTTCAGTTGCTTTCCAATTTCACCCACAAAAGCGTGGAAAGTTAGTTCTGCCATAGTCATAATTTAAGAAGGGATATAATTACCTAAATCTCCAAAACTCTAACAGCTGGCAAAAAAAAAGGAAGCAAGATTTTGCTCTAAATAACTGTGAAGAAAAATCTCCACAGACATCCTCTATAAGCTCACTGTACTCCTGCTTTAATGTGCATTGCATTTGGATATGCCTATTTAATTGCAAATCTAAATACTAACTATGAACTACAGAAGCCATAAACCAGAATAAATCTTTTCTTATAAGCAAGAAACCTTACTCTGCTGTACCCTAAATTAACATGTAGTTCTTCTTGCTGAAGTTAAAGAATTATGTTATTTTTAACATCAAGTTTCTACAAAGAAGAAAACAGGAGGAAAATATAATCCCTTCGGTTTTAGAGGATTACCAAACCATTTAATTTTCCTTGGCATTTCCCTTTTCATGCATGAAAACGAAATTGAGTCAGACAATTTTTGGAATTCTCTGTCTTTTGCAACAGCAAGCTAAAATAGTTTTCAACGGCTGAACAGGAAAGTAAAAGATAGAAGTGTTTTAAAGTGTATAAATAGAGTTGGTTTAGATAATAGTAAATTGTAGTCTAGAGCAACCTTCAGAAAGGATTAACCAGGCAATAAGAAAAACAAACCTCTCCTTCAGGGGCAAAACATCTATTTGTTAACTGTACTGAGTCAAGAGCCAAAGAAAACATGTCGGTTTAAACAATGCAAACAAGCATGGAGAAAGGCTTGGCTGGTGCTCCACACACAGAAGGCTTCAGAGATGCGGTGCTCACGCTACTCTTGCCAGTTCTAATCAGTGCATACAGGGCACAAAGTTTTCTTTCATCTTAGGTGAGATAAACCCTCAGCAAGCGTCCTGAATTGGAGAAAATCGTCACATCCCCAATTGCTCACAAAAGAGACTGTGATGTAACTGCTCAAAAACCAGGGCAAAACACTCTCCTGTCTTGCCAAGGTTTGCCTTGTGCCAGCATGATTTTCCAGCAGTGCCAAGTACATCTTGATGCAATCCCCAGAACATGACTTGCTGCAACGGCTGCCTACTTCTCCTCCGAAATCAGCAAGGGAGCAGGACTGTGGCTGCCAAACAATGAAAAAGCAGTTTTTCTAGTTCTTGAAGAATGCATGTGTGCTAGATTCATAATGTCAAACTGAAAGGAAGACCTGACATAGAAACTAGGTGAAAAAAAATTTCCAAATACTTGGATGCCAAGGACCTAAAATCTGGACCGATTTTTAGATTACAGAGAAAGAAAAATATTAGAATTAACTATTCTAAAACTTATTTCAGATATAATGTTTTCTGCTATGCTAGTGGGCTGGCCTGCTGTTCTATAATAAGAAAAAAAGTTGCTATTACACAAGTTCTCATTATTTTTAAAACTACATATTTAGAGAGCCATAATCCAAATCTCTTCCAAAAATTAACTGTGAATGAAAGACAAAAATCAGTTGTTTTCAGCACCTCAGTAGACATCTTTCCCCTTTGCTTTTTTTTTTTTTAAAAAAAAAAAAAGAAGTGTGACGTGGAAAGGCAAGCTCAAGTTTCCATCAATCCCACCATAGAGGCGTTATGCACAGAGCAGAGCAGAACACTGCTTGCTTGTTTGTCTCACAGTGGCCTGGCAAATCAGTCCCCATTCAGCAGGACAAACTGGGCCATGCAAGCTGTATGCTCCACATCTTCAAATTACGAGCTGAGACTGCAGCCTCCCTGGGATGCCCTTCTCTCCCCTGTCCTATAGCCACTTCTAGCTTTCTTCTGTCAGCCAGGACTTGCAACTTCAACTCTGCAGACAGAACATTTCATTTTCAGTAAATACAATAAATAGATGAATACAACTGAAAATACATGAGCCATATGTGTGTCACACTTGAATAAGGCAAGGCGTGCCCTAGCAATCTTCTCACGGCAGTGAGAAAGGATCAGCAGCGTGCAGCAGCTGCTGCCGGGATTCCTTACACCACCAGCTTTCGGGGGGCACAAGGTTTATATCTGATTCAGCCCTGTGTGGTCCAGCAATGCATCTCTCCACTAAACACACAGCTTGAGATTTCCTTAAGAGAGCAGAAGCCAAGAAAAGGCAAAAGAAACACAAACTACTACTTTGACCTTGACTGCTATCTTGGCTTATCATTGTTACTCCAAAAATGAAAGCCACGGAGCTTAAGATCTAAACAAATAAAATACAAACTTTTATTGCCCTAGCTCTGACCTGTCATCTCTTGGGCAACCTTAATAAACAAACAAAATTTCCCACATACACCATTCAAGAACTAGTTAAAATTAAAATAGAATCGTGTAAAGCCTGCAGCCCTTTTTTTTTTTTTTTTTTTTTTAAAAAGCTTTTGTCTGTCCTATTAGCAATTAGCACATGGATTTAGAACTTTGGGGTATAAACTATAGACCTTCTTTCTGCTTATGCCAATAAAAAAAAAAAATTGAAGACATTTTCTTAGTTTGAAATATGTTCTTGCCTCTGGGGGAGGAAAAGCAAACAAAAAAACACATTAGCAAAACAAAATGCACAAAGGAGATCCCACTGACAGTGCTCCCAGGGAAGGGGGGGGGCGCAAACAGAGCATCCCAGTGCTTCAGGAACTCTGAGCTCAATAAAAGGCACCCAGTAGGTCTGAGAAAGTCCAAAATTCAATGCCCAGTGTTCTGCAAAATGGAAACATATAGGGATAAATCTTCAGGGGGTAGATTCAAACAATCACTCACCATGTTTTAAAAAAAGCTCCAAAGTTCAGAAATATAAACTTGCATTCAAAAAAATAACTATGACAACTTAAGGCTAAGTAGAATACTAATACTTGGCACTCTTGAAAGAGATTTCATAAGTTGAATTTAAAGAAAACAATTTTAAAAACATTTTTATTTCAAGGAATTTAACACTGTCTCTCAGCGGACTTTCAGAAGACAATTAACACACAACAGCAAAACCTAAATTCACTCTATTTTCAGGAGTGTTTCTGATATAATGAGCTCTTCTTTGCATTGTTGGAAATGTCCTTATCATATATCCCAAAGCAACTTAACAGTTTTTTCCATTTGGATATTAACTCATGGTCTTATAAAAGGAGAATGCCCAGCATCTCACCTTGTGGAATTAATTTTAGATTTAACCACAAACTTACAGGATAGGGCTGCGGTGGAGGTGAATTATATTTTAGGGTCACAGAGAAGGATGTCTTACATACCCCAAATCCCTGCAGAATCACCTTGCCAAAACAAACAAAAATACATCCCAAATCTTGCTTGGAATAAAGACAAATGATTAAGTTATTATTCTTCCCACCAACAAAAATGCTTTGTATTTCAGGTAAAAGTTATAAGGATTTAAAATTTAAGTACATGAAAACATATTTTGTGCAGATTTGAAGAATGCATTTTCCTTGACTTTACTATAGCCATTTTGTAAGCAAGGTTCAGAAGTTGGCAAAAAAACACATTCATTTTGTCCTACACACACATAATAATCTCACAGTCTTGGAAGGTATGAACACTGTGGAAACCATGAAAGGTTATTGCAAGAACCTGCACTCAAACGACATCATTCAACTACCTGCTCAAATATTCTGCCTCGCAGGACAGCTATGCAACAGTCCCAGATGATGGCCAGCTCCACCTAACAGAGCTGTGGAAGCTTTCAGGAGTTAATCTGCAGAGCTGGAAGCAAGAGGATAAGAATTTAAGAGGGAATTCTTCATCCCTTCCTAAATAGGAGGAACCTGTCCAGAGCAGCAGTTCTGCTCCATGTGCATTTTGGTGACAATTCTGTGAGTTTGTGGATCATACACCAGTCTTCCCTCTGTATCAGAGAAAACCACCCTGGTTCAGCTGTTTCCTCCAACCTTATCTGCAAAGATAAAGAAACCTAATCACTTACCTGCTGTTCCCTTTCATACACTGTGTCAATACCCATTTCCGCTTGTTACTGTGTCTTCTTCTCTCTAAAAATTTCTTCATTTTGGTTCAAGTCTGACATGAATAGAGCCTTGACATGCCTTCTCCAGAATGAGGGACTCCAACACACACATACTGAGCAGTTATGATTTAGACTAGTACTTAACAAATACATACTTCACCTACAGCGTGACAGCCATCTCCCTTTTCTGGGAACGTAAAGCACAATCAGCAAAATAATTACATCTCTTCCTTGAGAAATCGTTCCCAGGTAGAGCGTAATACCCCCTTCACTCTATAAAACACAGCTACCCTTGGTTTGTTAATAAAATCATTTAGTGCTAAAATCATACAAGAACTCACCTCAGCAAAGCGAGACTTCTGCCACGTGATGTGCTCTGTCCCAAATCTCCGGTATGAATAGCAACGGAGAAGTATTTATAGCTCATACTGACTTTTTGTTCAGCACAAACTTCAGATTTACAGCAAGATACTGGGTCAGATTAATTCCAAATGTAAACTAGTATTAGTCAGTCCTTTTACAACAAGGATGAATAAGGTTTATTATTACTCAGCTACAGCCCCTTCTCTCTGTGGCAAGCTGCCAACAGGGTTTAAAACCCGAACAAAACCACACCTTCAACCTAAAGGCAGCATTGACAGCACACAGGCTATTCAACCACCTGCACCAGGGCCCCTCTGGGGAGCTGCCAGGGGCCAGGCCAAGGACGTGTGCTTAAGATGCTGTTCTCCAGTACCTTTGCTGCATTCCATCCACATTTCCCTGTTCATGTCCCCTTTTTCTAAAGTTTTCCAGCAGGCTCACATCAGTCCAACTCTCCCTTTGGCTACCTCAGACTCTCTCTCCCTCAAAGTTTAGCCATCGGCTCCTGCAGAGGTGTCCGAGCAAGCAGGAAAGCCGTCCCCTGCGGTCAGTGAGCCCAAGTGCTTTCTGCTGTCAACTCACTGACTTCAATAAACTTATTTCCATGCAGTGTAAAGGATTAGCAGATTTAAAGCAAATTCACATTTATTAGTATTTGGACTTCCCTTTCCAGGCTTAGAAAAGAAAATAAATACAGTACAAGCAGTTAACTTTCTTCTTTCATTTTCAGCTGCAAATACAATTTGAGTAGCAATGACTCATTTGAACTCCTCGTAATAAAGCAGTCTTTATCCAATTATATTAGCCTATCAAGCCAAAGGCTTCTAAACACAGGCCAGCGGCCACACAAGGTACTTCAGCCCTGAAGAAATGTTAATGGTTTGGAGAAAGCCATTAATAACAAGCTACAAGATTCCCCTACAGTTTAAGCTCATTTGTTTGCTATGTGCCAGGGGCAGAATTTGATCTCACCAAAATGGCTTTATGAGAACTGTGAACCTTTCATTCCACAATTTAGTTTAATGAATAAGCCAGTTTGAATGAGAGTCTGTAATTTGAGGTTAAAAACCTTCAGAACTAAAGTCATAACGGCATTTTTCAGTCTGGACCAAATTTGCATAACTTAGTTATACAACACTGAGGACTGGGATATAATGGCAGCACGGATAAACTGTAACAGCCCTGCCAAGGCATCACCAGAATAGAGGACACACAAAACATGCCTTTGCCAGGAGTTGCAGAGTGTTTTTCCACCAGTGGTTTCAGAAACATAGGCCTTGCTACAGTTCTTAGTCATTTCTTTCAGTGTGGGTATGGATAAACTTTGATCCTACATGACTTTCAATAAGAAAAATATATACAACTGCTCAAAGAAAAAAAAAAAAAAAGCCGTTTCAAATCCAACATACAGTTTGGAAGCATTCAGCCTTAACTGCTTCTGTAATTATCCACCTGAATACAGTGTAATTATCCCTGCAGTTTTTGGTTTTTGAAAGGACAGTACTACACTATGTAGCATTCATTCACTGTTCTTTCTTAGATACTTCCTGTATCTCAAAGGGCTGTAAAAACATATTTAGAAAACTGAAAATGTGAAAAATATAGCAGAAAGTCTTCTCAACTTCTACTGTTGGTTTTAAGCTCTTTGAAAAGTGAGAACAAGACTAATCACCTATGGGGTCAGGACATCCTTTAACCCCTATCATAGAACAAAATTTTAGTACTATTTTTAACATTTTACTTTCACAACTTACAGAGGTGGCACTGGGTCAGAAAGCAAACACCCTGCAACGTCTACCGTACCACCTCTTACGTTTACGGCCCTTGATCCCACATATCTGAAGCCAATATATTCCCAACCACTGTAAATCACCTCGCCTCCACTCCCAGGCCACAAAACCGGCAGCCCGGGGCGAGGCGTGTGGGTGGCAGCCACACGGTCACCGACGTGGCCGTGTAGACGTGTTCAGAGCCACCCACAGGGGCTGGGCTGCAAGACCGGCGTGACAGGCCACCATCGCCCCGGCTGTCAGGGACTTCTTGAGAGCCACAGTCCTGTCCCTCCGCCAAGGCGCGGGGTGATGGGCGCACCTGCCCGAACCAGCCTCCAACCCCCAAGTGGGTGTCCCACCGCCCAGGGTGGATGCCAGCAGACCCACCGGTGGGATGGGATCCTGATGGGGGGGGGGGGGGGGGGG
>NW_020799109.1:9707303-9729279 GCF_003259725.1 Athene cunicularia
TGCCTCCCTGCAGCGAGTGCGGCGGTGGTTAGGCCTTGGGGAAGGGGCGTCACTGGCCGCTCCCCTCCTCCCTCAGGCGACGCTGGCAGGTTCCCTCCGGTGCCTGACTGAGGGAGGGGCTGCTGCGGGCAGGCCCCGCGCCTGGACGCTGCCCCAGGCCGGCGCCCCGCGGCAGGGAGCGGAGGAGGGGGCAGAACTGCGGCCGCCCCGCATGGACCCCGTTCTGCCCGGCGCGGATCTGAGGTAACCTCTCTGGGAAGGGTCCGCCGTACCCTTCTTGGCGAGGGGGGGCAGGTGGGGGTATCGCCCTCGGCTCCATGCCGCACCAAACCCATTTTATAAGCCCAATGGGCATTTGGCTTTTAACGGGAATCAGCTGTCGCTGAAAACATGAGGGGTAGGTGAGCTGCTTAGAGGACCGCTTTAAAAATAAAGTTATTTCCTGAGAACTTAAAAAAATGCAAAGAAAGCACCTTGGCGAAGTTTGGCACTTCAAATAGCTACAAAGGAAGTTCTTGTTTATTTGCTGAAAAGTGTTGAAATATTTGCCAAGTTATGTGAACTGTTAAATGTTTTGTGTTTTACTTAATACACTTGGTTTAGGCAGCTCTTAAAAAAATGTAATCCTGCTTGTCTAAATAAGTTTACATTATTATGTAATAATTTCTTCAGGCCTCTTTGAAGTCCTGTTGCAAGTTTTACACTATATTATTTGAGTCAAGCCAAGGCTTTATTTCAGAGGGCTTCAAAGCTTAAGTAAATTGAATGATGACTTTAGAAAGTGACTAAAACAAGGCTTTTGGAAGCTGATCTAATGTTAAATTTGCTAAATCAATTTTTTCTGTGTGCCATAGGAGTTTATAATGACTGATAACCTTTTCCTACAATATATCCAGAGCAGCTTTTTCTCGATATTTATCAGCAAACTTGTATTTTGACATACACGTCTTCCAAGATTACATGTCAGGTGGAAAATGAAAGTTTTATATTGACTTTAATTCATATCCTTGACAACTTTATAGGACAAAATTTCTGCTTCATTGGCCTGGACTTGAAACAAAAGAAGTACTAACAGCTTATGTATCCTATTTGTTGTTTTTCTTACAGTGTTTCTCCTTTGTTCCTTCTTATAAATAATGTTTGAAAATATTAAGCTTGATTCATTTTCCTTTCTTATCTCTGTGATCTTCTTCCCAGATTTGTTCCTGAAAGGATGGTCCCTTTCAGTTTCCCTCTGTCAAAGTATGCACTTTGGGACCCAGTCCCTATGGGTGGTGTCATTGGCTCGCATATTACCTATTACAGGTATGAATAATCTTTTTTAAGGCACTAAAATAAATTGAGGATTATATGATTTAAAGCCTCACTTTGTCTTTTGAGTCCAGTTTATGACAAGGCACAAAGGAAAAAGAATCAACTGGTGTGTTTGTTTTAAGTATATAGGGATTTTCACTGGGAAGATTTGAGTTTCCCTTTCTGTGGTGTAACACAATCAAGTGAGTTGGAGGTGCCTCAGTCTAAAGTAACTTACAATTTCTTTCAATTTCCTTCCCATATGGAAAGGTGTAAAAGTAACTGCATATTTGTTGTTTTCTTTAACATGTTTTTCCTTGTCTCTAAATTTTTACAGAGAAAAAAATATTTTTGACAAACTGGATACAGATAGCGTGCTTCAAGTAAAACTTAAAATGAAGCATTTTGCTTGCTTCAGAAATCTGGATTAAAATTCCAGAAGTTCTGATGGGTTGTTTTTGTTCAGAGTAAGTCTAGAGGCAGATCGGAAGCACTTGTGAATTTCTAGGGCAGGATATGCCAAACCCGATTTGTAAAACAAATGGAGGGTAGAAATTGATCGTTATTACTTAAATGGGTAATTTTTATGTAGATGTTACAAAAATATTACTGTAGTTTTTAGAGCAAGTATATGTATATATATTTGTGTGTATAAGGGCGGACAGCCCTTATGTACAGGTCAGAGGGGCTTCCATTTGTACTTTCCACATAATGTTCTTTGAGTTAATATTAAAACCTCTCAACTTTTAATAAAGTTTTCATATAAATTACTTTTGTTTTTATGGAAGCATTTCACTTGTTTAGTCTTGAGCAGGTAGGATATGAGCTGTCATCACAGTATTCACTTAAAGCAGTAGCTTCGCTTTCAACTGACCTCTTTTCAAGTTAAAATCAGATAAGCTATCTCAAGCTGAAATAATATTATTTACTGCCCAGATTCTAAACTTACTACCTTTTTTTTAATTAGATAATTATAAAATCAATATTTAATCTTTCTCCACATTTGCATTCCTGTGTCACTGAGCCCAGTCTGCTGCTGTTTTAAGCATCCCTGCTAGATATTGTGCTAAAATGAGAGAACACATCAAAATTAGTTAAGCTTTTTGGCCTATTCTACTGATTGAATTTAGGAGAGGTTTTAGAGGTTTTGTGTTTCTAACTTTTTCCACCTTCTATTAAAATAACTCACTTGTGTTCATCTTGAGTTCTTGTGACAAAGTTGCCCTTCAGATGAAAAAGTTTCTCTGTCTCCTTGTTACTCGTTCTCCACAGAAAAATAGCTCTTTTCTCTTCTTGCTATCTATTCTCCATAGGAAAAATTGTTTCCCCTCTGATGTTGGTTTGCTGGACTAGTTAGGCCAAAATATTCTTGTTGAGATGATCGTACAGAGCATTCTGTGGAGCTGCTCCAGTTAAAATACAGCTTTCTTGGATATGAATAGTTGGGATGGTGCATAGAACAGGAGTAGAATTCCATTGACATTTTATACAATGTTGTTAATTCATACCTTTTTATTGTTTAGGGCCTTGGGCTGTTTCTGTATATTTTCTTTCTAAAGGTCAAAAAAAAAGTGGAAGATACTGCAATATAATACTTTTTTTAAAAGGATTAAAAATAATTTGGGTCTTAAACTTGCTTATCGTCTCTTTTTAGAAACCCAAAGTTATCTATGATGGAGAAAACCTTGCGACTTGCTTATCGCCATGCTAAGCAGAATGAAAAGAAATTATTTTCTTGTTTTTTGCTTGGGACTCTTGCAGTAGATGAAGGTAACTTTAAATATCAGATAGACAGACAATGTTAGTTGGTTGGTTAAGCCGTTATCAAGGAGCCTGAGATGTTGCTCTTGGACTCTTAACGTTATTTCTTTATTTTAAAGGTGGGGAAGGCATAACACTAACAATAGACCGCTTTGATCCGGGCCGAGAAGTTGCTAGTGGATCGGGCAAAATGCCAACTGCGTCTCTTCCTGGAGACTTTGTGATTCCATGTACAGTTAATGCCTGGGGACCTTCTTCAGATAATATTATAGTGCACAGTGCTGAAGATATCAGCTTGGCTTTCAAGGTAGGCAGCTCTTGGCAATTTTTGGCTCTCTTAAGTAATAAACTGTCTTCTAGGCAGGAGACTGGACTATGCATAGGGCATGATGTCCAACCACCATCAATTTCAAATACGGCAAAGTTGTGATGGAAGCAAGACTTTAGTTGATTATGTAAAAATGAGCTGCTTGAGTGTCATCAAAGAGTGTTATTGGAAACTATTAAAATCAGTTAGTCTTCACAGGTGTTTAAGGATCACACAGTCTTTAATCTTGGACTAGAATCTTGCTGTCTGACCAAAGTTTTTCAGCTGTTCAGATCACCAAAACCCGCAAGACAACAGTGATTGCAGCTTACTTGAACAAGAGAAAAATCAGCTTTTTCTTTAAAGTCTATCATGGATGAATTGCAGTATTTGTGCAATTGTTCATAAGCTATTACTAGGCAAGTGGCATGCAAGAAAGCATGTAAAGTCTATGTAGGTTAGTAATTATAGCTGAAATGTGTGCCTGTGGCTTCTGTGCTCTCCTGTAGACATATAATCTAGTAAATACACCTTCCATTCCTGTAAACATTTGCCTGTAGTTGTTGTGTGCATTTCATTATACAAATAATGATTACTTCACATCTAAACTTTCTCATGACGATACACCCACGTGTTAAAATACACATTTCTTGAATACAAGTAAGAAAACTGTGACAGAGCACCTTGAGCCCCCTAGTTGCCTGTTACTAATTTTTATGCAATTTAAGTAACCCCGGGTTTTTTAATGCATCACAAATCAATGCTAATATATCCATAGCTTCATTTCAAGTGTATTTTACATTATTCATTATATTCAATATAGCCATGAGTTTGGGAGACCTGGGTTAACAGCTTTTTATGCAGTGCCTACTGCAATAGTAGCTATGATGAATGATTTGAGCTCCTAGTGTAATACAACTGAATCATGGAAATCATATGAAGACAATTTAGTGTATTTAACTTTTTTCTCCTTTCCTTACTTCTAGGGTCTGCAGCACAGTCTGTGCAGCAAAGAATCACTGGATCTTTCTAAACTGCTCACTGTTAGAGCTCACATTGTTTTCACAGAAAACCTGGATAATCTACATTTTAATTTCCGCTGGGCTTCTATTACTGCAGCAAATATCTTGGAATACACCCCCTTGAAGTCTGTCCCAATCATTCCCACAGCTCTAGCAAGAAATTTGAACAGTCCTATAAATATTGCACAGGTTCAAGGAATTTACAAATGTGGGTGAGTACAGAATGATGCTAAAGCTATCAAAGTTGCCTGGCAGTTTGTTGCATTTCATAAGGCAGGTAGGTAGGTGCGATCTCAACCAATGCGTTGCTTTTTAGTAAAATATCTGGCATAAAAATAACTTCTTGGACTTGGAAAAAT
This sequence comes from Athene cunicularia, assembly GCF_003259725.1. Taxonomy (NCBI): domain Eukaryota; kingdom Metazoa; phylum Chordata; class Aves; order Strigiformes; family Strigidae; genus Athene; species Athene cunicularia. Next base: position 9,712,046 of record NW_020799109.1, read on the forward strand.
TTAAAATGTCATAAACAGGAAATGGGGTGGGGCAAAAATCTTAACTGGTTCAGTAGGAATCTTTCTTGCTTTTGACTTCAGTAGAAGGATCTTCCTACTGGGGCAGGGGGACACACCTCTGGTTAAATAATAAATACGAGCAGCATCCAACTTTTAAAATAATATCAGTATTTGCACTAGAATGAAAATCAGATGAATGTGAATCAAAGCTTTTTCTGTTAATCATGCTTATAATGTTTTGCAGTATTTTCTAAACTTGTATTTGTCTCTTTGGGATTTTTTTCCTGAAAGACTAACACCCAACTTCTGCTTTCTTTCAGCTACCTTACTATGGACCAGACACGGAAATTGCTTTTGCTGCTCGAGTCTGATCCCAAGGCTTATGCTCTGCCATTAGTTGGAGTGTAAGTGTTTGGCTCTCTACAGATTAATACACACATTGATTTGAAACATATTTGAGGAATTACATAGTAGAATCTTGGTAATGGAACTGTCTCTAATTGGGTATTTCTTCTTACTTTTAGTTGGCTGAGTGGAGTTACTCACATCTGTAGTCCTCAAGTCTGGGCCTGTTGCTTGCGATATTTGTTCAGTTCTTCAATTCAGGAAAGGCAAGTCCCTTTTATAGATAAAACATAAAAGCTATTTGCTGCCTAAAAATGTATTCTACAGAAAGGCATGGCAACGTGGTCTCTGCTCAAAGATACTTGAAGAAATTCTGTGATTTATGTGTCATATAGGAGGTAAGGCTGTCTGCTTTAATTGTTCTTTCTGGTTTTGACTTCTGCCTCACAAATTTTCTGTGACTGAAGTGTTAGAAAGCTGGGCTGATAGCTCAAGGATGGAAGAGGGTAAACATTAATATCAAGGGCACTGCATTTTAGTTTGAATAAGTAGCAGCAAGCAGGAAACATGAGTTTAAACAGTGGTGGCGTTTTGGTTTTGAACTTTTCTTATAGGTGTTTTCTTTGACATAAACTTTCTCCCTGGTTGTATCTGACCAACATATTAAAGCATATTGATTTGCAGCTAATACTGTCTTGTTATGACTTCCTGCTAAATATTCAAGTTTTAAGGTTTTTTGCATTCTGATTTTTTTTTTTATTGTGATGTTAGTAGATGGTTGTTCCTCGTTCTCTACATCTTTGACTTGTAACATTTGCCAGGTTCTATTTATATCAAAGCTGGGAGGGACTTCAGGTGTTTATAGTTTGAAACTGCTCTTCAGGTAAATAAAACTTTAAAATACGTGGTACACATAAGAATTTCTTCTGCTGGACCACGCTTGCTTTTAAATTACAAAATAAAACAACATTTGGTGAACAGATGTGCCTATAATTACAGAACAGATTTTTTTTTTTCCCTTAACAATTTAAATATGCCCAAATAAAGATAAGAGCCCAATTAGATTATTAGATAGGCAAGTTAGATGCTTGACTCTCATTAGCTTTCACCGATTCCATCTTGGACGTGGATTAGGCAGATATAATGAACCATGCAAACAGAATTAACCTCTGTGGACTAGCCACTTAATCTACATTTTTAACTCTTAAGTTGTATGTATAATTTTAAAGTTGTGTGTGAATGCGTTTTTCAAGCCTCTTGTTCCTGCTGCTTTCTCTGTCACATATATTATTTAAAGAAAAAAACAAACAACCCACACACAAACAAGCCTATTACAAATGCTGTAAAAAGAAAAATTGTTCTGAAAGTAGTACTACCTTTTCCTGGAAACACACGTTATTTCATTATCTTTGACCTTTTGTGTTAAATGTTGATTGTTGTTACTCACTGATCTCAACCCATAGGAAAAACTTCAATACAATTTTTCTTCAAAAATATCCATTTGCTAATGAGCTTTTTTGGAATGTTTAGGGATAACTGAAACAGTAAGTGTCTTTACAATACATCTTCATTTGAATTATTTAAAAAAAAAAATCTCATTTTTACAGATGTATTCATCTATGCTATAATTGAAGTCTTCCAGGAATTAATTTAAAGTACTAAGTTTCTAACAGTTTGAACTAAAAAGTAGATAGATTATTCCCCTTTCTCTGCTTTGATTCTTGCATGTAGCATCAGGCATAAGTCCATCTGCTCTATCTATAGCCAAGTACCACTCGCAGTGCAGTGATTCACCAGATTGCTAAATCATGTCATAGTTTGCTCAGTATATTGGGAAACTAAGGGCCTTCTTCCTGTTTCTTAACGCTTTTTTAAGATGTGGGGTTTTTTCTATTTTAGGGTTTTTTCAGAATCTGGGAGTTTTCTTATTGTGCTTTATTCATTGACGCACAAGGAACCAGAGTTTTATGAGTGCATTCCATGCAGCGGACAGACTGAACTAGGGTTTCAGATCTTAACTTGCGATGAAATTGTACACCTCTTCAAAGTAAGTGGCTCGGTTTCTTACTGCATTGGGTACTTTAAAATTTGACTTTTTGTGTAAGTACTGAAAGGAGGAGTCACTCTAACGTGACCCAAATGGGACTGCCGTGCTTAAAAATGATGTAGCTGTATAAAGCTACCTTTTTACAGTGATTGCTGTAAATTCAGTTTGTCTCTCAAATTGAGATGACCTCCGAAGTCAGCAACTGCTTGCTTTTGTAATAGCATTAAGAACCTGTCTCTTAAAATGTACTGTGCTGTGTTGGACTTGGTTAGTGCTCCTTCTTACTAGTGACCTTTTGTCTTTATGAGCAGAGATTCTGATTTCTTATAGCATTTGTTAATCTGGTATGCTATGTGCACACTGGACACATCTAACAACTGCTGTGGTGATGCACCTCGGTGCTTTCTGGAGAGCAAAGCTGGGTACTTGCACTTTGCTTGAAGTTGAATGCAAAAGGGAATTCAGTGGTTACTAATCTGCAGATCTCATGCTGCGCTGCAGGAACAACTTTATCTTTGTGCAAAGTAACTCTTTCAAAGAATTTGGTGACACAGTGTCTGGGAGATAATTAATAAGGTTTGAGGAATTTCTAGGAAATCTCAGTTCCTTACATATTTTCCTAGGCTCATACAGAACCTGAAGTTGAATTGTTATTCTGCTCAATACATGCTCCTGTGTTCTGTCAGAGAAGCAACTAGTGTAATGTGTGTCCTGTGTCATCTGCTCTGTTCTCTTTCCAATTAAAATTCCCTGTTTAGGGCTGCCTTCCAACTTTAGCCTAGGTACAGCTTAGCTTTCTGAAGGTGGCAAGCCTTTTAACAGAGGCTTGCTTCTGTTGTCTCCAGGACATGCCCAGCTGTGGTGTGTGAAACAGTATAGGAACAGCTGCTGTTTCCTATAGTGGTGAAGGCTTGTGGGAGAATATCTAAGCAGTTACAGCAAGGAAGCATCTGCTCGTGGCTATAATTAGGTCAACTACTTTAGAGTAGTAGGGGGAACAGTGTTAAACAGGAAGGGAAGTTGCCTGCCTCCTTGTAGTGGTGGAAGAACTGAGAATTGAAAGTAGAGGACAAGCAGCAAATGATCAGATATAAACATCCTTAAAACTATTTCTATGGGAGTAGTACCTCAGCGATTAGAAGTTGAAGGTTTCATGCTTCACAAATACAGACAATTTCATTGCAGAATGTCGAACCTTCAGACAAGAGCTCTATCCAGTTTGAGTTGAGTGCAGAAAATCAAAATGCAGAAACTGAATTCTTCAACAGAGTTTGCAAGAAACTTCCTATCAAAAGGTAAATCTTTTAGATGTCATTTATTGGATGAGGTTTTTTTGACCTCTGCTGTGCCAGGTATCAGTTTAGCTGTATATACAGTGATCTTCTCATTAAAATCTGTGCATGTACTTTTGTTTATTCCTTGAGTTAATATTCTTAAAGTAAGATGGTCAAGCTGACTGTGTTCTGAGAGAAACTGCTTGTAATTCTACTCCTGATACTGGTGGCTGTTATTTAAACAGTGAATGTTTCTAAAAAAGGCTTCCTTACTGATGGAGCTTAGTTCACTGTATTAAGCTTTCTGTGAGATCTGTCCTTTGAAGCAAATCTGTGATTGAAATCTACTTAAATTGGTAAAAAAATCCTTTTTCCTTCTGACTTTTCAGAGCTGTAAGACCTGGATGGGTTTCTAAAAATCCCTAAGTTTTTCAACCTGACTTATCCATCAAATTTATATCTATGACTGTAAGATGGCCTTTATTTTCCTCTAAACAATGTTACAATCTTTACTGTAGCACTCTCTATCTTTCTAATGTGAATCAGTGCTTTGCTGTTAGAATGTCATTTAGAAGGGGTGTATGTCTGAGGGTGTGGGGAGGGAGGGTTAGTATCTTTTTGCTCAAAATCAGCATTCCTATTTTTACTGTTTGATCTTAGAACTGTTTGCTGTGTGAACTCCCCAGCTAACAAGGGAGGAGATGTATAGCAACTGCTTCTTGAAAAAATTATGCTGATATTGCGCTGTAGATGGCACAATGAAAAACATGAAGATTCATGTTACTGCTGCCAAATCTGACAAGCAAACATTTTTAGTTTGATTTATATTGGTTTTAGTCCTCCCCAAGGCTGTTCACCCAGCAAGTTGTCAGCAAGCGATCACGACTCTGGTGTAGAAGATGAGGATTTATCCCCCAGACCAATTCCAAGTCCTCACCCAGCTAGCCAACAGGTAACTAAGTAAATAATTGTTCTAGGCATCTCAGATGTTACACTTAAAGCAGGAAAACTCATTACAAGGAGTCTGGAGAATACAAAGCTTCTATCTCAAAGTTCTAGCAGGGGAAAACAGAAATGAAGAAATGGTCTAAGAGTCCCAGCTTCTGCTCTAGTTAACCTGCCTTTTTTCCATTATTATAGACACTTTCATTCTTGTATGTGCTAGGATTAGGGAACAGAGCTAGTAGGTTCTACTTTGGGATTCTTGCTACCATTCAATGGAAGAGCCATGGTGTCTGAGGCAAAGATAGAGGAAGCAAACTCTTTCTTGGGTATTGCTGGGTAAATTAAATAAAGGTCTGCTGGCCTGTCCTTTTTTATTGAAGCGTGTAAAAATATAATTAAATAGTAGTCCTTGTAGAGCATAGGTCTAGAAGGATGTGACAGTTGTGAATTATAAAATACATTCTGTTACACCTGTCTACTGGGTCTAAGAATAGTAAGAGGGAACACATAGTCCACTTCTTGAAGGGGAAAGATCCATACTCTGAAATATGCTCCAGGATGATATGGAGCATTCATTTGCTAGACATGGCTATATGCCATATGAAAGCAATTTTGTTTTCTCAGAATGATCCTAGAGATCTTGCTGCTTTTTTTGTATCTGGATTCTCCAGTCTTTAGAAAGTATTCAATGTATAGTTGGTTTGGAGCTGGTAATGGTCATGTATTGATTTTAAATGAAAACATTTTCTTTGAAATTCTGCATGTGAAGAGCTGAAAGACAATATTTTAGATTATCTTAAACTTGCATGTGTAATTGTCCCTTCAGGTTGCCAGGATCTTTCCTTCAGTTCCTGAACTGTCACTTGTTTTGGATGGGAGTTTCATAGAATCAGGACAATCATCTAAGCCTAAGGAGACTTTGGATGCTAGAAGTCTGCCCTCAACGCTACCTCAGCCTATTAAAAAGAAATGGTGCTTGGGATCTACATATTATCCCAGCCAGCACTATGAAGACAAGCAAAAATTTTCTGCTAATATGGGAGATCCCTCTCTGAAGCAATTACCAAACCATTTAAACCAGAAAATGTTGACTTCAAGGCCTTCCAGAGGAAAGCAAGGTCTACTACAGCAGCAGTTGCACTCTAAGAAACCTTGTCCTCAATCAAGAAAAAGTTCTGGGTCGTCTTCTCCTTCAACCCCTTGCAGTGGGCCTTCCCCAGATACATCTGTGCACCACCCCAGGAAGCCATCAGAAAGACTTGTATTAAATCCTGATGGAGTTGCACAGCAGGGAGAGCCTCCAGTTAGAAGAACATCAGTATCCAGTTCCAAGCACTTTCCTGCTGTTACACAGCCAGTCCTCTACACCTCTGCTTTTTCATCACAGAGCTGCAGAAGACCACCAGAAGTGCAGGTGCCAGTTCAAGTGCCACCTTGCTGTCCGGCCAGTGCATGCAACTGTCAGTTTCCTGCTTCCATCCAATATAATCCGATAAACTCATGGCAAGGAGTTGGTAAAATGAGCCCCAAACATGGAGCAGAAATCCAGTCGGAGATGGCTCAACAGAGTCCATGTGCTGTGCTCCATCAAAATATCATTTGCCCAAATATTTGCTGCAATCCAGGATATACCACAAGCAGCCCTATAAACGTGGGATATCATGGGAAAACGGGAAACTGTTCTCTCGACCATAGCTTATCGCCTGGAATAAGTCTGCCTTCAAGTGCAAGCCCCTCTAGTCCACAGTTTTGTGCAGCCCACTCACCGTGCCTGCACATGCCTGCTTCTAAAGCAGGATCAGATAATGGAATGATGGGATTATCTCCAGATGCATACCGGGTTCTTACAGAACAAGATAGACAACTCAAATTACTTCAAGCTCAGGTTTGTGGAAATGGCAGCTTTCTCCTCTGCCCTCGTAGTGATTGTGCTTTGATAGTTCCCCTGCCAAAGGAATTAAATTAACTGTTGTCTATCCTTGTTGGAACAAGAGAGCCTGTCATACTAGCAGCAGCTTGGGGATGGAGGGGGGTCCTGATTAGCAATTCTAATTTGTGTCCCTTAAATGAAAACTATCTGACTCTTGCCTAATTAAACTTTACCTTTATCATATTTCTGTAACATGAAGTTTTCCCTTTTAGCAGACTGTTCTATAACACAAACTGGTCTGCCTTCTGTATAAATGCTTTTCTATAAATATGCTTGTCTATGTAAAAAAATTTACTGCATAGCCTATAGACTTTGTAATTACTGTAAGCATGCATGTGAAGTACAAAACTTCATGTGTTGCTTTGCCCACCTTCAAGCCTGCAGCTTCCTGAGCTGAGGCTGTTGTTTTGAAAACTTAAGTTGTCTGTTTGCAGCAGACTGGCAGAATTCATCAGGTGTTTGTTGCTGCACTGGAAAATTGGGCTTTGGTGGTCTCACTAAGTTCTGTCTTGATACCAGGTAAAGTTGCTTCAAAATATCGGCCCCTTGAGTTACACTGCTGTCCCTGTATTTTGCAGGATATGATTTCAGGCTGAAGAGACAGATTTTAAATTTTGCTGGTGGTGATGAATTATAGGAATAGGAAAGTTGCTCACAATACATAATATTTTTCTGCTTAAACTAGAAAATTACAACTGAAATATGCTTTAAATATAGTTCCTATATGTAAAACGAAGCTCTCAAAGCATGGGTTATGCATGAGAGAGGGAAACCTCTCATTATTGCATAAATGCAGCCTTCACTGTTATGATATTTCTCCATGGAGCTGTGAGCTAATTGGTGAACAGGATGGATGCAACTACTAGAGTGAAGATTGCTTGAGTGGCCTTAATTTTATCATTTAATTGTTCAGTTTTGCAATTAATACAAAGTCAGTTTAGCACAGTGTAGGGACAGTTGGCATATAAATGCTTGGCTGGTAAGTCGGTAATAGGCTTTGTGTGTGAATGAAAGGGACAGAGAATACTTCCAACAAGTGTAGTGCAAATAGGCTTTACTCAAGTTGTCTTGGTGTGGTTCTGCCAGCGTGCTTAAAACATCTTCTTTGCTAGCTCTGCCAACATCAAAATTGATGTTTTGATTTATGCTGCACGCACTGCTGAAAACTGGAAGGTTATCAGTCTTCTGTGGCAATGCAGCCTGGATTTGAATCCAGATCTTAGAGGAGCCTAATTTAGTAATTCACTTTTGCATATTATACTTTATCTTTTATTCTACAAATTATAACTTTCTGATAACTGTTACAGATCCAACGCTTATTGGAAGCACAGGCTCGTCAGGCTTGTTCCTCTGAACCAGCTGCAGCTGGCCATGCTCTGCAGCCTGAGGAGCCAGGGGACCTTGTTTCTATGGAAACACAGTCCTCACCAGGTTCACACATGAGGAAAAGTGTGAGCGTTGCTGTGAGCACAGGTAACGCTTTATTCTTTAAAAATAGACTGGCATTGCTTTTTCTGGATGTTTCTGTGATTTGTTTGGGCACAGAGGGAATGATTTGCAGAAATGCTGAACGTACACAAACACGCACCAAGATACAAAAAACAGCGAAGTTCTTTAGGTGTTACTTGCAAGTTCAGGCTGGAGCTACTTTTGTCTTTGGGGTGCAATGGCAGTGATTGCTATCACTGGAAGATTTTTTTTTTTTTTTTTATTTTTTTTTTTTTTTTTTGTAGCTTTAGCAAGCTCTTCTACTTTAAATTGTGCCTTATTGAAAAAAAAATCCACGTCATTTTTCGAATAAATATGCTGTTTTGAAAAGTAATAGCTTCTATCCCACCTGATGTTCTATTAAATATATTATTGATGTTTTTAAGTCATGCATTTACACGCATGGAGAGGAGACTGTATTCACTTTAACTTTAGCAAGTTAGGCAGCTGTGTCTTTGAAGTTACCTATTAAGGTATTGGTTCCTGTGAAATCCATGGAAATATTGTGGTCAGTCTGGAGGAAATTTTCCAACTAGCTCAAGGTCAATGCATTAAAATGCTTTAATGCAACCATTTTCATCAAGTGTGCTTTGGAAGAAACTAGGACTTGAACAGTGTTTTGGCAACTCTTAACTGTTATAAACACTAAATCACACTCAAAATGGTGATAAAACCTGAATGTGAGGAAATGATTCCTATAGCTTTACAAAGCCCAGAGGGTCTCAGAAGATAGTAATGACTTTCCTTAAGTGGGTAAATCTCTAATTCTGTTCTAGGTGCTAGCTTATTTTGGAATACAGCCTCAGAAAAACAAGACGACTTCATACCACGAGGAAAAAAAGAGGATGAAGAGATTTCAAAGGAAGACATCAGCATTTCAATTAATGCTGAACAAGATGCGAGTAATACAAGTATAGCTTCTTCCTTAAAGGTGGTTGACATGCCCAGCTTTGTAGACAGTATTCATCTTGTAGAAGAAGGAATTAATCAGAACACTCTCCAGTAAGTGACCAGAAATACCTTGTGTTCACATAATAAGCTGAACTGCCTTTCATGAGTTACTACTTTCATAATTCTTTTTTTCAGGAATTATAAATAGTCACCTGACTTCAGTTGTTGTGCTCTTTCCCTTCTTTGTTTTTTTAATTATGCTTCAAATTGTACAGCTCACCAAAACACAGTTGCCTTTAGAGTCTGCATTTATCGGGCATGCATGTTTAGCTAGCCTACCTATCAGCAGCAGCTGATGGCAAAAGCCTTTAACTTGGAAAAGCATATACAGTGCTGGCAGCATTCCCTTTCTTACCGTAAATCCTGAGGGGGAAAGGGGACGCTGCTCTAGTCGGTTGTTTTCCTACAGTGATTTTTCCATGTCAGCGTTCAGACCCTTTCAGTTCTGAGGGGCTGAGGACAAGGAGTTTATGATTATATGACTGTTCCCTGAATTTCTCTACATTTTACACCTAATTACTCTGTGTATAGTGAATGCAGGTACTGACTTCACTGCTGTTAATCTAATTTTTTTTAAACTCAGATTTATTTTTTTTTTATAATGCAATGACTAATCTCAGACTAATTTGGGAAGTGATTTGTAAAATTTTATCTATATGGATGTTATTTTTACACAGGGAATAGCTCAACAATTTAGCACTTTTAATGATCTAATGTTCTCTAAGTATAAAAAGCCAAAGGACAGGGAATACCCTTCCAGTTAAATTAGGTTTCTAAAATAATCATACTGGGAAAGAGGATGGTAATTAAGCTGTAACTTAAATATTCATAGTCCTTGATTAAAGTATTATCTGCATGCATATACTGCTACCATAAATGTTACTGATTTAAATCAGTGTTTTGAACATTGTATTTTAGAGAGATGCCATCTTAAGATTCTCTTCAACTTAGATTCATAAACCTGTGAAATAGCTGTATAAGTATCTTATAGTAAGAATGTAGAGCATCACCCAGATTTCTCTGAGGAGGAGGGGGACGTTTTTGGGAATGATGAATAATTGCTAGTGTAACAGTAACTGATAACCTACATTGACTATCTAGTATGTCACGTGATTTAAATCTTATCGCTTTCAACACAGGCAATTGATCAGTTGAGTTCTGAAATTCCCTTATCTTACACTTGTCTCCTGAGAAGGAACAGGAAGGGGGAGGAGGGTCGCTTAAGGATCTCCTCGGGATGATAGTACTATTGATATGTCTGGTCTCAAAAGGTTTGTGATGCACACACCAGCTAGCTGGAGGGGATGCAGAGCATTGCATTGTCACTCATTCTAGAATATTTACCCTTTCTGTCTGGAAACTTCAGGATAGATTATGGTTCTTCTTTCACATTTGCTATTAAGAAATATTTCAGCTAGGTGTTCGTTCTCAGTTCATGATACACTGTGTGTATCGTGTATGTCTATACTTGTAACAGTGTTTTTGAGAAGTATTTAAAGCATTTTTAAACTGCCCACGAATATTGTTATCAGTTATCTTGGTAAAAATGGGGGTTTTTGACTAAGTCATATTTCAGAACATATGGAAGATACTTACTTCTAAAGGCTTTTAAGTGTCCACAAAATGCTGAAAACACAAGACAAACTCTAAACTGTTAATAACTTTAACTTTTTTTTTTTACTAGTCCAGAGAAACCATTGTCATTTTCAAATAATCTTTTGAAAAACTAGTCAGGCTGTCATAGTTTCACACTGTGAGGTGTATTTCCTCAGTCCTCAAATTACTTCTGAAAGAAAATGAGTTCAGAAAGGAGCAAAGACTCAAGCAGTAGACAAACCAAGAAACTGTTTCCAGTACTCGATTTTTCTCCTCTTCTGGTGTTCATGAAAAGATAAGTTACATGTACTGATGCTTGTGCTTTTTCTCTTTCAAGGAAATACCTGGCTATCTTGGTGTTCTCTTTCAGAAATGGAAACGTTTCCCAAGCACTTGCTCGCAGCTCATCCTTGGAAGAAACGACTATCGTGTCTTTACAGAAAGAACCAACAGAGGGAGCCGGCAACCGTGTGGTGGTAACAAGTGAGCAAAACCCAGAGCCACCCGCCTTGCTGCTGCCTCGGCACCCATCAGAAGATCAGAAGCTTTACCAGGACTTACTGGTAATTCATGTAAATTTGATATTCTGCAGTGAATACAACAGCCAAAACGGCACACTGCTTAAGTTTTGATGTGGTAATGGCATGAATGAAAATTTCCTGCGGTTTTCAAGTTCACATGTTGTGCTCTACAGAAAAGGTCCAAGTTTGTGGTTCTTCATTTTTAAGGTTTAAGTGGTTATTCTGTACTTCACTCTTCAGTGCATACATAGTCTGCTGCCTAATAAATAATAATTCTTTAGTTCAAAGATAATGTCAGTTGATAACTTCCTCAATTAGTGCCCTTTAAAATGACATGGCATTTTACCTTCAAGTCCCTTAAAGGGCAGATACTTTAATCTCGAAGAGTATCAGTATGTGATGTGTTTAAATTCAGAACAGACTCTTACAGAAAGCTTGAAATGTAAGATATTACAGTGTTTGATTACACTGCTGTGAGTTTACATGATTGCATCGGAACCAAATCTGAATTTGGCTTCTTTGGCAGAATAAGATGTTGACCCATCTAGTTGTATTTTAAGTTGCATAAGAATAAACCAGGGTTTTGGTTTTTGACAGCTCCTGCATGTCATAATGGTTTTGTCCATGTGGTCTCTCCCCTGCTTCCTTTTTCTGTAGGGCCAAGTAAACCATCTCTTAAAGTCCTCTGAAGAGCAAGATCACTTGCCTGTAAAAACAGGTTTAGTTAATGGTGATGGTCCTAACTATCAAGATATTGATGATACAACAGAAATGGCTTCAGAGACGGACACGGGAATAGTGGATAGAGAGAGTGTCATTAGTGCTACACTCAAACAGCTGAAGAGTCTTGGAGTGACAATTGACTCGCCTGGCAAAATGAAGAACAATACACACAAAGTGGAGAATGCCAGGTAAAATACCAGTTGTTTTGAGTAGCAATTTTTAGATCCAACCAAAAATGAAGAATGGCTCAATGAGCAAAGAGAAGGGACCATGTTCACTGCCACTGGGGATTTGTTTGGCAACTTGATCCACATTTCCTGCAAAGATGAAACACTGGCTCATGCTATGGGTATTTCAGATAGGTTTAAGAGCTCTGCTAGCAAGTCTCAGATTATTTAAATATAACACAAGTAGCTCTAGCTGTTAGAGCATCTGGCGATTCTTAAAGCACTGTGCATGCAGTAGCACACAATTCCCTAGAATAATAACAAAGCTGCTTGAGTAATTTCAATCCTTTGGGCTATATTAAAGTATTCCAGCAAAACACTGGACTTGGGAGGCTGAACATTAAGCAGCTGTGTATTTTGTCACTGCTTCTTAGTCCTTGTCTTGCACATCACCAGTATAAGTGAAGTTGTTGAGATGGCTTTGATACAGAACCAAAACTGGTTCTGTCCTAATTGCTTGTTATTGTGGGTGCTTTGACTTGAGACAGGGAGGCTGCAATGGCTGGGAAGGGAAACAGCCCTGATGAAACAGAAGGAGCAAAAGTCATTTCTGAAGAAGGTGTTCTGAGGCACAGGAATTTACTTATGTAGGTGCTTAAGCATGGTCCAGGCAGTCAGCCTTTCATCTTTATTGTCTTCTTGATGCTAGTATATAACTGTTAGGTAAACAAAAAACCCCCTAAGCATCTCCTAACTAATCTTCTCTTCAGCTATGTATCAAAACTGTTTCCAGTCACAGAGTTTCTAAGCTCTTTTCTCTCCTTTTTACTTGAATTTCGTAATACATTTTTCTGGAATTTCTGGGCTACCTTTCTGGCTGGAGAGTCTGTCGGTGTTCTTTTAATGTAAATAATATGCTAATAAGTGAACCCGTAAAGCAAAGCTGGAATTCTTGGGTATTTTTCTTCCAACTTGGGGAGTGACTTCTGCCACTTTCATGACTGGTAAACAATTCTGAGAAAAAGTCTACAGTTCAGTAGAGAAGGAAACAAGTGCAACTCCACGGCATAATTAGTGGTTGTTCATCTCAGCCAGGAGTTTACTCTCCCTAAGCAAACTTCAGAATCTGTGCTCAGTGAAACCGGAAAACTTAACTCTCAACACAAGGAGTCTACGTTTATGAACTAGTATGTAACACATGTACTAAATGCACTGGTTTATAACCACTACCAGTGTACCAGAGCTTGTCCTTTCAGTCTTTAAACTAAACATCTGATGTATACAAGAAGTTGGTGTACAAGTGTACAGAACACATGAACATTTCATTTACTGAAGGATGCCTTCAAAAACTAGAACCTTGCAGGCTTCTGGAAACAGATACTATGTCAGAGTTTCTGTAAAAGTACTGGCATTGGTATGCATTGGGAAAGAAGAGATGTTCTTGGTTGCTGTCATTGGGCTTGTATCTTCTATCTAGAGATAAATTTTGGGTTGGGTTGGAGCATCTAGAGTCTTAGGATCAGAGACATATAATGTCATCTTCACTGGTGACAGCAAACCAAGAGCTCAAACTCGCTTTAAAGGCAAAACCAGCTCTGAAACCTGCTAGAGACGGGCTCTTCATACCAGGTTGTGGTTAGTATTGAATCAGAGGGAATATCATCAGTTCTCTCACACAGTGTTTGGGTACTCTCAGTGTGAGTAGATGGAAAGTTACTTTTTAGTATGTGCAGAACGTATTACCTCGGCACTGAGCAGCTTCATTGAACTGTGGTGTTGAGGAGGAAGGAGAAATCGCTACAGTGAGCAAATTACCAGATCATATTGTGAAATGCACACTTTTCCTGTAATGCTCAACTATCTTTTTGATACTTTATTTCAGCATCTTAGCGTGCATCAATCCTGAAGCAGTGGTTCCTGGACTAAACTATATGTCATTTGCCAACGTCAGCATGTGTGGCTTAACTCCTAATGTTGCTGATTTGAGCATGGAAGCAAACGCTATAGCACTCAAGTATCTCAGTGAAAATCAGTTATCTCGACTTTCTCTCAGTTGCTCAGGCCGAAATCCTCCTGCAGATTCCTCTTTACAGGACATCTTGCATACAAATATGGACAAGAGCATGGTGGGTCTTAGTTTAATTTCACCAAGCAATATGTCTTTTGCAACCAAGAAGTACATGAGGCGCTATGGGCTGATACAGGGCGATGACAGCAGTGAAGACGAAGAGGAACTACGGGTTCAAGATGGCAATTGGGACGCTGTCAAAAGCAAAAGCATGCTGAACAAAAACTGTACCCCTGTGTTGGATGGCTTCAACCACTGGACTGAATTATCTGAAAGAATTGGTGGAAGACTTCCCATTCATCTAAAAAGTCACAGCAGAGAGCTGACTACTAATGCTTCTCCACCAGAATTAAACAGCCCTCTATTAAGAAATATTACAAATGAAATTTTTCTTCCTAGAGCAGATCAGGCAGATGAAAACTCAGTTCAGGTTTTAAAGGATTTAAAATCAAAACCCAAATTGTTACCTGGGAGGGTTGAATTCACTGAACAACCTGGCAGGAAAGACACAGGAGATCTTCAGGTCTTCCCTGGAAATCTGCACACTCCAGCCCTTGAACCATTAAACCAGTCGAACAGCATGAATTCTGTTGGCACCATTCTTGATGTGAAACAACTCCGGCAGTTGCCAAAGTTGTTCTGAACATCCCCTGAGATGGCTGGCAACCACCCTTTCAAATCTGAGAGGGACCTCTCTGTAAAAGACTACAGGAAACCAAGGATTAAGCTGTCTTTGAAGAGGTTGCTCTGTTATAGCAATGTCAAACTTGCAGAACTGAGTTTTCAGCCCAGATCAGAGACGGCCACTTCTAAATGCCTGGTTGAGTCAGTGCTGATCAGCACTGAAGTATGTGTGCACTTTTGTTTACAGTTAGGTGTGATTTTTTTTTTTTTTTAAGGTATCTAAAAGGAGAATCAACTTGAGCCCAAGGTGTATTTTGAATATACTTTTAACAATGATGCTTATTTAAATGTTCTTCTGTTGACTTTTTTTAAAACACTGACTTAAATGTTTGTGCCAACTGTGAGCCACTGATACTGTGTGTGGCAGAGCAGGGGTAACAGAGCTAAAGCACTAATTTCTAGAAATTTGCTGAAATGGTTGGATTACTGAGGAGGGGGGTTGTTGGGTGGGAAGGGAAGTATAACTGTGGATTTACTTTACATAAAATTATTTTGAATTCAGCCAGAATGGCACATGTAACTCTTTGTATCATGAAACTGGAAAAACTAGCACTTTTAAAACTTTTGTGATGTTTTTAAAATATTTTTTTCTGAATGAATGTTCTTCTATTTATTTAAGAAATGCATATTGCTCATAAAGGTCAGAGGTTTCATTAAAAAAAAAAATCTTCAGTTGTCTGATGTGGCTTTTATTTAAGACATATGCCACTTCCCAGTCATTGTTTAGAATGTCTGACTGGAAGCATGAGGATGCCACTTGCTGCTAAACTCTTTGGGAATTCTTATTACAAAAATAATTTCTTTACTTTGTTCTGTATTAACACATAAATATTCTGTCATCAAGGTCTACAGTTTATTAATGAAACAGCCCTTTTCCATAATCCTGGGATGACAGTATTCCATAGGTAGAAGAATTAAGTTATTTATTGTTTAATGATTCCATTTCTATTAAGACTTTGACTTTTGATCAATGTTTTGGGTGTAGCAGGTGTCTCGTTGTCGGTTACGTAGCGCTGGGACCCCTGGGTGCCCGGTGCTGGCGTTTATGCCTGAGGACAGGGCTGGGCGAGTGTGGCTGGGCTGTGACGCACCTCCGCCCTGACCTCTTGGTCTTGGAAATGAGACACCGGCGCTGGAAGTGGCAATTCATTCCCCTTCCCACCGTTCCTGAGGGGAGGACGGTGCAGAATGAGGGACGAGCCATCTGTTTTCGCACTGGCCATAGCGCGTCGACACGCTCTAACGGGAGTTTGTTCAAACTTTAATGATGGCATTGTCTCCGCAGAAGTTCAGCCCACGGTGCTGACCTTGTCTTTCCTGCTCCAGGAGTGTTAAACTAGAGGTTAAAACACCCCACGCTGAAGTCCCAGGCCTTTCCCCTTCGCCTCCAAAGGACTGAACTGTTAGTTTGTGGTATTTTTGAGTGGGCACTAATTGCTAATTAATTTATTACAATGATGTGAGTCTTTTTCAGCATCTACCACTCTTCTGAGCCTTTGTGAATTTAAGAATTGGGGGTGAAAGAAGCTACTTGCTATTTCAGAGCCAGTACAAAGAGAAGGCGGCAGCAGCTCCCTTCAAGCTGTGTCAGAATTTCTCCTCTCACGCAGCCTCTTCCATCAACAGGAATATTTGCTTCCTTTCAGGAAAGGTGCTACTTTGCTGTGCTGAAAAATAAAACCTTTCTCAGTCTCTGGATCAGGCACAAGCTTATTATCTGGCAGCCCCTTTTCTGCTGAATCAGTCAAAAAATAGTTAATGTTTTTGAACATTCCAGTGAGATGAATGAGGCAATTCATACCTCTGAGCTATTGTTGTAGGGTTTTGTTCTTTGTTTCCTATTGTAAAATGTCTGGAAACACAGGAAGATGACAGTTGTATTGGTTAATATTTTAAAGGCTTTCTTCAAATGCTGGAGCGCTAGAACCAATTTGAAAACAAAAGCCAAACTACTTGCACATAGCTCAGGACAAGGGTGTGGTGTTATTAAGTTACACAAATCATATAATCCTGGACAGCATCCTCTGAGTGAGCAAAACCTTTACTTGACCAAAACAACAGAAAACCCACCCTTCCCTAAAGCAGTGTTCTCCTTTCATAGTGTAATGCTGAGTAATTTCAAGATGCCTGGATTTTTTTCCTGAAGCATCTGCTGCAGCTTGAAAACAGAAATACATGGAAAGCCAGGTCTGGCTTTGTTAACTCTAAGCAACAGGGACCAAATTCAAGCGTTGGCTTAATCCTGGGACCAAACTCAAGTGCTGGCAATGACAAGCATGGAGGGGCAGGTTTTTGGTTTTTTGTAGCTATCTTATTATAATTGAAGGAAGATACTTATAGGGCTTGCTCAAAAGATCTCGGGCCTGCTCGGAGCATCCCTGACCTCTTCATTCGGTATAATTTCGGTGCTCCCTACTGCAGGGCTTCCTACCCCTTTGCCCCGGGAAACCACGGAGAGGGGGGCGAGGCGAGCCCCGGGCTGCTCGGTGTGACTG
>NW_020799109.1:9731121-9742237 GCF_003259725.1 Athene cunicularia
GGTTGCAAGAACAATTTGCAGGCGGACGGCTGACAGGTTTATCTGCAGAGTTAACAGCCCATACAAACGCCGTCCGTTGAAACGTGTTTTCTCTTCAGCAATTGTAAACGCTGTTTATTTCAATCGCCAATTAATTTTCCTTCTTTCTAGCTAGCTGTTCCTTCCCTGCTACCCGGCTAATCTAAAATCAGATCAAATCATAATCCACACCACTCTCAAATAACACAGCCCGAAATGAAGGGCTCAGGGCATTATCTGCGTCCATCAGTCCCTCTCCCCCCACTCTCTGCCCTCCTCCGTCTGCCTGGTCCTTTCAGCCCGCAGCCCCGTGGGGCAGACTCGTCTCAGCCCCCGCCACAAGAAGGGCTTTTTGTCTGGGTTTCGATTCAGAGGCTTAGCGGTTACGGTGAAAAGTCCGTCAAATCACTGTGTCTGACTAAAGCTTTTGCCTTGCTATTAAATTAGATATTAAGGATTACAGAGATACTTGGTTGTAACCAAGTTTTTCGATATGCGCTTTGACGCAGGTGTCTAGATTGGGCCCAATCCTGCAGGTCCTGGCTCATGTGAATTTCCAAGACTGGGTTCAGAATTTTTTTGGGGGGGAAAAAGCAGGTACCAGATGATGCTGTCTAAACAGGAGCAATTTGTAGGGATATGCACCCCATGCCGAGGCATCATGCTGGGCTTTGCTCGTCGCTCTGAAGGTCACCTGCCGGGTGACATCCGTGACACCCCGGAGCATCGCTCCTGCGGGTCCTCAGCCCTCGGGAGGTGCAGAAGGTCAGGAGAGTCTCGCTGGGTTCTTGGTGTTTGGTTTCCTCTGTAAGGAAACAATTGGTGGGTTTTTTGCAACTATTTCTTTATCC
Source organism: Athene cunicularia (assembly GCF_003259725.1). NCBI lineage: Eukaryota > Metazoa > Chordata > Aves > Strigiformes > Strigidae > Athene > Athene cunicularia. The sequence goes on from NW_020799109.1 coordinate 9,731,991, forward strand.
ATTTTTGGGAAAGTTTGCTGCATTGAATTTCTTTAGATATACATGGAGATTAAAAATGTAAAACCAAGTCTCTTCGAGGATATTCTGGAACTTTGGAAGCTCGTCTTTTTATTAGTTTTCTTCAGATCTCTAAACACAATTAAAAAAGCATCGGTCAATCAATTGGGACAAAATCCCGGCAAAAATTCTCAGCCAACTACTGGAATTGAGGCAAGCTTCTTTGAGAAACACATTTCTGTTATAACACGTCTATGGGGCATTTTAAATTTCTTCATTGCTTGACATGTCCTGGACAAAGCCCGATCTCTTTCTAAAAGATATGTTTAATTCAGTTGATGCAGAAATCAAAAATCTGAGCAGTGTCAGAATTTGTGTTATACACTGGAGCTTGGTTTGGGTGCCCCTGGATGAAAACAAGCAGGTCTTTTTTTTTGATTTCTGACCTATTTATGCATACCTTTTAGTTGGCAACTTTCAGTGAACAGAGATGTATGATTGAAGTCTGGAAGTCTCTTGAGATTTTTTTTTTTTTTTTTCTTTAAAATAACAAAGTATCTAAAGTTGTTTTGGTTTTTGTTTGGTTTGGTTTGTTTTTTTTTCCCCCTCATACCCTTATGGGAGTAAAAAGGGTTTAAGCTGCATCTCTTCCTGGATTCAAGGTTTGTTGCTTTGTTTTGTCTGGAAAGAGCATTAAATATTGAAACTGCTGTGTTATTGCAGTAGGTTGTAGCACATTCTCCACTGCTTTATTAGCAGTGCCAGGCAGCCTGGTGTTGTTGAGGTCCCCTTGGCCCCCATCACCTTCCCCACGACCCTGTGGCACAGTGGGCTGTGCACATCAGGCACAAGAAACCTCTTTTCTTGAGCTCTTGCACATTAGTTCATATGAAAGATACTTAAGTGTTGTTTGGGAGTGGAAAATTACCTTTATTAAAGCATCAGACCAGTATCTTAGAGGTCAGAGAGGAGTTTTTCATTCTGACATCCTTCAGCGTACCCCAGGGGCTCTGCGATTTTGGGGCACTCCCTGCTCCTGAGCATGCTGTGAGGCCAAGTGTGTTGTATGTCTGCTCGCATGCTGGGGAAGGCGGTAGCTTTAATCTAGCTGCTTGGGAGTGTGTCTCCATGCAAACCCTGTGGTGGGGGTATTTCGTGGGATGGGCTGGACTGAAGGGGCTCAGTTTCCACTGAAGGGAGGAAAGTGTGATGGTGTTCAATCAGCTGGAACGTGGGATTCCTCTTCTCGCGTGATGCCATGGGATCTGTCAAGGTGCAGCCTGACTAGGCTGCCTCCAAAATCACATCTTTTTGGCTGATCTGCCACAGTCAAAGCAGCCGTGAGTTTTGCTATATCAGAATAATGATGTTTAAATGCCCCTCAGGATGCTGGTTTTGGTCAGTGACGGCAGAGCTGCAGGCTTAAACTGCTCACTGTGGCCAGGGACTTGTTGCCACTAGGAGGGACTAGTTAGGCAAGTGTCTCAGAGTGGGGGCTACAGGGTAGAGGTGGTGCAGATATCTGCAGCTTGTCCTCTGGGTATGACTCACTGATGTGGTATCGGCAAGACTTTACATCATACTTTGTGATGATTCTCACTCTATGTGGTGCTTCCCATCCTATGGGGTCTTCTGTCATGGTCATTCTCCAAGACTTTCATGACGTTGGTGTGTCCTTCCGCTGTTGGTGTCTCCTGGAGGTGCAGATGGGAAGGGTGCAATAATAAAAGCATCTTAATAGTAGTGTCTCCTGACATGAACTGGTTTCCATGGACACATGGACCTGCAGTCTTGATTTCCAGCTTTGCTACTCCTGCAGCACAGTACTTTTGGGTCTCTCCTGACACAGAGACAATGTATTGTTCGTGCCAACAGGAGTTATCCTGATGATCTGCAAAGAGAATGGCTGTGTTTTGTGCATCCATCCTCTGCAACATCTCTCTTCAGGAGAACAGCTGTAAAATTACAGGAATTTAGCTGGATTTCACATACCAGATGGACACCTCTAGCAATTTAGAGTCCATTCTGCAATTACTATTAGATAGGGAGCCTTTGCCATGATGTGCAGAGAGAGCAGGTGGATCCATCAGGTCAGCTGTGAAATTCCTTCATCTTCTACCCGTGATCACCACCATGATTCTGGCAAGGACACTGCTTTCACTCTGTGGGTTGCATTGCTCTTTGTGCTCATTGCTACGGGCTGAATCCTACCACCCTGTTGCATACAAACCACCTAGAGGGCTGGAGGCAATCCTATGGTCTCTATCAACTCTGGATCCTGCCTACATCAGGGAAGATCTCTGGATCTTATTGTTGTCAAAGCCTTGGCTCAAGCTAATTTCTTCCTGTCCCAATGGTATGTCCTTAAGACAGTTTTGGGATAGAAAATAAAACCATATAGTGAGATAAACTCTGAATAGGACCTTTGATGCTGAGATAGCCTTGTTGATGAACCGAAATACTCTAAAAATACAGCAGCCATCTGCGCATGTGTCATGGCCTAAGACTTCCTCCTTGGAGAGGTAAATTTAGGTGCCTCAAAAGACATCTAAAAAGATGCAACTCCATTTTCCCCTTCCACACGATCAAACAGAAGTTATGGCTACCTCAGCTCATCAGGTTAGCTTCCAGTTAGCTGGAAACTCCTGTTTCATGGCCTTGATGATGTCACTAAAATAAATTGGTTAATCTGGGAAACCGTGACCTATTCAGCAAAGTAATAAATGGATTGTTGTGCCCTGCTCCTAATTCTGTGTGGTTGCAATTGCAGGTCCTCACACAAAAGTGGTTCGTCGCATTTTTACCAATAGTCGGGAGAGGTGGAGACAGCAGAATGTCAATGGAGCCTTTGCAGAGCTTCGCAAGCTCATCCCCACCCACCCACCTGACAAAAAACTGAGCAAGAATGAGATTTTGCGCCTGGCTATGAAATACATCAACTTCCTAGCCAAGCTGCTCAATGACCAGGAGGAAGAAGGAAACCAAAGGGGCAAAGTGAACAAAGACTCTGGGATAGTCCAGGAAGACCTCCTGCAGGACATGCTGTCTCCTAACTCTAGTTGTGGAAGTTCTTTAGACGGAGCAGCGAGCCCGGACAGTTTCACGGAAGAGCACGAAACACTAGATTCGAAGCACACACGGAGCCTGCACCATGCCATTCTCCCTGTAGAAGGCAGCGCGCAGCGGTGATGACCTTCCGCATCGCTCCCGAAGCACCAAGGGGAAGGCGAGACCCGAGCGTGCAGATGCTGGAACTTGTGCCTGTGGGATTTGTGACTGTCTTTCCCTGGGGGCTCGGGCTCCCCGTACTCCCCAGCCCGGGACAGAGCGGCTGGAGCATTGACTGAGGACAAGACCAAACCAGATGGACGCTCGGTATTTAGGTACGTGATCGTACAAAGAAGAAAAGCATTGAAGTCATCTTCATTGTACATACTGCTCGTGATGTGACTCTGTGGAGGGGAAGGAGATGTGGCCAGCACCTCTCCAGCATTTAGAGGGTTTTCAGACCATTTGATGATGATCGCTTTTTAAACAGTCGCCTGGTTGAGACATGAAACTCCTCTTTCACTGCTGGCAGAGGCCACCGACGCTTTCCAGCTCCACGTGGTGCTGGAGACTGCTGAAACCTGCCAGTGCTGCAGCATTTCTCTGGCCTGTGACATATACAACCAGTCTGAGCAGGAGCTGGGGCCACGTGTTGTCCGAGATCTTTTGACTGTATCTTTTTAAAGAGGTGAAAAAATACCCTCAGCAAAAGAACTATTAAAAGGATTAAGACTATTTCTTTTTCTCTCCTTTTTTCTTTTTTTTCCTTCCTTTCTTCCTTTCTCTTATACCTAACTTTGGATTGTTTGGGGTTGTTGTATTTATGACGTGGGATTACTTCTGTTTAATGCTGTCATGCAGTATCCACTGAATGAAAAGGTACATAGGTGTTTTCTGTCACCCTCCCAGTCCCTGATTCTTCTGCTGTAATCACTCAGTAGGTGAGCTCCAAGCCTTTTGAGCTCTCTTAGAGTTTTCCCAGCAGTTTCTGCAGGGCCAGAGCTTCTCTCAAGGAAGATGAATTTCAAAATTGGTAAGGGGAAAAAAAAATTTGCTAGTGAAGCATCCCTTTGGACTGGGGATTTTTAAATTCAGAAAGGCAAAAGGAGTTGATGATGCATCAACAGTGCGCGTGTACATAGGGTATAAAAGGGTTTTAATGGTATCCTTTGAGTTTTTTGGTTTTATTACGTGAAAATGATGGTGGTTCAGCTGTGCCAATGCCCTCAGGCTGGACTGCAGCGCTGGATTTATTCCAGCATTAGGAGGATCCTTGCCTGCCTGAGGCTGGTAGGAGCCCATACCGTCTTTGAATCTTGGGGAGAAGCCCTAAAAGCAGCAGTGGGATTAGCCTCCATTCCCGAGTGCTCGGATTGCTGCAAAATTGATGTTTGTGACTGAGCCGATCCTCTGATCCCTGCTGCTGTCCCTGGGAGGATGTTTGGGAAACAGGACTGGGGAGCAGGAGGCTGCTGCTGTGGCGGCTGGGAGCTGAGGACTGCATCATGCCATCACCGTTCCATCAGGCCCATCTCTCATCCACCACCTGATGCCTGACAGAGTGATTGCCCCAAGCCCATCCTCACCCTCTGCAAAGATGTTAAGGCACAGAAATATCTACCATGCTACAGTCAAAAAAAAAAAAAAAAAAAAAAAAAAAAAAAAAAGCCACCCACATACATCATTTGAAAGGGAAAAAGTCCTTTGATGGGGACACTTTCAACCACACTCATTTCTTTTAAGGGTGCTTGAGGTACAAGGAAACACAGAGGATTTGGGTAGGTGTCTGCAAACCCCTCCAGGCTTAATTCAGAGCCCCATAATTTCTGTCCCTGCTTGGTTTTACTGACTCTTTGTAAATAATAGGTTGGGAGGCTGGTGCATGGGTTGGCACGTTAGGTAGAATTAGTTGCCTGGGAAGGGGTCCTGGCCCAAGCAAAGTTTCCAGCATAGAGCCCAAATCCTCTGGAACCACCGACCTCCCCCATCTTAAATTGGGGAAAAGGAGCAAAACTCCTTCCTGGGCCCGGATCACCTGTGCATGGGGGTTTTTACTAAGGGGAGTTACCCACATGACTGGGCCAGGGGAGAGGTGCTAGCGGGTGATGGAGTGATGCTGAGGAAGAGGTTTGGGCTGCTCCTGGAGCCAGGGGTAGGAGAGGTGGGTGGTGGAGGCTGTCAGGTGGGGTCCTCCAAGAAGGAATGGGGATACTGTCACGCAGGTAAAGCTGTTCTTGGTTTTCAACATTTGAAATAACCCTGACGTTGGGTGGGTGGGGGGTTTACACCCTTTTGTTTAAAGTATTAAAAGAAAAATTCACCAACACTCAGAAATTCCTCTTTCCCCACAAGTTATTTGGGGTTTTTTAAATCTTTTTGGTAGCTGAACAGTTGGGAAAATGGTACAACCTTGGTGGCACCCCCCAACAACCCCATGCACACGTGTGCCTGCTCGTAGCCCTTAGCAGAGCACTCCATAGGTCTCCTGGGGTATGTACAGTTGTCCTTTAATTGTGATTTGAATGGTACATTTCCTCTGCCCACCTCTCCTCCTGCCTGCTTCACCTCTTGCTGTGTGGATCATCGTCCCTGTTTCTGTTGGAAACAGCACTTCGGGACAATGTCGTACTGTGTGAATGAATTCCCACCTTACGATTTTTGGGTTTTTTTCAGCCCCCTCCTTTTCTCTGCCACCCTCCCCTGGGATTTCTGCATTTTTTCTGCAGAAACGAAGTAACCAGACCTGGTACCCTGAGTCTCAACCCACTGTGGATGTGCTATTTAGAAAACACATTTGTTGTAATGTGTGTGTATATATAAATATATATATATAATGAATATATCAAGAATATTTCTAAATAAAGTTTTACAAAGCAGTCTCCACTTGCCATCTGCCTCTCTCCCACCTTGTTGCTTGGATCCATCGCTACTTTGGTATTTCATTCCTGGGTATTGCAGGGTGAGGATGCCAGGATGGCCCATCCTCAGCCATCAAATCTCATAAACAGACAGCAAAAATCTTCCAAAAGGATCTGGTATTTTTTTTTCTTGCTTGGCTCATGCTATCCAGCCTGGGCTGGGCTTTTGCAGAGAGAGCAAGTGGGAGGAAGAGTGCATGGGGCCAGCAGGAAGGAAGACGGGCGGTGAAGCAATCCCCCCGCCGCAGGCGAGCGTTACCAGCTGCCACCGCGTTACCCCCAGCACATTATTTGCACGTCCCCCAAAAGCTCTGATGGTTTTTTTCCCCTCTTTTGGGGAGGGACATGGTGCAGGGAGGGAGATGCTGGGGGTAATGCTGCTTCCCCTTCACAGCCTGGCAGTGTTTGGTCATGAATTAATAGGCAATGACAGTAATTCCTCTTTTTTTTTTTAAAAAAAAAAAAAAAAAAAAAAAAAAAAAAAAAAAAAGTTGTTACAAGAGCCATGTGCACAAATACTTTAAAAAGTGATTGAGCTGGTAAATTAGTTAGGGAGTGTTTACAGGCTAAGTGGTCTACTGAATGTGTGTGTGTGTGTGTGTGTGTGTGTATAACTACAGCACCATGCTGTTGATGGTGGCCAACACCATAACCATATCATGGAGCAGGTGAAGAGAAATGGCACTGTGGGTGTTTTCTTGTCTTTAATTTCTATGATTTTCAGTCATTACCTACTTATACAGGGTCTTTCAGAGTGTCCCTTGCTTTTTAAAGCATCCCCCCAAAAGCTTAGTTACTAACCCACCACAGCCAGCAGCCCAGCAGCCAATGCTTGCTTTTAAAGTTTCTGGGTGACCTTTCCCTCTGGGTGAAAAAGGGGGCCCTTCTCAGTCTCAACCCGGGGGTGCGGGGAGCCCTGTCCAGGCACAGCCTCACACTACGGACATGGGGAGCCCCCCCAGCCAGGCTGAGGAAAGTCCCCGCAGTCGGGCCAGGCTTGTTTCCATCCCGGGCGCTGGTACAAGGCGTGAGGTGGGTGTGGGGCAGTGTGGGGTTGCTGGGTGTTTATCTGGGGTCAGGCGATCGTGGCTGCACAGCTGGCTTAACTCCCGTCCTTCGTCCTGCTGCCAGCCCGGCGAGAGCTGATAGCTCACCCACTGTTTATCTCTCCCTCCCACCTCCCGGCCCTCTCCCTCCCTCCTTCCATTGCCAGGACAATTCTCCTTCCACCTCCTCCTTCTGCTTTTTTATTTTCTTCAGTTAAAATGTCCTTCATGGCCATGCAGCCTTTACCACCAGCAAAGGGAAGAACATCCTCAAGGTGAAGGTTTCAAACCACTCCCTGCACAAATATATTTCATATATAGCTTTACAGTCTATAGGAAGGGCTGTGAGGGTGCTGATGTCATCCTCTTCCACTGTGGTGGAATGGCCAACGTGCATCGCTCCTGAGGGACCCCAGTGGTGGGGAGACCCTGGGAGCTGCTGTTTTCCCAACCTGGGTGGCTGGTGGCCACATGTTGACCGAGCTGGAAGGAGCATCTTGCTTCTAGCACCTTCCTCTCTGGAGCATCTGGACCTTACTGCTGTTCAGTTAGAAGGATGCAAATGTCACAGAAAGTAGCAGATATCATCTGCCTTTTCTTAAAAAAATTTAAAGTAATTTTTGAAAGCCCTTCCCATTCTTGTCTTCTGATGGAAAATGTCATTAATTTCCCATCAAACAGTAATAATTTTTACAATCATGATTGCATGGCAAGTGGTGATGAGCACTGATCCATGGATTCAAATATATGGGGGAAAAAACCCAACACCAACCTGATTTTTTCTCTATTTATGCAAAACAGAGGAGAAAATTGGGTAAAGCACCTTAGGTCCTGGTCTTCACTGCACAGTCCTTGGCTGGGACAGGGCTGGGGTTTATCTCTAACCGGTGGCATCACAAGGTGATGGGGGTTCTGGTCTGTCTCCTACTGCAGAAAATTTTCTGGCAAATAGCAGTTTCTTCACAAATTTGAAGCAGGTGCTTTTAAAGTTATTTTGTTCACCCACGTTTTTAACATGTCCCAGGAACCTAGTGACATTCAGACTCCCAGTGGCAGAAAATTCCCCTTACCATGGCACATATGACACTGGGGAATGAGAACAGAGAAGTGGCACCAAGATAAAATTGAATGTAAAAAAAAAAAAAAAAAAGGAAAGGGACATATATGTCCAAGACAATGAAACAAGAAACATAAAAAACTGAAATCACCCAAAATTTGGGCAGCTTTCATTTTCAAGCCTCATTATCTGGTTTTAATTACAGCCTTTCTGGCAAAACCATGTTGAGGGCAGCCTGCACTGGCACCCCTGCCTGGGAACACCACTGCAGCCAAGAGCAAGGACCTGCTTCATTAAGGGCATTCCCACATTATTGAATTAAATATGCTCACAGAAACGGCAGGACCCAAACATTCCCACCCTGGCAGACGATAAGAAAGCTTCGCCTTTTTGCTGTTACGGGCCAGTGACAACAGGAGGGAATAATTTATGGCTCTCTGGGACTGCTCGATATGTTCTTCATCCCGGGGCTCATCCCTGACATTCCCACCGCCACACAAAGGCTGCAGCCAGCCAGTGGTGCCCAGGGGACACCACACTGTCACACGCAGCAAGGAGACGAGCAGCGAGCGGGATCTCCTTTCTCCTCCCAGCTCTGTTCTTTCTCTCCGGTCCTCCTGCCTCTTCTTTTGCCTTATTTCTTGCTCCCCCCACCTTTTTTTTTTTTTTTTCCAGTGTCCATCCATAAATTGGTGCTGGGGGAGCTGGAATTTCTCCATGGCTCAGTGGGGCTGGGGGTGGATGAGAGATGATGAGGATGCTCTGAGATGTTGGGGGCTCATGAGGGGGGACCCAGACTAGTGATGGGGGTGCAGGAAACCTATGGGGGTCCAGCAGGCACTTTCAAACTTGTCCCCCTGGTAGATGTTCCTTTTCCCCTGCTCTTGGAGCTATTCTCAGCTGCCCTGGTGACCTTTCCGGGGAACAATTTACTATTGTGTTTTGGTGAAGCCCAGCCTCTATTTTTACACTCGGTTTTGCTGATGCGGGCGCAGGGAGTGAGACGGGAATCCAGCAGGAAATGGGAGGGAGCGTCTGGAGCGCGGTTGAAACTGCCCCGGTGCTTTGATGTGCCGGGCCAGGCCCGCCTGGCAGCACGTGGTGGGACTGCGGGCTTCGCTCCCTGCCAGCCCTCCGGTAAATCCCTCATGGCACCAGCTTAACCCACCCATGCCAAGGTGGGAGTGGGTCCTGCACCAAAGGGCTTTTGGCAAAACCACAGCGGTACCCTGCTCCTCAGTGTGCGCACTGTGCAAAATGAAAGACAGCTTCTGCTGGCATTGTGTTGCTTGAGGGATGCTGGAAACAAGGGGGGGAGGTGACTTGCTGACTGGGCTGGGAAACGTTTGGGGACTTGCCCAAGGGTGTCCGGGAAAGCGGTGGCAGAGCATCCTGTATTGCACGGTGTGAAATGAGCAGGTTGACAGCAGCGGAGGCAGCAGGTCTCCACGTGAGGTGCCATCGAGCCGTGTTCCTCCCTGATGCGGGACCCTGAGCTGGGCTCGGGGTAATGAGTGGCTCCAAAAATGCCAAGCACCACAGCCTGGGGTGGCTGCGAGAGTGTGGCTGCCTGTGTGCCCTGTTCACCCTGTGTCTGTGGCAGGAAACACCAGACCATCCGATCCTGGAGGTATAGCTGGGGAGGTGCCCAAGCCTCGGGGAAGGGAGAAGGGCCAGCCCTGTCCCACAGATGTCCTGCTTTCACCACTGTCACCATCCACAGCACAGCTCCCAGGGCAGGAATAGTACCCTGCTGCCCCAGGGCTTGCCCAGAGCCCGCCAAAGCCAGAGGCAAGTTCCTCCTGCATTTCTGAAGGGTCCAGACGTGGTCTCACCCACTGCCCACCCAAGGCTGCCTGGGAGGGCAGGTGAGCAAGGGGACACTTTACAGCAGCTGTCCCAGCTCCAGAGCACTTCACTTTCACCCCACCAGTCATACAACCCTTCACATGCTGCCTGAACTGAAATAAAAAACATCAGCACTCTCCCAGTCGTGTGTCGTACAGCCATCCAGCAATGCAGCATTGCTTCTCTGAGAGGTTTGCCCTGTCCCTGGGAATGATGTTGAAATGGGAGCTGGAGGTCTTCGGGGGTGGCCTGGGGGGCAACCAAGCTAGTGAGCAGCATGACACTGTGGGTGCTGTGGGTGGGAAGCTGCAGCTCGGGGTCGGGGGGGGGGGC
>NW_020799109.1:9742287-9797611 GCF_003259725.1 Athene cunicularia
TAAGAGACAGCCTCTCCTCTCCTCTCCTCTCCTCTCCTCCCATCCCCCTTCTCTCCTTCTCCCTTTTTCTCCTCTCATCTTCTCCCCTTCTCCCTTTTTCCCTCTCCTTCCCCCCCATCATTCCACCCACACTGATCAGCTCTCCAGATCTTCACAGGGTTACCATAGACTGACAGTTCAACCCCTTATATTGAAACACTGCAGCTATTTTCCTGCAGAGTTTGGTATTTTGGGGTAGAGAAAGTTTGGGACAGCTGGTGTTCCCCAGATCTCAGCCAAGCCCTGGAGGTCTCGGTGCTGCCCCACAGGTCCCTGCTCCCCGGGACATGGGGGTGATGGGCTCTGTGCCTGTGGTCAGTGGCTCCCTGTTAGGGAGCACAGGCTGCAGAGTCCCCCAGGATTTCATCAGGGGTAAGGCAACCCTGTGAAGGCTCGCACTTCGCAGTGAGAGCACTGCTGGCTGTGCCAATGCCCTGTTACTTATTGTGTTGTAATTAATAGCCCACCCAGTCCTGGAAACAATCTCTCCCCCTCAATCCCAGGCAAAGGCATCTCTCAGGGGTCTTCACCTTTTGTCCTCAAAACCCATTCAGGGCTGGATTCGAGGGCAACCTGCTCTCAGCTGTCACAGAACAACAGCACAGCTCAGCGTTGTTCAAGCCCCTTCCTATCCATCCCAACCCTCCCTGGGGAGCCCTGGCTCCCTGTCCCAATCTCATGGTACTCAGCTCAGCTGTGGCAGCATCCTGCCAGGCCTGGCAGCCTCCAAGCAATGGGTTAAGGCTCCCAAAAAGCTCCCCAAATTCAGTGTACCCTGAGAAATGCTTCTTTCACCCTTTGGACACACATGAAAGCCCTCTGGCCTTTCCATGTCCCTCCCACTCCCTTCCCCAGCAACTGAAGCTGTTGCACAGAGCAGAAGATGATGTGATTTTTCCCATCTCCTGTGCTACCTGCATCTGTTTGCTTGGGTGGCAGCCAGAAAAGTGACTTCATATATTCGATCTTTTTTTTCCCCCCTTTATTTTTCACTTTATTTTTCAACCAGCCCAATGCTATAGCCTGTTGCAGAATCGAGGGTGAAGCATCCAGGCCAAATCCTGCCCCTGTGTTATGGTAATTGCTGCTGCCACCCGGCAGATGCAGCTCGCTGAAATAATAAGGCTGTTTAACAGGCACTGAGGAGGAGAGGGGAGCTTTTGTTTGGCACTTGCTGGGGTTGGAGTACACTTGTAAAGCAACAACTGGAGCTCATTGAAAAGAAGTGGAGGTTATTAGATGTGTTTCACTCGCTGCTGATGGCCCCATTATTTTTTTCCCTTCAGATGCCAGGCAAAAGCTCTGGTGCTGAGAAGGAAGAGGAGAGAGATGCCACCTGAAAACGTGCTGCTTCTGCTGATGAGTGTGAAAATAAATAGGTCTGGTGCCTGTCTGGCAGGCCTGTGACAGGTTGAACCGCATGGTTCAAGGACACTCAGGCTGATCTGCCTCACTGGGGGTGCTGCTCACTCTGCCCAGGGTCCCCCCTTTGCCCCAGTAAAGCTGTGGAAGATGGAGGAAGGAAAGTGTCTTTCTCAGATGGTGCTGAACCGGGGAGTCTTACTGAAATCAGGCTCTTTTCTACCCATTGGGGACCCAGAGAGTCATGCAGGGGTGTCTTCATGGGACATGGCCTTCCCTAATGCTCCTCTGCTCTCCAGGAGGCTGGGTCCTGCCTATTGCAAGACAGCAAAGCCAAGCAGGTCTCAAGGGTGCACTTAATCGCACGCAGAGCTGCCAAAACACAGGGCTTGTCACCAGCAAAGGTGGTGTAGAATTTGTCATGGCTCAAAGGGAAATGGGTCACTGATGGGGATGAAACCTCATCCTTGGGGATTATAATCCTATTTTGATGTGTTGCAGTTCTGAACGGGAGGATGGCAGAAATTAGGTCTGGGTGCAATGGGGTTTTTATCTTCCCCAAGTAAATGGGGACAAGAAAATGATTAGATGGGTTGGGAGTCTGTCCATCCATCCTTCTACCTACTGATCTACCCCTCTGTCTCAATGCATCTCTCTCCAGCCCTATCTTTGCTCTGAAATAAACACCAACTCCCTTCAGAAGCCAGGAATAAAATCGATATATTCCCTCTCCAATTCAGGTAGCTCCCCATAAATCTTACCAGCTTCAGTTGGGTCTCCTAGGACTCCCAGATCTGTTGGGAACCTATTTAATCAGCTGAGATGATCAGTGCTGTTTGTTGCCGAAAGGCCCTTTGAACTCTTTGTCTCTCCGTTGAATGATGTTCGTGTCCCCCGAGGATTTAGTCAGACAGGCCCATTCTGCATGACAACTCGCAGGTTAATAACACCAGGTGCTGGCAGCACCCACCAAAGCCCGGCAGCGAGCCCAGGGCACTGGGAAGAGTCGCAGCCCCTCTGCCAAGCCCTTATCGCTGCATCTTCCCGTGGCCCCTTGCTTGGCTCACTGCAAAGCTCCATAAAACCACAGCACATTTCAAGCCCAGCATGAAGAGCACCCAGCCTGGTGCCAAGGGAAGAGAATTATGGCTCCTCTTGAAGAGGCTTGGCAAGCTCTGAAGGGGTATGTGTGAAATCGCAGCCCCATATCCTGGGTGTGCACGCTTGGGGTTTAGCATATTTTAGTGCATTTTAGTTTTCAGCTGGTTGGGAATCAGACCCACACCGGTACCTTTGCTGAGGGATGGTGGCTTCTGGGGGAGATTTCTCATTCTGGTCCAGCCCTTGGGAGCAGGGGTCTCAACACTGCTCAGGATCTGGCCTTCAGGCAGCAGAACAGCCAGATCCTCACCTCACCTCCATCCATCTGTGGCCCAAGGGGTTGGTGTTTCTCCTTCCAAAGGCTGCTGCTCTCCATAAACTACAATTTTGCATGGACCACCATCAAGACAGGCAAAGCAACCTAATCTACGAGCACATTAGGGTGTTGGAAAACAATAATCCGAGAAGGAAACACATTATCTGGCCTTGTTACTTTACAAAGTAATTTAAATTAATTTTTCCCTAGAGTGGTTAGGGAGCACTGCAACTTGCCCTTGTCTATTCTCTCCAGCTAATGAAGCTTTACCAGAGACTACTTGTGAATTCCTATTAAGACCTCATCTTAGAGGTTACAGGGCAAAGCAATTTCTGCTCCTGGGAAAGATGCCTATGAATTTGTAATTGTAAGTCCGTGTTTGATAGGGATTAGCATCTGAAAGGGGTAGAGTGGTGGGTAGCAGAGAAAACATTATTTCAATTAGCAGAAGAAAAGCAACTTAACATCTGATTATAGTTTACACTTTTAATTTTCCTATTCTAGCATCTGGGATAATTATTTCCTGAAATGATCCACACCCACCAAGCCAGCCAACTCTTTCCTTCTCCTCCTCTTGGCCATCTTGGTTGAGATTCACATGGAAATGGTTGATGAGTTGGGTTTTTTCCTTTAACATCTTCTCCCAGGCAACAGTCAAACTCACCAAATCTGGGGCTGGAGAGGAGGATACTGTACCAAGTCAGACCAAAATGACACGTGATGTTTCTCTTCATGCCGAGGAGGTACAGGACAAGGAGGATGGGGCATTGCTCCACAGCCGGGCTCATGGTCAGGCTTGTGGCCAGCAGCTTAGCATGGTGCTGGTGCCAACTCTCCCAGGCAGACTCCCAATGCCCAAAGCTTTGCTCTGTGTTCAGAAATTACTTCCAATCCCCTCCTTTCCTCCCATCCCATAAAACTAGGTGTCATTTGCTCTGCAGAGCCTTGGCCCTTGCACTAACCTGTGCTCCAGCTATTTTTTTCTGGCTTCTTGGCCTCCTATTTCCTAATGACGATGCAATCAGTTTTTCAGGTGGGAGATTCCTCATGAGAAGGCTTGTTGTTATTTAAGGAAGATCATGAAATCCATCCTTAACGAAAGGACAGGAGAAAACCCTCCACCAAGTTACACTGAAGCCTGAGATTATCATTTTTATGGGCTTCCAATCTTTCCTGCCTCATGTCTTATCAGCAAATGCAGCTGGAGGCTTCAGAAACCCTCCCAGCTTGCTGCTGATTTTATGGGACGAAGATTAGAGATGATCGGATAGTAAATTATTCATTCCATTCGATACCGCTGGGCAGGAGGGAATATCCAGAGCGAAGTCAGCTCCCTTCTCCCTTTCTGAGCATCATGTATTGGGATCCTGGCTATCTGCCACTCCAGCAATGCAGTGGAACCTTCCCCTGTGCTCAGGGATGATTAGGGGTGAAATATGCCCCCGGAACAGATGAGAAAGCTGAGGGGGGATCACGGATGCAGGCTCATCCCCCAGCAATAAGGCAGACCAGAGGCAGATGGATTTTTCTCTTTGCTTCAGGGATTTTTAGTTTGATTCCTCCAAGTCCAGGGCAAAATGAGACAGATCAGGTAGGTGTTTCTCAGCCTAATTTTCCAAGGCTGTGGGGCCTGAGGCTGATGTGAACATGCTGTCAGATCCCTGGCAGCTATTGACACCAGAGACAGAGGAGCAGGGAGCTCAAAGAGGACAAATCCTGGCAGCTGTGTGCAAACGGGCAGCTGGATAGAGAAAGCCCATTGGTGCCCTTGTATGGAGCAGCATCATCAGGCCCCAGCAGAGACAGTGGTTGGCATGAATGCTGCCCAGAGATCCATGCCAAAAATCAACTGGTGTAAGAAACATCATCCAGAGGGTCCCATAAGATACACATGGGCCATGGCGATGCTACTGAGCAGATCTTGAGGGAAAATGAAGGGCATACCTGGTCCCCTGTGCTGGTGCCATGTCTGGGCCTCATTTCAGATGGCTGCAGGGTACCAGCTCCCAGCAAGTGCACTGCCAGGAGCAATCCTGGCTGATCCCACCAGCATTCCCAAGAAGGAGAAAATCCACATCCTCCCCAAATGAGGGTCCAGGAATGATCACAGCCACCACCATGCCACCCCTGCCTCCCTGCTGCTTATTCAAGTCTTGCAGTTATCATCAGCCCTGGGGGACTCATGAATGGTCTAATAAAATGCCTAATAAAATGCTCAGATGTGGGTTTTTTTCTTGGCCCTATGTGTGTTCAGGAGGGGAGCAAATGGCCCAGCTGAACCCCAGGCTGGCGGGGGAGGATGTGGACAGCATGAGGCCATGCCCCATTGCCACACTATTGATACCAGGTTTTCATCAGCACATGAATAAGAAAATAAATTGCTGTTTAAAGGCATTCTTAAAGAAGGGGGTTGAAACACAGATCTGCAATGGACAAAAAGCCTTTTTCTTCTTCTGTTTATCCACACTGGCATACCGGGCCAAGAAAATGCCCTTTCTATAGCAGCTGTAACTCCTGGCTCTCCCGTGGCAGCATCCATCCCAGGCTAGATTTGAAAGCCAGTGTCCATGGGAAATGAGAGAGTTCTGGGGCAGGTGGGGAATATTTGGCTGTGATGGCAAATGACAAAAAAAACAAGAAATTAAAAATTGGGCCTGTGGCTTTGTTTTTTTCCTTTTCTTTTTAGAGCAGCCATTGAAATGCAACTATTACTTTTTTTTTCTCTAGGAAAAAAATACAATCTCTTCTTTAGGGGATGTTCAGGCTTGTTCTCATCTATTTTATTTATTTTTATGACTTTTACCAGGAGAGGGGGAGGAGATGGAGAGGATGAAGGAGGAAAGGAAGGAGGGAGGAAGGAAGGAAGGAAGTGAAGGAGAAAGAAAAATAACCTCCAAAAAAGCACAGAGCCCCATAACGTTTTTTGAAGAGGAACTGGCATCTGTGCTCTGAGCCATATCACCCAGGAACACATTTTAGCTCAGGAATGTGCTTTGAGCAAATATTAATTTTGGCTAAAAACTGACATATTTTTTGGTGGGAAGAAAATGCCAATTTTTGGAGGATACCAGCGTAAATTCTGAAATCCCAAGACCTGTTTTTTGTGACCTGTTGTACAGCCAGCTGCTCACGAGTCACTGGGAGAGAGAGCTGAGCTGTGTCTGGGTTTAAGTAAATACTGCCAAGATGATTTGCCACTTCTGTGCCTCAGTTTCCCTCACCTGTAAAATGGACGTGTAGAGATTTGGCTCACTGCAGCTATGTGATGCTGAAGGCTTAAATGAGAGACACAGCAAGATTTCCAATGTGTTACAGTGGGAACGTGCAGCTTCTCATCTCTGCAGGTCCCAAGCCAGAGCCAGAATGACAAAAGGATGAGTTGGATTGCAAATTATGTGCCAAAATTTAGGACTTTGCCCTTGCAACAAGCCTGTTACCATTACAGTGACTTGTTATTTGTCATTCCCCCAGGCCCAACCCAGCGATATGCAATCAAGCAGGTGCCACAGGCAGTGCTTGTGGCCACAATAGCACATACTTTTGCTAATAGCTGCCGTGGGCTAAGGGAGCCTCGCTGGAGTAGAGGGGAGCTTTGAGATAAGAAAATGAGCAATTCCCTGGCCTCATCAGCCAGGCCAGAACAATAATATTTCCTTAAAATTCATATAAATGTCGGAATGTGCAATAGTAAAGTGTTATTGGCTCCTCAGGAGAGAGCCAACAGCAAGACCCCTGCCTGGGAGGCACAGCAGCTCTGCCTTCATCTCAGGGGCTGGTCTGTCATGTCCTGTCCCCACACTGAGGGGTCCGGGTGGATCCTTGAGACATCCCTGTCCTTGGAAGATCAGCCCAGGGTCCCTGGAGCTGGGCTGGGCAGAGCCCTGGGGTGTGAAGACACCCTGAAGTACAAGTGGAGGAGGACCAGAAGGAACCCTGAGCAACCTGCCGCAGCCCCAGGCGTGACCTGAGGGTGGGTAGCAATAGCAGAGAGATGTCTCAGACCTTGAATTTTCCAAGGGCAGCAGCAGGCCCGGCTTCTCTGGGGCTTCTGATCTGCTGATAAAGCCTTCTGCTCTCAAAAGCTAGGTTTTTTTCTGGGCTTTTATTAAGAGACAAGGAATAAACAGGCAGAAAAGATCACAAGCTCTGCATGTTTTCCTGGATAGATAATGTGGTGAACCCAAAGTTCCCTCTCAGTTTTATTTCTTCACAGGCCATTCATTATTCTCTGTACCAGCATTAGACTGCTTTTATAGGGCCTTATTATGGGCAGGTCCATGTCATGCCACTTCCTTGCTGAGTGCAGTGCCCCCCAGAGTTCATAAGAGAAAACTAACAGGGTTGGGAATGAGATTATCCTACTTTGCAGGTGGAAATTTGGCCATGGAAAGGAATTTGGGAGAGAGCTGAGAACTGACCTTCAGTCTTGTGCAGCTCAAGCCAGTTCCCACTTGTTTTCAGGATAAATGGCATTATTCTAGATCCAGAGGAAAAAGACAAGGGATGAAGGACGGCGATCCTGCACTGGTGGGTATGTATTCCTGAGGGTGCTGCACATTCCCGAGTGTGAGTCCTTTGTGGGTGCCTGTGTGGGGACCCAGCACCTAGGTGGGATCCCGGGGGGGGTGGGGGGAACACCAGACCCAGAGGCTAGGAGCTCAGATGCTGCCGAGGGGGTTGCTCAGTAGCTCTGGGCGCTGGGCTTACAGAGATGCTGTGACACACCACGAGAATGACAGTGAAACCACTGGCTCATAATTTTAAAATCTCCTTCATGAGTGACTGAAGTTGCACAGTCGTGAAGCCAAATAGCTTTTATTCTTCCTGTGGGGTGGGTTTTTCAACCATCCAAACCTGGCATGGGCTGGGAAGCTGCTTAACTTGGAACCTGCAACCTTTGTGGTCCCTCAGCATCTGTGCAGCTGATGTGAAGGGCCAGCCTTGATACCTGCTGCAGGTCTTTGGGTGTTTCTACACCTGTGTCAAAGAAATTTTGGAAACAGCCCTGTAGGCTCAATAAAATGAATGCTGTTTTCACTCTATTTAACAGTCTCTCCATTAAGCAAGGCGTGGGATGTGGGAGGCAGTACTCAGCATCGGGTTTGTTTTATTAAACGGATGTTTTTAAGACACAGATGTGTTTTGCGGGGTTGTTAATGACACTTGCTCAGTAGAAAAGAGCAAAGAAGCAAGTGTGAGCTGTGCCAGGCAGCTCCCTGCATCTGCAGGGCCCGGGGTCCCATGAAGTGGGGAAGGTTGTCAGAGCTGGGGCATCGCTGGACCCCCTGGCTTTCCTGCTGCAGGGAGGGGGACTTGGAAGACACCTTTTTAGTCACACTCCCCAAGCACCGCAGCCATGCTGAGGAAGAGATTTACCCATCTGGGTGTAGTTTCTTCCTCCTGGGCTGATGCAAATGTTTTGTGGCGGAGTCCCCTTCCACACCCTAAGGGGACTGTCAGGTTCAAGTCATCGTGCCCTGAATTCCTCGCCAGCTTCCGCGGGGAGAAAGAAAGAGGCACCTCCTTCCACCCCTTCCCGCAGCGGGATTTGAATAACCAGGTGTGAGCATCAGCCTCCCTCGTTAATACGTTTGATAATTGACCAGGCGCTCGTTCCTGTGGGAGGGCGGCGTGCCCAAGCGCAGCGCCCTGCGAGGAGGGGCTGCCACCGGTTGCTCCTTCGCGCCCCGAGAGCCCACAGCCCTGCGTGTCGCCATGCCTGCCCGCTGCCTCCTCCTCCTCCTCCTGGGACTGCTCCTGGAGCTGGAGCCTGCCTGCTGCCAGGAAGGTAAGTGCAGGCAGCTGCCTGAACCTCCCGGGGAAACTGAGGCAGGGGACAAGCAGGAAGGTGCACCGAGCCCCAGGCAGGTGGGAGCTGCTCGGTGGGGTGGCTCTGGGGGACAAGGGACAACTGCAAAAGAACCTCTTGGAAACAGATAAAACAGCCCAGCTCCTGCCTAAGCTTTAGCTCCGGCTTCATGTCTGTGGGTGATGGGGACAGGTGGGTGTCTGGTGGGCTGGGAGGTCTTGCCAGAGCTGGGGCACAGAAACTTTTGACCTGTTTTGCCAAAGGCTGAAACTGCCATCCGAGGTTTATCTTACCTGCTTACATGGAGATAAAGCAGATCTGATTTACCTCTGTCAGGACTGTGCACCGGGATGAGTAATCTGTTTTATTAAAGTTTGCTTTTTTTTTTTTTTTTTTTTTTTTTTCTGGGCAATCCTTGTGCTGGGTTACTCCCCGAGCTTGCAGGTTTTCCTGTTAATCTGTAATTTTGATCATTGCTGAGGTGAGGGAGCAAATATTTTCCTCTTCAACTTGCCCTCTCATTCCGTCCCCGAAGACTTAATAGAGAAACTTCCTATGGCTAGGGCATTATTTTTAGGAAATTCGTGGAAGGACATGTCTAACACTAGAAATAATAATAAGTAATTAAAACTCATCTGATAATGCCAAAGTCCTGGAAAATTCCCTCCCCCCTTTCTCCTTCTGATGCCCTAGCCCTGACCGCTCTTCCTGTATTTGTTTACCAACTTGCTGAGGATTTAACAGCCTGGGGTCCCAACTGACAGCAGGATTGAAAGTTTTGCTGTTGCCTGGAAAGAGGGGAAAAAAACAAAAAACATCTTTAATGAGGATTCAGAGCCTGGCACAGTTTCCTCAGAGGTGAAAAGACAGGGGCCAGCTGATGCTTTCCAAGTGCTCAGGGAAGATGTATCAAAAAGCAGATCTGTGTCTTCAAAGCAGCCGTTGAGTATGGAAATGGAGGTGCAAGGACTTATATTGCCATTGGCACTTCCCTTGGTCTCATTTGTAGCTGCAGATGCATACACACACATTTGTCGGTGGTGCAGACCCCACATTGCTTACTTTGGCTTAGAATATCTTGTTTAGGAGGAAAAAACCCATCATTGCCATGGGGTGAAATAGAGAGAAGGTGGCAGAGCCCGAGGAAAAGGCTGTCTCAGGAGGGACATCCTTGGTAAAGCATTTTTCCAGGAAAACAGTCCTGTTTCCATTGGCGAGACTCATCCTTTCGGCCATCCTTCCTGGCAAGGAAGCAAGGTGTGCTCCGGTGGGACTCCAGCCAGGTGGTGCCCCCCAGGGCTGACATCTGCATACTCGCTCCCCAAGAAGATGCTCTCAAGCATTTGCCTCTGCCTAGTTCCCATTTCTCATGCCCACATGAGTTCCTCACGCCCCATGGGGGTATCTGAGCCCCATGCGGAGGCATTTGCTGTTCCCCTGCAGTCTTCATCTCCCCTTGCAGCCAGGCTCTGAATGGTCTCTCAAAGCGAGAACTGCTTGATTTTGTTTATATTTTTCCTTTTGGCTTTGAAACAGCCACCTGAGAGAGGTTTCACTTGCAAAAACATACATCACCTCCTGAGCGTGGCTGCTTAGAGGAGATTTCCTACTACTCGTCTTCTTGCCTCCTTTGCTTGAAGATCATGAGATGCAAATTTGGCAATTTCAGTCATTGCTGACTTCATTCCCCAGTGGACCTTGAACTCCCTTAACCCTGGTAGAAACCTCACTGAAGGCTGGACCTGGTCCCCTCCTAGGCTTAGGGTGGAAATCCTGGACCTGGCAGGAAAAATAAAACACGACTAATAAATAAATGTGGCTGAGATAACAGCCAAGGGCAGAGCGAGGGAGGAAGCAAAGCAGGCCAAAGCTCAGCCTGGAGGCATAAGGTGTGTTTGGGGCTGCACCCACGGGGGTGGTGGGCAGCAGGGGCAGGAGTATCTCCTGCCCATCAGACTGGGCAGAAGGGGACCAAGATGTGCTCTTCCTCACTGCCACCAGCCCCCCAGTACCCTCACCAGCAACCTGCTGACAAAATGGGATGTCAGCCAAAACATGCTGATACAAGTGGGAATTTCCGCCTGAATTCCTCTCACTTGAGTTTTGGCCCCGGGACCTTGCAGTAAACACGACCAGTGTCCTGGTGGAGGGGCTGAAGGCCGTTGTTCAGGGCTGCTCTCCCGGTCACTTGCCCAGGAGTGCCACCACTTTCTGTACTGGTGCAGGTGGTGAATCAGTCGGCTGGACTGATTTCACTTCCAAGAAGAAAAAGGAGCTTTGTTTCTTTTGGTGGTGTTTTTTTTGTTTGTTTGGGGTTTTTTTTAATAAAATCCTCTTGCAGTAGGGACTCAAGGAGCTGGAGGTCTTAACAGTCCTCCTCCCCAAAACCAGAGGAAGGAGACGAGGGCTGTCAGCAGTGGAGCTGGCTGTGGATGAGTTCACACATGTGGAGCACACAACCCACCTTTATTGCTGCTAGTAAATATTATTTGCTGTTTATAGCAGAGATTTGTCCCCTGTGAGACAGATGAAGTGTTCAGCTAGCGTAAAGCTCCCCAGTCAGACTGAAGCACCAGTGCACTTGTCCTGGGGCAGCTCAGCCTCGCAGTGCCCATGGCAGGCCCTGGGTCCAAGTGGTCCAAAGCTGATGCTGGAGCTGGCAGAGAGCATTCCCCACCCGCTCCATCAGCCTGCGCAGAGGTACCTCCTCTGTGTGCAAGAGTTGGTGTTTCACTCAGTAGAAAGAGGAAAAGCTGTGACTGAACAAATAGTAACTAAATCCCAAAGGGTTGTGTCTGTGTCGACAAGGTCTTTTGGTGCTGATGTGACAACACTTGGGATGTGTTTGGCAATGTCTGAGTGCTCCATTGCCCAAAAGCCAGTGGGAAGTGAGGAGCAGCCATCCCAGCAAGGACTGGGGCAGGGTTTCTTCTTCTCATCGAGCTGCCCTTGAGTTCCTCCTGCATTCAGGAATCCGTCTAGCAGCCTTCCCACCCGTGGTTGGATCACTGCTCAGGTCTGGCTAGAGAAAAATGAATCTGTGAGTTTGTCTGCCCCAGGGGAGCTCCCGGCCACCCCCTGCTACCCCCTGACCTGGCCCCCCGCCAGCTCTGCCTGGCCTTTGTGCTGGAAGCTCTTGCTCTGCAGACTTCAGCCTTCTGTTTCCCATCATAAATCAGCTTGCTGCTTTGGAAACTTGTTGAATGTTAGGTTTTACTAAAATCCACACTGGCCACCATTTGCTGTGAGAGCAACAACTGAATTTTATGCTGTCCCTGTTGTGGGTTCCTTATTTAACTGGGCAATGTCTGGAAAATAACCTGGGAACATTGTCTGTGGCATCTGGGAATGGAGAATAAACAGTTTGCTGAAACCCCATTGCTGCCTTTCTCCTGCTACTTTGGGCAACCATCTTCCTTTCTTCCATGTTCCCCGGTCCTTTGTTCCCCCATTCCAGAGTCACCTGTGCCCCACTGTGTACATATATGTATGTATATATGGGGCCTCTAAACTGCAAGGCACCGTGCTCCACATGCAGTCACCAGAAAAACTGCTGTTATTTGCACTTTTTTCATTGCTATCACCCAGATAAAACTGCCTGGATTAACAGCAGCACACTCTGCTTGGTTCTGCAGGACCAAGCTCTTGGCTGGTTGTTGGTGAAGCCGGGTGGGAGAAGCTCAGCCAAGCAGATAAAACCTGAAGATGTATTTCTAACACTTGTCCTCTTTTTTTTTTTTTTCTGCAGCCCGGGGCAGCCTCCAGCCATGGTCACAGGGTGTCATTGCAGTGGTTGTGTTTCTAGTCCTGGTGGCCATCGCTTTTGTGGTCAACAGGTTCTGGTGTAAGGAGAAAGTGTAAGTGTGGGAGCGCTGGGGGTTGCTTTGGCTTGGGCTTAGCTGCCTCTGCACGGATCACTTCCAGCCGCCTCTGTCCCCATGCCAGGGCTGGGAACACTGTGATCACTGTGCTGGGAGCCGGGCGGGGAAAGCAAAGACGCCCTGTCCTGGTCTCTGCTCCCTGTTACTTATTGCCAGATGCGAGTGTGCACCATTCATCCCCCCTGCTCCTTGCACAGGGACACCCCCAAGCAGAGCACTCGGATGCTGCCATGAGAAAGCACTGCTGGGGACAGGAGAGCCTCAGCATCATGGCTGGTTTACATGGGCACACATCTCGGGGCTGACCTGAGCCTAGATTCCCACAGATTTGGGGGTGCAGTTCCCAGGTGTGCTATATCCATGGGAAAACAAGCCCAAAACAGCTTAATTTGCAGAGCAGACTGAGCCAAGACAGCAGAAGGCATGAGGAAGAGCTGGGAAAAGAGGGAAGTAGCTGAGCAGCGGCAGCTCTCTGCCTGGAGCCCATAGCACAGGTGAACAAGGTGGCCTTAACCATCAGAAAAAGGCTCTGTGGGACTGGTTACCTCTTGCCTGCTGCCAGCCAAGCAAAGCCACAGGCTGTTGCTCCTGCTCAGCTGACCCAGGCTAACTGCCTAAGTTGCAGTAACATGATTGTGAACCCGAGCCCAAAGTCAAGTGGGAATGAAGAGCAAAATGTTCTACAGCCTGGTTCCAGTTTCTCTACACTGGCACAGCCACTTTGCACCCAAAGTTGCTGGAGTCTTTTTGTATCCGTGCATCCCTGCAGTGTCTCCAGGCTGAGAAGGTGGGGACGTGGGGTGTACTCTGGTGCTCAGCAGGTCAGCTTCTGCCCCAGATGCATTTGAAGAGGGCCCTTTGGGATGCTTTCAGGGCCAGTGGATAGCGTAATGTATATATGTATATATTTATTTGGTCTGATTTGCAACTGCAGTCTTTGTTTCCCAAAGAGGATCCTTTGTCCTCGAACTGGAGGCGCCCCCAGGCTGTAGAGTGGAAGGCAGGAACGGTGTTTCCCACTGCTGCCCATGCCTGGCTGCCTCTCCCTAGCCCTGAGGCCGAGGATGCTGAGGAGGGCTTGAGGGGGGATGGCGGATTGTTTTAATTAATCTGGCCTCTCTTCAGAAGAGCGGGCAGTGAGGCTCAGCAGCCTGGCACACTGCCAGCTCTGCACTGTCACTGTGACAGCAGCTATCAGCTCAAGCTGCTGCCTATTTATGCCAGTCTGTTCCTTGGAAAAACTTTTGAACTTGCCTTTGGACAGGTGCTGGAGGAGACAGGGATATGCACACAGGGTGGGCCTGCACCCACCCTCCACAGCTAAACCACCCCCAGTGCATTCGGGACACGGGCTCACTCCAGAGCTGAGCTTTTAAACTCCAGCTGAGGTCTAACACCCGGTCCCTGCCCCATGGCTCCTTCTGTGAGTGATCCAGAATCACATCTGAAAGAAAGCAGCTTGGCTTTGCATGTGTGTACATGCACCCCGGCACCTGCAGAGCCTTGGCGTTTCTCTCAGTGTCACCTGGGACCTGTGGCAGACTGTTTTGCAACAGATTACATAGAAGAGGACTGGAAAAACCAGTTAGTGGGAGAAAACAATCCCACGTATTGACAAATGAGTCTTGCTGACTACCAGCCCGGCACTGGGAGTCTCAGCTCCAGAGACAGGGGTTGCCACTCTGTGTCTGGGCACAGCCCCTGCAAATCTGCCATGAGGGTGTCTCTCCTTGCCCGTGTTCTGCTGAGAAGGGGGCTGAGCTGGGTGTCTGAGGCAAGGATCACACATCCAGGTCCTTTATTGTCTCTGTAGTGTTGGATCAGTCGCTTCTTTTCTGCTGTCACCGCTGTGAGCTGTTCCCTGGCACGGTCCTTCTGTTGCTTTGTCTCAGCTCCTCTCTTCTCCCCTTCCAGGGAAAATGTCGAGACAGTGGTGAGCGTTGAGAACAAGCAGGAGGCTGTTGTGTCCAACGGCCACGAAGGGAGATTCGTAACAGCTGCAGCCGACTTCAGGTGAAGCACTTGTTCAGACCTCCCCATGGCTCCTAGGTTCTGTCCCCCTGGTGACAGTTCAGACATGCAGAGCTGCAGTCTCTCCCGCTTAGGTTCTCACATCTCCCATGCACCTAGTTTTGGGGCTTTTATCCTCTCGAGGGGCTCAGGAGAAGGCAGTGAGGGAGTATCCCCTCCTCCCCAGTCTCTCCCCATCCCTGCAGCTGAGCCCCATGGTCCATCCACCACCTTGCAACCTGCTACACCACATTTTTCTTGTGCTGCACCACACCTTTCAAACAGAGTAAACCACCAAAAGTGTCTGTAGGCCACCACGCAGATGTTGACTGTCATCTGACTCTAGCCTGCTCTAGAGTAATTCCCAGCCTCTGCTTGGCTCTCCTCTTGGCAGAGGGACCCCTCCTGCCCTCCCCACCTCACCCCTCAGTGCAGGGCCAGCACCAGCAAGGTCAGGGTGGGGTCTTCAGGGAGGTTGGTCTTGCTGGGGGTGAGCTCACCGCTGTGCTTCTCCCTCCCAACACAGGTCCAAAGAGAGCGAACATGCCTATGAGAACACCGTGGAGCCTGAGGAGAGGGTGATCACCACTGCCATGTAGCAGGTGTCCCGGCCAGCTGCCCTTCTTCCTCCTCTCACTTTGCTTCCCGCTGTCACCATGGGCATCTTCACAGGGACCCTCTGCACCAGCATCCCCCATGCGTGGTGGCTTCTGACCTCTCCGTCTCCTGATCTTTTCCCTTCTCACTTGCTGGATGTGTTCCTCTGCCTCGGGGGCTGGTGTCCATGCAGGCAGAGGTCCCAGGAGAGGTCTGCAGGTGCCACCTCTTCTGCCTGGCATTCACCCCATCTGGTTGGCGAGGCTGATTCCAGTCCCAGGGGGGTGCTGACCCGCTCCAGAGGTGCAGGGGTCCTGGCTGGGTGCCTAGGACTTCCCCACACACCCAGCCACCCTCTGGGGAGCTGTTGATGGAAATCTTGCTCTCTTCTCCACGTTTCATCCTGCTTTTTACAACCTACACCATGCATTTTAATGTCAGAACAAACCTTCTCCCTGTATATATCTTTCCTGTGGGCAATAAAGAGAATTGTTGCCCATATGACAGCAAATAGGGTCATTTTGCTAATCACCCAAAGGACTTTCTGGCATCTCGAAGCGCTCCCAGCCTTCAGGCAGTTGGGGAAAGGGAAGACAGGGTGGGAAGGTGGTGTGGGGGTGGGAAGGGTGCTTAGACAGAGATAAGCAGCCCCATCTTCCCCATGATCTCTCCTGGGTAGGATCCATCTTGGATGAGGCCAAGAGCACTTTTGCATGTGTCTGTGTGTCAACAGGGGAGAGAAAAAGTTGGAACATTTTTTTTGCTCGGCATTTGGACTGCCCCAGAGCTGCAACAGGCTGTATGGGGAGGTGAACATAATTTCCTTTCAGTTGTCAGGTAGGGAAACTGAGGCACAGCAACTCAGCACTGCTTAGTGGGTGAAAGGCAGCATTCCCCAAATCCCACAGTGTACAGACCCACAGCCAACTGTGGACCATTCCCAGGGCTGGGAGCTGGGGATGGCAATCACTTACTGGTGTTGCCAGGATGTGGCTGCAGGCTGCTCTGAGCAGTGCTGTCTCTCCCCAGGGCAGCTGGCCACGGTGCAACCTGCTCCTGCCAGGCTGTTCATTAACCAGTCTGTTTTTTGCTGTGGTGGGGACAGCGCTGGGGCCACTGTGGGAGCAAAGAGTGCTCCCAAGCCATGGTGGTTGCAGGTTGAAATGAGAGACCTGTAATGCCTTGGCCTTCTCTGGGACATCAGCTGTCCAAGTGGCATGCAGAGTTCTCCCTTTGACCAGTGAGGAAAGGGTTAAGGGGCTCTGCAGTCAAGGGCAGCCCAGTGGCAGCAGGTGGAGCAGGACTGGGAGAAATGGCATGGGATGGGGCATTATTGACAGCCCCTGAGTTTGGGGGGAGCAGGGTGGTTTTGGGGCTCTGCTGTGCTTGGGGGCTGTGCAAACGCAAGGGGGATGAGGCGGCACAAGGACATCAGGTACTTGAGCCCCCTCTGATCGCCAAGGCAAGGGGAAATGTTAGACTCGTTGTGAAACACCAGCTGTGAAGGGCTTGGATCTGGGAGGATCCCTGGCCTCTGCTCAGGAGGCGCTTTGGAGGCCCATTGCAGGTAACGATGCCAGCAATAGTTGTTGGGGCTGGAGGTGCCTCTTTGCCTCTCACTAGTAGAGCTCCTGCTCTCTGTGTTTCAGCCCTGAACGGGCTTCCCTTCTGCAAGGGCTGTTCTTGCTCCTGTGCGCTTACCAGTGATCTTAAAAACCTCAGGCCTGTTCTGGAGGAGGTGCTGCCCAGCATGGTGCCAGCAGCAGGCTTCTTCCCCAGGTAGGGTCTTGCAAAACACCCTACAGCACTGAAACCTGGGAGGAGTAGTCCTCGAAGCAAAGATGTGACAGTCCTGGTGGGGAGCTCAGCCCAAAATGGGCCATTTCCCACCACAAGGAACCCTCAGGATGGAGTATGGAGCTGGAGCCTGGTGCCACTTTCACTTCCCACAAGAGAAGCTGTTGAGGTCCCTAGCGGGTGGTGACACAAAAATTCGGGCATGGGAGTAAAACAGGAACCTTCCAGTAACAGACCCACCCTGAAAGGCATCTCCCTGAAAAGCCTCATGTATGCAAGCATTTTAAAAATGCCCTCAAGATTTGTTGCTGGGAAATCACAGCTTCGGTGAGAAATTGTGTGAGGGTAGAAAAAAACAGGCAGAAGGGTTGGAGGGGTCAAGCCCTTGGGTGTGGAGGCACGATGGCTGTCGTCCCCAACATTAAGTCAGAGCTGTTCCCTTCTACCACCTTCCTTTGGGCTGGTGGAGACTAAGCCAGCCCCAGGCTGGGTTGTGGACCTCTTCACTTGTGCCTCTGATGGATGCTGCTTCCCTGACTTTTCTCTTGCAGGTGCCGAACATCACGCGGGTTTGGAAAAAACAAGCTCCCTGGAGTTCAGCGGTACTGCTTCGCTCAGCAGGGTTTAAGCAGGATTAGTCATTGCATGTTCCTGCCACGTCAGCAGTCAGGCTGGGGGCTGGGGGTGTGGTGAGAGTAGGGGAACCCATTAATTTTTACCTCTCTGTTGCAAAAGGAGTTAGAAACGGCATCCTTATAATGAGTAACAGTGGGAGTTTATTCCCTGCCCTGTCCACACCCTGAATATGTGACAAATGCCCGAGCTGTTGCCTTGGCAGTGCCTGGGTGTAGATTTGGAGTAGGGGTGTGCTGGGGGCTCGGGGGGTCCCTTTCACCATGGATGGCTCCTGTGGTCTTAGGTCCAAGCAAGCAGAGGGATGGGGTTTTACCGCTGCACGTTTTGGGCTAGCTCAGGAACCTTGATGCTTGGTTTTATCCCAGCCCGTGCCTCTTCAGAGTTCACTTTCCCGGGGAAAACATCTTTTGCAAGAACCACTGTGTTACCTCCCTGGTGGGACCTCATGTCTGCAATGCCCATGACGCCGTCATGCCTCAGTTTCCCTTGTCTGTCAAGCACGACCCAAGGCTGGCTGTGTGAAGCAGACTGCTTTCCCACAAGCCATGCAGCCAGCTCATGGCTGCTTCTCAGTGTGATCCTAAAAAGAACAAAAGGGAGCAAGCATAAATGAAATTTATTGTTGGAAAATCTTAATTAGATTTTAAGCCCCAAAGGGAGAAAAGTGAGGTATTATCTGACAGCTAATGAGTGTTAAGGGTCCATTGTTATATTTCTTGTTTACCTTTCTGTGCTAGCTGATACGGCCCGGATCCTCGCCTGTACTGCCATAATTAGGATATCTCATCTTTTGCTGATAGGGTCGGGGATGCTCTTTAAAACATAATGCTGCCTCATCTCTCCCTGGCAGGATGAGTGTGATCGGGAAGGCAACTTCTGGTATCCCAGTGCTTGTGCCTGCTGTGTTGATCCTGTGAGCTGGGGGATGCCCTCCAGAGCCAGGGCTGTATCTGATATCCCCCAGGTGATGGACACCTGCAAAAGCTTTGGTGACCTCTCTGAAGGACCCTAGGCCAACTTGCCTAGGGGCCAAATCCTCCCCAGCACCTCTCTCCACACAGCATGGGGGGTGACTGTGTCTGCCACAGATCACCCCATGCTCACCTGTGAAGAGGAAGGACACCTGTGGGTGCCCCATCCTACCCCTCATTCGGTAATGCCAGTATCTCTGAAGCTTGGGCATCAGGAAGATGGTCAGGGTTGGGACCCGTGGTGGACAGGATAGTTTCCTTTTGGGTGAAGATATTCAGGGTGGTGTTTTTGCATTACCACTTGTTACAAGATGTATCACAGCTTTCCTTCGTGGTCTAGAAGGGTGCAACTCATCCCTTGGACTCACAGATAATGGGGCATCTTGTTCAAATCCACTTCTACTCTGATGTTTCCATGATCTCTCCTGAGGCTCTTTAGCTGTGGAGGTCGGTCTAAGGTGTTTCTGTTCCAGCTGTGACCACAATCCTGGAGCAACTTGGGCAGGTGAACACCTAACATATAAATTATTCCAAGGTGGTTTAATTAAAGACTTGCCGTATGCAGGTAAACTGCTGCTGGAAGGACCACCAGCTCCAGTCCTGGCCCCAAGCACTGTAGCCTGGCATTTATGTCCTGGCATTGAGTGCCTTGACATGCAAGCAATGCGATTTGGACCTCCAAAAGCAAAAAGGGAGCCTGTCCCACCATCATGGTCCTTCAGACTGGGGAAGGAACCCAGTCACCTTGGTGGGAGCTGGAAGCACGGCATGTAGGGGTTGTTATGTGTGGGCAAGGGGGCTGCAAAGTTTTTGGTCTCAATTCAAGCCATTGAAAGCCAGAAGTAAAATACCATCCATTGTTGGTTTATACACCCGTAGTAGCCAAACAAACATCCCCGGAGCCTGTCCTTATCACTTTATTACACCTGCTAGAGTGAATAGATTAAAGAGGACGGGGGAGGGGGGAGAAAGCAGAAGAATCCAGCAGAAAAACTGGGTTTTGGGATTGTTAATTATTCTCTGGGGTCTCTAATCTTTAACTGGCAAACAGCATCACTAACTGTCTTAAAGCCCCTCCTGGAACATCCTGATAATAAGCCATCTGCATGAAGGCACCCCGTTATCTGCCCTCCTCCAGCCGCCTGTGACATGGCTGGAGTGGGAGATAATGAATGTGTGGTGTGTAATAACGACACGTCATTCATGATTATCGGCCTGATACCCAACCTTTTAGCTCCATTGTTTGTGCTTCAAAAAAGAAGAAAGAAAAAAAAAAAAACAAAGGAGGAGGGAAAGAAGAAAAAGGGGAATTTTTGGTGCTACGGGCTGTCCCAGGGTCCCCGAAGTGTCTCCCTGCCAAAGAGGCTGGCTCTTGTAGCATCTCCCAGAGGGTTTGGTGGTACCCTGGAAGGACTCATCCGTGGATTGGTGGTTGCTGTAGCCATGGTGATGGAGGGAGAGAGCCGAGACAGCGCAGAAATGTCACTGCCTGGCAGAGAGACATTTGGGGCAAATGCTCAGGCGATTAGATCTGTGTCACTGGATGCTGCCCGGCTCCCCACACTGAGTTTTGCTGCTCTCAAAACCGTTCAGTGGTGGCTTGGCAGAGGAGGTTATCTTATACGTGCTGCTGTCCAGAAACTGCCAGCATTTGAAGGCGGGGGGGATGTTTGGGTTGCCGGGTTTGACCTGGATAAGCTGGAAAGCTTTTCTCCTGGTTGCCGCTGCATTATGGCTCCAAGATGCATCGGTGCTGTAAGATCTTTCCCCAAAAGCTTTGGTCCTTCAAACTGCAAACCTGCATTAAATGTGATTCTTAACAGGGAAAGACTTTAAAGTGTTTGGCTCGGGTTACCTCAATTATTGTCAGAGCTGCCTGGAATAATATAATTTTTTTGCATAAAAGATGGCAGGAGTTTCTCCTCTCTTTCCTGAGCAGAGTTTCCAGAGCAGTTTCCCTGGGGAAGATCTCCACTAGAAGTGGTTGGGGTTTGGCCGTTCATAACAGTCAGGAGGACTCTTGGAAACCCAACAAGCAGCCTCAGTCATGGCAGTGAATAGGGTTATGGCCTCAAAACACAGGTCTGGGAGGCAAAGCAGAGCATTGTATGGAGACAGGGATGGGCACCAGATGTGGGTCCTCATAAGATCTAACTTCTTCTGCTCTGGCTTTATCCACCCACACCCAAACCAGAAGATGCTGTAGGGGCATCTTGAAGGGTCACCTAGTTTTCTTTGCAACCCACCACCAAGGACACTGGGGTGGGTCTTTGTGGCCAAGCACTCTCCAGTCTTTTTGCTTGGACCACAAGTCGGGGAGTGGATGAGCAGAGCTGCAAGGCCACTTGCTTGTTCTCAGATGGGTGGCTGAAATGTCTGACAAATAGGGTCAGTAATGAAAAGCTGTATCAAACTGCTGCCCTCCAATGGCCTCGCTATGCTGGAGGTGGGGAGGAGAGCTGGAGTCTGACCTTTGAGAGCAGCCTGAGACCACGCGCAATGCAAGGGTGGTGGCATCAGCAGCTACACAACCTGCACCTGGTCTCTTTCTGGGGCTGAGAAGGGGATGGTTGGGAGAAGGGGAACTTGGTCTCCAGCTGCCTTGCGAAATAAATACAATCTGCACCTTGCTGGTTATTCACAACATCCCTATCCCATTAGGTACTGAGACAGACAAAATGAAGGTCCAGATCCAGCCTTAGAGGAATTTTGTTTCTCAAACTGAGGATACAGCAGGCAGCAGAGATGGGGAACAGGGGGCTGCAGGGGTTTATTCAGATGGAGAGATGCTCAGGTTTGGCTGTCCTGGTCTGGTCGTTGGCATAGGTGATCTGCCCAGACAGATGGACACGGCTTAGCTATGTTAATGCCTGCAGTGATGCTAGTGATGCTATTGCCATGGGTCAAAGCTGGACAAACAGCCTTGTCTCTCACCATGACCTGGCATGTATGCAGGCCTCCATTCCTCAGTTTCCCTTGGTGTGTGCTGAGTGTCCTGGCACTCACAGTGACAAGCTTTTCCTGTACCACCATCATGCTGGGGACTGTGATGGAGCAGTGCCTGCACTGCTGCCCTGCACGGCTGAGTGTGGGGATGGGGGTGCCCCAAGGGATGGGGCTCATCTGCTGCCCTGCTGGGCCTGGTCGTGCTCCCTGCCAAGCCCAGGGGAGTTTGACAGGGACCAGGGAGGACTTTGGGTTTTTCTGGGTCTCCCACTGCCACCTAGTGATCCATTTCCCACGCCAGACCTGCAGCTCACTCATATGGTTCCCCCTTGGCCCAGGAGCCCACCTATGGCCAGTGCTGGGGTGAGAGCTTGCAGTGAGTCCTGCACCTCCAAAACAAGCCCAGCCTCAGGCCAGTGCTCACCTGCACCCCTTGGGCAGCTCATTCATGTACCGAGCAGCCAGTTCTCAGCCTCTGCTGAAAAGGACTTGAGACGGACTCATGGTCTCTCTCGGGACTTCTTTTTTTTGCAAGCTGATTTTGTTCTTGCCAACAGCATTTGTGGGGAGTGTGGTGGTGATTTCTGTTTTGCTTTGTTTGACCCCAGAGTGTTTCAGTTGTTTCCCTACCATGAAAACTCCCAAAGGCAGAGGTTAGGGCTTGGTGATCCACGGCATGGGAAGGGTGGAAACAGGCTCCTCGGGCTCAGCGGGGGACAAACCTGCTGAAACAACCCTTGTGGCTTGAGAAAACACTTGCAGGGTTGCACCCCTGGACACAGCCTTGCCTCTGGCCTGCTGGGACTCATCCTGCACCCCCCTTGGCCTTTCAAATACAAAGGAAGACAAAGCCACACTTGGGGAGCATCTACACAAGGCTTTATTCTCATTGCAGAGAGGAGGTCAAGGCTGATTGCATGTGAGGGCTTTTTCACCATTCAGCATGGTGAGGGCTTTTTCCAGGTTAGCTGGTGACACATCTCTGTTCTGGCTCCTGAGCAGCCTCAGCTCAAGGAAGTTCAGTGCCAGGGCAGAAGAACCTGCTGGCCTTTGTCTCCATAACAGCAGGCACAGCACCAGCCCCAGAACGGATTAGGGGGAATAAATTGGAGGGTGGTGTGTGGGGTTGCAGGGTGGCTGCAGGAAGGAGCTTTCCTGCCCTGGCACACCCAGGCTGGAGGCAGGGGAGAGATGTTGTGCTCAAGCAGCACTCAGGCTTTAGACACCTGTGCAAACCACGGCAGTGTTGTTCACTGCCGTGCCCAAGCAGGGAACTGGCAGTGCTGCAAATACACAGGCAGGTGACAGAAGTCCTGCCAGACAGCATGCAGGGACAGGCTGGTGGTGAGAAGATGAGTAGGACATGGAGGATGCCTGTGGAGGTGAAGGCTGAGCCAAAGCTGTGGTGCAAAACCCCCTCGGCAGTGCAATCCCCTGTGCAAGGATGGGACCTGGACCTGCTGGGTTCAGTGTGTGTGCGAGGGGCTCAGTGTGTCTTCCTGCACGGCAGCAGGGGTGGAGGTTAATGTGGGAGAGGTCTGAGGTGGCCAGGGTGGGTCTGCTTGCTGTCCCTCTCATAAACCTCTGGGTGGAGACTGTTCCTTGGGAAAGCACTTGCCCCACACCATGGTACCCCACAGGGTCAGTGAATCTTCCTCAGATGCAGGTGGATCCCATTGCTGGACCTGAGGATGAGCTGCGATATGAGTCTGGGAGGCTTGGATGGGTCAGGGCAGAGCTTGAAGCGAAGCAGGGTCAGGGCCAAAGCCACCTTCATCTCATTCATGGCAAACTGCTGCCCAATGCAGTTCCTGAGGAGAGGATGACAAATGCTCCTGCTGTAGCCTTCATCCCCAACTGCCCCAGAGCTGGGGTCAGCCCATGTGCAAACCTCTTAAAGCAGCATCTCTGGGGTGCTGGGGGACCTTCATCTGCTTCAAGGATGATGCTACAGCTTATCTAGGAATCCCCTCATGCTACACCAAAATGCACCCAGCTCTGCAGTGGGGTATTGCCGTTGTTTGTTAATAAGCATTGAAAAAAAAAACAAAATTGACAGAACTGGAGATTTCTTCACTAGAGAGTGCTGTATGGCTCCAGCTCAAACCCCAGACACCTCAGGTTATTTTTGACTCTGTGCAGAGTATCTCCTCTTTCATGTTACTGAGATCTCAGTACCCTGAATCTGTGTCAATACAGCAAGGGAATCACAGACTTGGGCCCAGATTGCCTTTGAGGTGGACTAGGTATTACCCCTAAACAAAGGAGTCCCTGTTCTCAATGCAGGCAACAGGAAATGTAAATATCTCCATGGATCCACATGAAAATGGTGTGAAATTCTACAGTAACCACAGAGCTTGGAGGGTGGGAAATGCTCTGAGCTGATGGAGCAAGGTGGAGATCCTGTTATGGAAAGCCTGCTTAAGCTGGCCAAGCCAGCTTGGTTTATGGGAGCTGAGAGAAAATGAGCTTCAGGAGCTTAGCTCTGAGCTAGGCCTCCCGTGCAACGCAGCCTATGTGGGAGGAGAGGGATGAAGGATCTCCCACCTGGAACCAGCAGAGAAAGGCAGGAAAGCATGGGAGTGCCTCTGTGTGGAGTTCTCTGGAGAAAACCTCATGGGATCATACACCTGTGGGAGCAACAAAGGCCATTTGATCAGTGTTGGTTCCAACATAAGCAGCACCAGCTTATCCCCTAGTCCCCAGCATAGGGCTGGATGTGGCCTCTGCTGCCCCAGAGTTGCTGCAGCTGACATTCTTCCCTCTCTGAAGCCAGACAGGTGGGTGAGAAGACGGCACTGATAGCCATGCGGATCTTCCCCTTGGAGACATCCAGATCATCCACTACAGCACCCAAGATGCCTGCAGGCATTTTCTCGTCCATGGCATCAGTGATCAAGTCAGACTCCCACCTGTCAGAGATGCCTGATCTTGCCTCTCCAACGAGCCGCTGCAGAGAGGCAGCTGTGGACCGTCCTTCAGGTTTCCTGGCTATTTCTTTCCTTGAAGCCTCTAAGACATCAGCTTCAAATCACACACTGCTTGGAGGGCTTGGGATTTCCATACCACTTTGGGACCTAAGTCTCTCCGGGATAGCTGAAAGCAGTCTGAGTATCTCTGTGTGACCATGCAAAAGATAGACTGTTCAGCACCTTTCCCAGTACTTTGTTATGTTCAAAGCCTTTGGAGTGTTTGGTAATTTCATTGAACTTTGCATATGGACTGTTGGAATAAGAGAGGAAAAAACCCAAACCATGGTAGAGAGGCAGTCTGCCTTGTTCAAGGGAAGTGGATGTCTGGGTTGAGAGATCATCTTCCCCTTCTTGTTATAAAGTTAAAATACCTCAGGGTCTTCCCACACATCCCGGTTCCTGTGAATAGCAAATATGTTCAGTCCAACCTGACAGCCTGGAATAGAAAAGTGAGAAAAAGCTGGTGACATCCCATGCTGAAGACCCACGAGAGGTGTTTATGGGATGCTATCCCTTCCTCAGCTTTACAGGGGCTGAGGACATCTGGCAGGGGCAGTGCCCAGCCTGTCTGGGCAGGTCACCTGAAACCCCCCATTTCTATACCAGGGGATGAACTTTTAGTCTTTGTCAGGATCAACACTCTGGAAGTCAGTTTTGAGCTGTATGAACACCCCAGTGCCCTGAGGCATGCCCTTGGACTCTCCAGCCACCCTTCTGGGAGAGCTGTGATGGTGAGCTGTGGTGGCCCTGTACAGCCCTTTGGAGAGAGAAGAGTCTGGAAGCCCCATCAGCCCCGCTCCACCCCATCATCTCTAGTGAGGATGTCCCACTCGTCATGGGCAGCAGTGTGAAGGATGAACAAACTCAACAGACCTGCTGGCAAGCTGCGTCCATCAGAAAATGTGACAGGTTTAGAGAGGCATCGGGACACGGAGGGAACTGGTGGGAACAGGCGCAAGCTCTCTTTGATGCACATTGTGGTGTAAGTCATCTTCCCAAGGTCCTCCCTAAAAGAAAACTGGGGGGTCAGGCTGTGTTTGAGTGGCAGCAATGGGGACACCAGCAGTGGGGACTGGGTGGGCTGAACCACTGTGTATCCCATCTCCTATTGGGGTTTCTCCTCCTAGTCCTCCCTTTGCTGCCAGCATGCTACGTGAAAAGCAGAATGCCCCAGTGCAGATGCAGTATAAGGTGGATGAAGTTTCCTTCTCAGGATGAATGAAAAGAGTTCAAAGTAAAGGAATAAGAAGTCCTAGCTCACCACTCAATGGTATCTCGGTCTCCCAAGATCCCCTGGATCTCCTCCCTGCACCTTTGCTGGTGCTCTGGATATAACGACAGGCAGTAAAAGAGCCAGGAGATCCCGCTGGCGGTCGTATCATGGCCCTCAAACATGAACGTGTCCACCTCGGCACGCAGGTCCTCATCGGACAGCCCAACTCCATTTGCATCCTAACAAAGAGGAAAGTACATCATTCTTAAGTCCACATTAATTGGACTTGTTCCTTTGGGTATAATAATAACCTCAGACACTGATGAAGAAGGGCCAGATTTGGTGTCTGTTGTATCTCCCTGTACATCGGGAAGTAAGACAGTAGAAAATATATCCAATACATATGAGGATAGTCAGACCCACTGATTGCTGACTCTGCAGTCAAAAGAGCTATAGAGCTGGACTTTGGTGGGATGCCAGATCCCAGCCCTTCAGAAGGTCACCCCTACCAAGGGTCCCTGTTACGTTTTTCAATAGTTTGGTTTGGACAACTTTTGTTTCAGATTGAGACAGAAAAGAAAGTAGGGGCTCCAGAAGGACAGAGTGAGCAGAGTGTGTATCTCCTTCCTGAACTCCCAATAGCAGCTTCTGTCCAGAGTATCTGAAGATGTCTCTGAAGGTAAAACTACAGACATTAAGAAACAAAATCTCTTGAGAGGGCTACAGACAGGGTGACCCCCTTGTAACCTTTCCAAAGATGTCATTCTTCTCTGGTTTCTTACAGTTCACTTATTTTAAGCTATTAACATGCTCAATGAAAATGAACAAGGAAGATAAAAGTCTGTCCAAGCTATTTATGTTCAGTCACTGCATCTCACACTTTTGTATGTCTTTCCCTTTCAATCCACCTTTCCTTGAGCTAAAATATCTGGAATGGGGAAGGTGCTGCCAGCAGCTCCAGCCAGGGAAGGTGAGCTCCCTGCTGATGCATCCTCAGTGCCACACAGGTATGTTCTTTGGCATTTGATATGGTTATTTCAGACATTCACCTTAGTACAAAGAAGAATGTCCAGAAAATCCAGGTGTCTCTTCTTCTGTATCTTGTCAAGTTCACTCTCACTGGACAGCAACATCTTTCTTTCTTTTATTACCTTATCTGCATAGAAGAATGAACAGTTAGATTCATCCTGCCCCTCCAAAGACCTCACGTACTTGTCTGCTAGGTCAGCAGCTTGGGCTCTGCTTAATGTGTAACCATCTGTCCAGTGCATGCTGGAACACCCCTCTGACCTGTTCTAGATGAAGTGGGGGAGAGGTTCAGATAAGAGACAGGGCTGGGGAGAAAGGGGGAGAAATACCTGTGTGGTTATGGGCCAGCTTGCAGGCATTCTGAAACTCATGGCCTTTGCGAGTCAAGTCATAGAAGATATCCTTGAAAGAAAAAGTCTGGACTCTATTGCTCACAAGGTAGCTCAGATCATAAACAGCTCTGATATAATAGTCTGAGTTGCTGTAAGGAGACCAAGGTTAAAGCTGGTATTAGCAATGTGAGTGGGGAAACAGGAGCACTTGCTTTCCCAGAAGCTGAAAGTTCAAGCTCTGACCTCTGAGTCTGACAGTTGGTATTATAACTGAAGGCGCATTTCATGATGCTGTCTAGTGTCATCAAGCTGACGTCTTGAAAGAGCTCCACTGACTTCTTCTCCATGCTCTTCTTTTCCCATTTATCCTAGTGGTGGAGACAGGGGTAAGGAGGACAGATTTTCACCTATGATCAGGTCATATTTTCCTGACCATCTTCCCAGGTCTACACTGCTAATTACTTACTTTTCTGCAAACAGAGGCCCTAGTTCACTATACAATCTGTGAAACTAATCAAACTCTTCTGTGCATTCCTTTTTCCAGGTTTACCATTACTGGTCTAGGAAAGGATATTCTATCAGTGGTTGATTTTATTGGCAAGCAGATGAAAGAGAGAATAAGTGGAATGGCCAGAGGAATGTGAAAGGAGCAATTTCAGAACTTCATAACTATCCAAAAAGTTCACTGCAACTCTAGGAACCATCTAAGCCCAGTCTCTTTCCCTCAGTCATTCCCAGACCTGACTATTTTCACTGGTGCATAGCTGAAAGGTAAAAATAACAGGGGCGGTGATTCTTACCAGCATCACTTTGACTGAGTCTGACATCAAGTCCACGTAAGATTTCAGCACATCATAGTGAAAGGCTGGAGTGAGCAGCTTCCGATGATGGAACCATTTGGTTCCATTCAAAATCAACAGCCCCTTCCCTGGAGACACAAACAACAAAGGTGCACCCAGCTCCTCCAGACTCTGATCACAAATCTGACGGCCTTGTTATTGCTTTTGGCCAAGCCCAGGCTAATATGCAGTGTCTGGGAGGAGGAATAGTTGATGGCGGAGCCTTTTCTCCAGCCTCTCTGAGGCCATTCACAGCAGCACTCGTTGGGTAGAGGAGAAGCATGCCCATGTGTCCTTCACTGCAACCAGCTGTGCACACCTAACCTACCCCGAAGCCAAACCTGTGATGGCAGAGGCACAGGACTTGCTCTCTCCAATGGGTTTTTCTACTCTAAACGAAATACTTGAGTACCTTTTGCAGCACATGCTGACAGCTGTTGGCAGGACCCTGGAGGACTACCTCAAAGCTGTCTGCATGCCATGAACCCTCCTGTCCTCAGAGTGTCTCACCCCAGCTATCCATGGCAGCTCTCAGTCCCTGAACATACTGAAAGGAAAGTTGTTTTGTGAAGGCCAATGTGTGTGATCCAAGGCAAAGCCACCCGATGTGCTCCATGACTATGTGGGCACCACTGGTACTAAGACTCACACACTCAAAAAAACCCTCTCATTTGTGAGCTGTGGTTTTAGAATAGAAGAAAGTAAAATAGAGGGAGATGAGAGAGAAGTCGTTGAAATGTGCAATACAGCTGAACGGGATAATGGAAGAGAATGACATACCAATCCAGGGAACTAAGAATTTGTAGGGTATATTGGGCTTGACATCTGTAAAACAAAATAGATACCAGAGCGGTATGAATGGCTAATGAATTCAACATTATAAAAAAGAAAATTCAGGATAAATTAACATTAGAGCTCATCCTCTAAATCACAATGTAGAATCAGTCTCATTTCAGTATGTAAAATACTCTGCTGCAAATATGGTGTCAGTGGACTTGATAAAACCAGAGAAAGGTATAACAAAAATGTGTGTGGAATATAACTGGCCATGGCAGTCTCAACGTTAGAACAATAGATGGGGGTTACTGGAGATGTCGATATATGTACCACCCACAGACATCATGCTCCACAGAAAGGAACAGAGGAGAAGACTTAAGATGTCTTCTGAGAGCTATTGCCATGCCAGCTCACCCTTATTACTGTATTTACTGGGAAGCACAGATATTGTGGTGGTAGATGTCACAGAAGACATTAAGACCAATGATAATGGAGACAGTGAACTGGAAGGAATGGGCATGTGGTCACTTTTGCAGGAGAATACAAACTGTGTCATCAAAGCTGGGGTGGCCTGAGGATTTGTGAAGGGGAGAAAAAGAGGAATTGCAATAGCTGTGAAGGAAGCTGGCAAAGGAGACGACTCCAAGCAAGTTTCCCATTATTTTCTCCCTAGGGAAATGTCAAGGACATGACTTCCCAAAACCAGAGACTTACCCATTCGGCCAAGTATGCTTTTGGCATATTCAGGATGGTGGATTATTAGAGAAGGCAAGACTGGTCCAAACCATCTGGGAAAGGCATAGGCATATTCTTCTCCCCATGACACGATCTGATTTAATATTTTATCAGAAGTTATCTGCAATGACAGTTAAGCAGGAACTGAATTCAGGCAGAAAAAGAGGGATGTGACAGGGAAAGCAGAGGTTAAACTTGCCCTCTGATGGTGATCATTCCATCACCTTGGGAAATGGGGAGAGTGGGCGGACACAGCATGGCTTTCCATGCTGCAGGTGGAGACACTACTGGGCATGACAAAGGAACTGTGCGTAGGTGACAAAGTTGTCTGAGCCTCCACATCCCCGCAACACAAGGCAGCTCCATGGGGTGTCCCTAGCTGGGGCATGGCTGCACTTAGGACAGCCAGGGCTCGGAGCATCTTGGGGCTCAGAGCAGCTTGGTGACACACTCAGGAGCTACAGCTGGCATGGGCAATGCCAGGATGCCCAGTGAACAGGGGGACCAAGGCTGTTACAGCTCTGTTCTCTAAATTCAGCAGTGCAAGGTGAGCATGCAACATGAAAGTGAAAACATCTTCACTATAGAAGGATGAAAATGCCTGCAATAAAATGCCATGCTTTTGTGGTCATGTCTTCTTAAGTGGGTGTAGGAGGAGACACTTTTATTGGTAGAAGGTTTAATGCAGAAGAGAGACATTTTATGGTTGCTTGTATTTAAATAATTTCATGAAAGTCCCAGAAATCACCTAAGTCCATGTTTAACCACACGATCCCAAAAAATGTGGCTCTGTTTTTTGCCAAAATGATGCACATCTCATATCCAGGCCTTCTTTCTGCCTGCTCTGCAGAAGTGCTGGTACTCTCTGTGCAAAGAGGTCCTCTCCTGTAGGAAGGAACATGAGCAGGGGACACACACAACCCACCCAGTGCCCTCTCACATCCTGACTGATATCTTCCACATTTGTTGGGACAAACCCACCCCGACTGAGCCCAGCTCTCTCCTTACCAGGTGATTGTGGCCATAGAGCCAGTGTTTTGGGGGACCAGGGAATGCCTCCAGAGCTTTGATGAGTTTCTTCCTCTCCTGGTAGAACTGGATCACCTTCAGCAGCACAAAGATGATACCAAGCACCACAGACAGCTGCAGAACAACAGCAGAAGGTCTGACTATGTTGTCCAGCAGAGATGCCATGCTGGCCCTGCGTCCTGATTCTGCCTTCTCCTGATTGCTTCTCTTCTTCTCCTCCTGTGTCTGTGCCTGGCAGGGAGCTAGGTGCAGATAAAAATCCTCTCCCTCC
This sequence comes from Athene cunicularia, assembly GCF_003259725.1. Taxonomy (NCBI): domain Eukaryota; kingdom Metazoa; phylum Chordata; class Aves; order Strigiformes; family Strigidae; genus Athene; species Athene cunicularia. The sequence continues at coordinate 9,772,950 of NW_020799109.1, forward strand.
TGCTCTGCTGGAGCTGAACCTCGTGAAGTGTTGTTGGCAACAATTTATAGCCAGAGGAACTTCATGGTAAGAGCTGAGTCAGATTGACAGGCAGCCTGATTGCCAGTTGCTCCCACTCAACCTTTGATCTACTTCCAGTGACCTGTGGATAGAGACGGCTTGTTAACAAACAACCTCTACATGTTTGCTTCTTGCAGCAAGTGAAAGCACTCACAGTCATCCATGCCCAGGTGGATGAAGCCATAGGAGGGAAGAGGGAAGAGGTAGCCAGGCTCAGGGTCTAGCTGAGTTCCATGCTGTTCTCAGTCTAATTCAGGTCTGGAAGCCTTTCGTCCGCCTGCGTGAAGTGAGGAACAAATGGGCCACCTCTGCCCAACACATGGGCTGGATGGATCCAGCTGCCTCCAGCTGTAAAAACAGTGCTCTGAGTGACTGCAACATCACACAGCGTCACAGACTATAATCAAGAGAACAGACATAACCTGGTCAGCACATAAGGGGACATGGCCCTGTTTCCAAGAGGTCCTACTGTAGAAAATCTAGGAGACAAGACTACTGCCCAGAAGAATTACCATGTTCAATAGATCAGACAAGGAGAGGGAGAGCAGCAGAGCAGTGAAATGAGCTTCAGCAAGAGTGATGGCATGTCTACCCTGAAAGGGAGTTGTGTGGTAAGGTCATATTCTCTCTACAGTCCTGGTGAGTCCTCCTTCCCCTGTCTACACAGCATCTCACCATGCTCCAAAAAAGGCTCCACATCACCCCATTTACCTCTCCAACACAGTGCTTGGTTGGGCTCCAGGTAGGACCCCTTCTAGCAATCCCTGAGCAGATCCTGCTGGGCTCACATCCCATTGGCACAGAAGTCTGGAATGGCTTGGAAGGAATTTCAGAGTTGGTGGAGGACTTGGGCTGAAAGCCTGCCACATGTGGGTGACTTCCAGGCACATTGCAAAGAGGAGGATCCCCAGATGGCTGAAATAATTTCTCACTTGGATGTCAGGACATTATGGGGATCAAATGGGTCATCAGCTGCTAAACCTGGTAGTGTGATGGACTACTACATAGAGGATGCTGAATTTTATGGGTGTTTCTCTTCATCTTAACATGTCTCTGGGATGAGAGTCTTCTGATGTTTGGACACTTTTCTTTAGTTTTTAGTCTAAATTACATCACAGCCAAATGAAACCCATGTTTTCTGCTAATAGAGTAATTTTACTGGAAAATCTACTGTTTGTCTGGTATTCATTGTCCAGATGTATCCTTTTTATAGCAACAAAGACATGGAGATTGTTGGCCGAAGCAAATCTGCACACCCCCGATGAAAATATTTAAACTTTTTAGACAAAAAGCATATATGAAAAAAATCTTACAAGACCCACTGTCTGGGAATTACCCGAGTCCACAAAAATGTCTGAAAGACAGTGAAGTAAGTAACTTTTCCCTCAGCTGGCTTGTAGCTTATTTGTTAATTAATGATCACAAAGGTGAAGCCCTAGGTACAGATAGTACTGTTTGTATTTCAGTCTCAGGGAGATGTAAAGTGTCTGGCTGCTACAAGCCCATGTGAGGGACTGTTGATATATTGCTCATCCATTGCGATATGTTGCTCATTGGAACAGGCTGAAGGTCACAGCACGTGCCAGTTTGAATGCAACATGGTAAGGTGCCCAGCTGAGAAAGTTGAACTCATCCTGTGCTCTTTGAGAGAAAAGTCAACAGACTGTGGAAATGGTTAGGTGTGATGCACAGCACTCTTCACGAGGAAGCATTGTTAAAGCAAATCTCTTTTCACCTGAAATTTTTACATGCAACGTCACTGAGCTTTCACCCCCTCTTGGGAGCTCGCAGTGCAAAACCCCGTATCTGAGGGCATTTGAGGCAGCTTTACTTTGCATCTGTGCAGATTCCTCTGCTGATACGTACAAACAAATTCAGCAAAGCTTTTTTCCTCTTTGTGGGTGGGTAAAGTAGTGCACAGAGCAGGAAGACTCAGCCTGACCCTCTTTCCAACAGAGGCACTGCAATATTACCTGTGGGTCCTTGCAAGGGAGAGGATTTATCCTCCCGTCATGAGCTAGAGGGTGCTGAGTGCCACTCCAAGACCGAACCTCACAGCCGAACTGTTCATAGAGGGACCCTGTGAGTTCACGTGGCTTCACCTTCCTGTCCCTTGGAGGGATGTTTGTGAGTCCTACTGCTTCTGTTTTGTCTTGGAAGTTCAGCTGTGAATTTTCTGGGTGAACATCAATCCCCCTGCTGACATTAACTAGTGTGCTCCATGGTCTCTATCATGTGCGACATCACTAGTTCTCAGGTGGTGATATTTTGCAAAGGCTTGGGCACGATGTGTTGGAAGTGGCAGTTTCTAACAGTGGCCTCCAGCTCCAGCAGTGATGTTGTTTCAGGAGCTCCTCACACACTTCTGGGTTTGCATCCTGAGGTTGGGAGCCTGGACATTTCCACATAAGATGAGACAACACTGACTTTGAGACGCTTACCATCATGGGTACCCAGAGCGCAAAATGGCATGTCTGATGGCTAACAGTCAGCTCCTACCGTGAATGTCCAGATGCCTGCTAAAGTTTGGGCTGAAGAGGGAGTCTGTCCATTGCTTCTGCATACTGGTAGTAGAAGAATGCTCTAGAAACACACTTTTCTCTTGAATGACATCAACTCTATGATCTACTCTTAGTCTGTTCCTGGGCTGCAAATACCCTTTTGCTAGTCTGCCAACATTGTCTATAACACTAAGTTTCTTCTGCATTTCCCCACAAATAATGGTTGCATAAGTTTCTCAGCTGGGGTAAGATGACCCAGTCAACAGTACAGCCATCTGCATGGCACTGGGCTTTTGCATGGCAGGAAGATGCACTGGAAAGAGTCAATGACAACAGCTGAAAATCTCATATCTCCCCAGACCTGGGTGCTTTGACTGCTTGAGCCCTGATCTAGCACATTTCTTCAGCACCCCTGAACTGGACCCCTGTGACTTACAGTAAGATTGTGTCTCTGGTTCTTCAGAGTGGGAAGAAGAGGAAGGAGGAGTTATATCCTCTGGCTGGCATTTGTCACCCTGCTTTCTCCCCATCGATTGCTGAAATGCTGAGTCCTTTGGGCCAGAGCCACACCAGTCAACAATTTTGAAGTTTAAAGAACACGCCAACCTACCTTGTGTTGCCTTGGAGAACATAGCTGGCAGGTACTGAACAGCAGTAACTTTTCACACACTTGGTCATCTTCATGAAACTAAGTGTATCTCATTATGCCGAGCCAGTTGGATTTGTGTGAAAGTTCAGAGGAGAGTTAAAGATTGTTCTTTAGGGGGCAGAAGGCTGCACTCTGTCAGGTTAGGCATTTCTTAGGGAGGGCTTTGGCCATAGCCAGAGCAAGAGCGACCTGATCTGCCATAACAACTCCACACTTCTGAGCAGGAGCATCTGACTCCAGGGACTTCATGGCCATGGAAGGTGTAGGAGACACATCTAGTACCTCTAGATGTTCCTATGGTCCTCTCCTCTCCTGCAGCACTGTGATTGATGGGCTTCCCATGAGGAGAAGCAGCAGTTCAGGCTGGTTGGCTGACTGGCTGGTGGGCCAGCTGACTGGGAACTGTGTGGATTGCAGTTGCTTTAGAGGCTCCTGCTGATGCTTCTTGTCTACCTCAGGAGGAGGAGGAGGAACATGCAGCACAAGGAGGCACTTTTGGGCTGTCTGAGCTGTAAGCTGCCTTCAAAATGTGCAGCTGACCTAAATAGAGTGGGCAGATGAAGGGTGTGAGGAGAGAAATGTTACCATGCACTTTCTCTTGTTATCAGATAAGGTCACAGGGAGAGTTTGGACAGGTCTGCCATGATGCTTGGGATTAACCTTGAAGTTAGGTTCAAGTGGCATATGCTATAAGAGACCCCATTCCCCATCTCCAATGAATCATGGACTCTGCCCCAAAGCTGTCTCTCCTTCAGGCTTTTTTTTCCCCCTCAACCAGCTCTAAAATGGCCTTTAGGCTCACTCAGAGACCCCTCTCTAGGAAAAAGTCCATAAACAACTAGCCTCTTGTCTGGCCTTGTCCGTGACTATGGAGGGAGGAGAAGAGGAGCTCCATGGGGCTGAGAACATTGCAAGGTGGGATTGCTACTGTGGGTCCCTCATGTGAAGACCTGCAGAACACTCATAAATGCAGCAGTGTCATGTAGGGTGCCTTACAAGGTTCATGTAAGGCAAACAGGGAGAGTTGGGGGTTGAGCCTTTGGTCAGCACCAATGGAGGTGGTTTGGTGTGTCCCATGGCACCTACCCCAATTACCAGACTCTCTGATTTGGATCTATCTGGCACCTTTCAGCAATCACCTACAAAAAACCTCCGAAATCCCCCAAGACCCACAGGTGGAGGGGCCAAGCCAGTGGAGTTGCTGGTGTGTCCTCAGATGAAACTTCTATGACAACACAGAAATTCGCACTGGTGACAAAGTCTCTGGGCAATGGTTTTGACCATGGATTACTGTGCAGGGTGTGTGTGTATCCATCTGGGTCCCAATAGATATTTAATTACCACTGACAACTGTTGAGTGTGGAGCCAAGGAGATATGGGTAGTCTTGAAGGTCAAGTGAGATGTCAAGCATTGAGCTGATAGGGAGGGACAACTGAGGACAAAGTGGCTAAACGTACATTGATGGGGATTTGGATCAAGAATCTGAGCTTGGGTGATAGCAAAACTGGATGCCTAATCCAGCCTTCAGTCTCTACATTTTCTGTTTCACTAGTGGAGGGGAGAGAAACGCCTTTCTCATGTATTTCAGAGATTTCATGGCAAGAGGGCCCATGTATATTTTGTGTGACACTCTTCAGCACAGCCTGGAGAAGAGAACTCAGGGGTTTTTGCAGGGGAAGAAATAATGGAATTTCAAAAGGGAAAGTGAAACAGGCACAGAGCCACAAGTGGAGAAAAGTGAAAGGGAACAGCACTGGTCTGGTCATCATAAGGGACTGGGACAAGGCCAGAAACAGTCTGACTAGCACTAGGAGAACCTATAGCCCTGTTGCTCTGAGGCATCCTGACTGAAGTACAGAGCCTCTGAAAGAAGATGTCAGCATGAAAAAGCAGCTACAAGGGCCTCCTGATAGCCAGAGAGGTATGGGGCAGTTGGTAGGGTGTACAGGAGCTTGGCTTGACCTTCTGGACATCTGAGTCTGACAAAACTACAATTGAGTGTTAAAGGACACTTGGAAGATCAAATATTTGCAAAGAGACTCTGCACAGTTGGCTTGATACTGTGAGTGTCCACATGATTGCTGTATATGCCATGACAGGTCAGGCTATAAACATAAAAAACCCAAACTGTTGCACTGAAGAATTCCCATCCTGTACCACAACCATGGACACATCAGGCTACAGAAGTTGCTTTCAGGGTTTTGGGACTTTCCCCACTTAATTTAGACACATAAAGAGAAGAAGGAGAGGATCTTCCTCACTGATTTAACTCATACTGTTGACATTCATTGCAGAAGAACTGGTTTACTGAGCTGGTGAAATTTATGTGGCAAATCGGTACTTTGTCCCAGAGTGTGACCTTGCAGCAGCTGCTTTCCCAGGTTGTGCCTGTGTTTATTCAGATAGGAAGAAGAGTCCAGGCCCATCTGTCCCTGTGTGTTCCTGCAGCGCTTAGTGCTGACAGATGAAATGTAGCTGTAATGCCAAAAAAAATAATAGTGTTTCAAGCTTCCAAACACATGATATATGAGGAAATCGCGGCAAGACACCAGCAAGTGTTGCAGAGTAATGTGTGCTGCCTGGATCCCATCTGACCACACATGTCTCGAGGATGAATTTATATCTGGAAGCATTTAATATAGCTGTCTTACAAATATGTTGCAATACTTATTTAATTTGCAGGCTGCTCCCAGTGTTAAATCCCAGTGGGGTTCAGATGGAAATTGCCGGTACCAGCTGATAATGGCTTTGCCCAGAGAGCGGTGTGGGTCCTGTGCAGGGACCGCATTCCCCCTGCTCTCGCCACTGGTTCTGCTGCTCCTGTCATGCCTGGCAGTGTGTGAGAAAGTACCACCACCGGAATGCAATGGGTGAGTACCCTTTGTGTGACTGGGATGTGGCTGTACAGCTATTATGACAATCTCTGTGGGAAAAGGAATAACTCTGTGAATAGCTGGTGTCTTTGCTCTGCTGTTATTGAAATGCCAAGCTGTAGCAATAAGAAAAATCCGAGATCTTTTTAACTGAATACAGACTTATCCTGTATACATGCCACATAGCCCCTCTCCCAAGTTCTTGTTAAATTAGCTATCTGAAGGTCTGAATGAGGCAGTCCAAGGTCAGCTCATCATCTTTGCAATTACCCTTTCTCCACAAAATAGAGAAGGATTAAAGAATACGGTAACCTCTCTGCATCCAGTCCTTGACTGTCTTTACTGCTCTGAGTTATACATCCCATGTGACCAGGTCTTTTTATTACTACCATGTCTCTAATATCTAGGAGGGGAAAGGTAACTGGGGGGAGGCGCTCTCAGAAATTACATTCTGGAAAGATCTGTCTTGCTCTGGCACTGGGACACTGTTGCCCCAGAAGCCCTGTTGCAGTCTCAGCCCAACTGTGCAGTTCAAAAGCAGAGCAGCCATGGAAGATGTGGGACACGGGATGCGGGATGTGGGATGATGCGGGATGTGGAATGTGGGATGCAGGATGCGGGATGTGGGACACAGGCCGGCTGGCCTGGCTTGCAGTGCTGGCCTGCGTGGCTCGGAGAGACTGGGAGCTGGGCTGCCATGTGTGGATTATTTAGAAGAGTTCCTGGCCTTGGAGGGTGTTAGCACCAAGAAGAACTTTGTGGGCAGGTCTGATGTTGGGTTTGGGTATGGGACTGCAGGGGGAACTGTGTTCTGATCCCTTCCCGTGCCAAGAAGCCACAACAAAGAGATGAGGATGGGAATGCTGCAGAGCACCTTTCTTTTTCCTCCTCAGATATGAAGGGACAGATTTTTAGTGAATCCTAAAAGTCATGTAGGGAACAATGACCGAACAGGGTGAAGGCAGGAGCAGCCTGGCTTTTCCTTCCTAGGGCCAGGAACATTCACATGTTGGACAATACAGTTGGGAAAGCAGCAGTGCAGCCCTTCCTCTACCCCTGATTCAGTTCACTCCCAAAATCCAGACCAGAGGTCCCCTGCTGTAACCTTACATCACTTTCATTAGATTCTTTGGGCTTTTGGATTATGCAGCAAAAAAGGTGACCTGCTCCTAAAACCTCTGAAAAGGCAGATTCCCCAGGCCACCTATGTCAGGGCTTAAGAAACCTTAGGGAGTGTTTTATGCTATGTAATGGGCATCTCCCTAAATGCAATTTAGCAGCTGCCATTTATTTACATGAGGACTGTTATGTCAAGTTCCCTTAGTTTGATCCCCTTTTACCTACTTACTTTCAGTAAGTACACCATGATTTCAGCCTTGCACTCCTCATCAGATGTTCTTGCTTTAATCTCTCACATTTGCATTCCTAGGTTCATCCACTCCTTTTTAGATAGCATTTTTTTCAAATCTTATCTTTAAAAGAAAATTGAATCCAATGTAGAGATGGATGTCATTTGCTTCTAGTGACTTCAGCTATTCTGATTAAAAATGTTCTCATTCTACACTTCAGAATATGTAGGCAAGGTACATTTTGGAGTAAATGCAGTTGCCTTTATACTTAAATCTCCAAACAGGGTTGAAGGACAGTGTCTCATTTCATCAAGTGAAAGGAGATGCAAGTGAAAAATTTTTGAGAAATATTTGTGTTTATGTATCCACGTATGCTGTTTTCTTTGATTACAACAGAAAGATATTATTGATTCGTATTACCTTTGTCAGCCTCTAAAGCTACAAAATGCCTTTTGGAGAGATTGCTGCCTATCAGTCATTTCCAGTCTTGGTTTTGTGCAACAGCTGTGCCTGCTCTTGTGCTTTGTGCTTGTTCTTATGGACTTGCATTCCATTCATTTCAGTATTTTTTCAATTTATCAAGATAATTTTGTATCCTAATACCGCCCTCTAAAGAGCTTACAGCGTCTCATAGTTTTATAACATTTTACATTTTAATAAGTATACCCTGTCTCTCTCCATTGCAGAGATATCTCTGATTTCAACTCGAGAGCTGCACCTCGTGTCTGAAGAGAGAACAGGCAGCTGGAGTGAGCAGGCATTTGCCTGGGCTGCCCTGGTGTAGTGGCTGCAGCTGCGTGAGCATCCTCTGCAAAGTGGCCTCTGTACCATCATGCTCACGTTCCTGCTTCTTTGAGAGGAGCTGGCTCAGGCCGAAATAAATTGGATTAACTCAGAAGCGAAAATAAGTTGAATTGGGATTCAGTTTTCCTGGCACAGGCAGAAAGCCAACATTGCTGAAGGGCAGGTAATAGAGACGAAAAAAGCACGTGGAAAAGCACATTTACTGAGAAATCTTATTTTCATTTTACTTTCTAGTCTTGATCCTTATGTATATAAATGAGGGCAATGGCTAAGACTGCTTGCTGATTGAGCTGCCATTTGACAAGGACTGCCTTTACACATAAATATATTTTCAAAATTTATCTTTCTCAATATAAGTTCACATTTGTTCTTTTGGTGGAATTCATTACAAAGGAAGGGAGTAGCATCATCATTCAGATTGTAATATGGGGATCAACAAGTTTCTAATTTTTTTCTTAAGAATATATTTTTCTTCCTGGGAGACTTTACCTCCAGAAAGTCCTGGTTTTCAAAGCAAGAAGAATTTTGAAAAGAGAAATGGTATTTTGAATCTCTTCTTTTAAGCCCAGAAAATAATAATCAGGCTAGAATAAATTCTGGCCTACTCTTGTTTTTTTCATGTGCTTTTTTGCCAGATAGTATGGCATACAAAATAATCTGCCATATTCTTACTCACCCAGTCAAGCTAAGGGAAGTAGTGTAACCCCAATGGCTCACTCTGGCCCCTGAGGTCCACCCTTTCCCAGGCTTCATTCTTGTTCTCTCATGAGAAGTTGCTTTAGTTTTTAAACTATTGTTTAGTTATTATTTATTTTTAAATTATTATTTTTTTGAATTATCAATTCAATATCACAGATTTTCAAGTCTTTTGCCTAAAAAATAGTAGGTCTTCGGGCAAACCCTTTCTGGGCAGCTGTAGTGCTCTCAATAAGCAGGATGGACTCATGAAGGTGTGTGCAGGAGTGATGAGGTTGGGGGATGCTTCCAGCACTGCCAATGGCTCATGATGCTGATGGTTCATGAGCTGCCTGGTCTGGCAGATGGTCTGCAGCTGCTTTCTCAAGGTGATGATAACAGTGAAAAATTGTCCTCTTGCCTAGGTGGCTTGGGCTCTGCACAGACCTGCATATCAAACTTAGGCTCTGAATCCAGATATCTGGTGCCACTAAACCTTTCTTTAGCTTTAAATTCTCTGCCCTTTTCAAACTCTAAGTGTGAATTTTAAGTTGCACTTGCAATTTGCTCCTGTTCCCACTGGTGGGATGTCTGTGTGTTTTTATGGCCCTGCAAAATAGTTTCCATGGGTATATTTTCCATGGACATAAAGAGGAAAGGAGTTCCTGGTGGGTCACAGCCCAGGATCAGCTTCATTTGTGGCCAGTTTTGTTCATTCAGACTCTGGCTATGGTGGTTGGACCACAAACTCCTTCAGGTCTCAGCATAGGAGGAGAGAGGAAAGGGGCTTGGTCGGTACCTCCTCTTTCCTGGCGGTTATGTACTGTCTCAGCTCACTGGATGACAAACTGTAGCTCAGGTCTCACTTAAAATGGCAAATTAAAGGGATTACAATCCATTAAAGGTGGGGAGAGGAATGGCAGGTACAAGGTGATGCAATCTTTCTCCATCCTCCTACCATCAGAGCACAGGCCTTCTGCTGGTGAGCCATCTGCCCTGTGGCCTTCTTGGCACAGGGGCCACCAGCCTTATATAAATGCTTTCCTCAGAATTCACTATTTTACTGCTGCCACATGTCCTTGGTCATTGATACGGGCCATTTTTGCAATCTTTGCTTTATGTCCCTGGAACAGCCCTAATTTAGTAGTAGAGGCTCAGCGAGTTTGCAATGAACTTTTACCCAGTGACCTTGAAATATGATTAAGCATAACTGAAGAAGTGAGGTGAGTTTGCAGCTTTTACCCAATTAACTTTTACCCCGTGACCTTGAAATGTAACTGAATATAAATGAAAAAAATGGCTTTTATCAGCTTATTACTTGCCATATCACTGAGGCTGTGGCTGAGCAGCTGTGAGCCAGGTGCATTCACTGCTTTCCACCAGGATCAGAGCCTTATCGGGGGAGAGAAATCATTGCTTTCCTTTAATTTATTCCAGGATATGGAGTGACCCAAGGTTTTGCTAGCTATGGATGCAAATCCACAGCAGGGTGGGTATCTTCTGGTATTTTTGGTGTACTCAGGCTTAACAAAGTTGTAACCGAATTCAGGGTGAAGCTGGATGATGCAGTCTTGTCCTTTGTCTTACCCATGCACGCAGGTGATTTTCTTTTACCATTTCTTCTGAAATGGGATATTACTGAATCACAGGAGTTGATTCAGGGCAGCCTGTAGGTTTTGCTCATAGGTGGAAATAATTTGTAGCTTGGGTGCCTGGAGCACCATGAGGTATGGAGATCAAAGGTGAAGCTGGCTGATGGATGTGTCTTCTCAAGACTGCTTGGCTAAGCCAGCACCCCATGGCGGGCAGGTTTTATCGACGGCGGCTGGATGTGCTGGCACAGAGGTAGGTGGAGGGGACACACGAGGGGTTTGTGGGGGGCTTGGCGGTAGCTGTGGTTACAGCTGTGGTTAGAGGAGGCACCTGGGCAACCCTATTTGCACAATATACGGGCCTGCTTTTTGCAGGTTCTCAGTTACAGCTGTTCTGAGGACACCTTTGGTGTGACATTTGCAGTGGGTTGGTAGTATGCTAAGAGCAAGGGATGACACGAGTTGTTTGTATTATGTCTATTTTTTATTGTGGGCACCCTTTGTATATTTAAAATTAAAACTGGACAAAACATTATGTTTGATATAACCTTCCATTAATGGGGCTCACCGGTGACTGGCTCATGGTGTTGATAGTCTAGCACAGTGTATCGCACAAAAAGTTCCTCCTGTTTCCCCTGCTGCTTTCTATCTGCCTTATCTCTGCAGATGAGAGCTGTATGAAGTCAGCTGCTGTCTTACTGCACAGCAGCCTGCTCACAATGCCGGAACCGCTGTTGACATCACCATGACACTAATTGCAACAGCAGCATTTGGGATTTCCCAGTTTGATACTTTCTGCCCCAATAATGACTCCTGCAGAGGCAAAGGACAGCTCACTTGTGTCCTCCAGCGTACTTCAAGCATACAACTCTCATAACTTTATCAGCTTACAAAAAATAGAAAAAAGAAGAATAAAAAGCCGCCTAAGTATCAGAACTCCTCCCTTGCAGCTTTAAATTAAGATTGCACATTGGACCCCTGTTAAAGGGTTGCCCATGGAAGGAGATGCTGCGTTGGCTGCAGCTGGAGACACACACGCAGGAGTCCAGCCAGACACCCCCAGGGTTGCCTCTTGCTGCTTATGGGTTTCCTCTCCATCTCCCATTTCTAAAGGTCTTTTACACCATATTTGTGGTAAAGTGGGAAAATATCAGTAATAAAAACTGATGCAGCTGCTGTTACAGGAATAATTATTGGTTTATTAACACAAAAATTACAGAATATTTTTGCAGTTTAGGCAGAATTTCAGAGCCCAAACTGGAATCAGTGTTTCCAACAAAGCAGACACACATTGAGTGTGAGAAGAGAGACAGAGGTCTGCCACAGGCTGTTCCTGCTGCAGGAGAGGAGAGCTGACCTCTAGGCACTGAGGAAGGTGCTGATGACAGAGCAGGGCTGGGAACCGTTAGTTTCAGCCACGACATGAGTGCAAAGGCAGGATTTGGTAAGGAGGAAGCTGGTGGGACCTGCAGATGTTCCCAGGCCAGGCCAGCCCTTATGGGAGGACAAGGGGACAGCCAGAGAAGAGGCCTGGCCATGCCCAGCTGCTCCAAGAGCAGTGCTCGCAGAGCAGATGGCAATGAGTCTGTGCAAGGTCACCTAGGCTGGCTGGGCCCAGGCTGAGAGGGCTTTCAGCTCATGGAAGAACCACAGAAATCAGGAATCCTCATGCTCAAATCCTGCCCTGCACTTTTTGTCCCAGAGAAACATTGTCCCGCCATCTGCTTGGTCCCTTCCTCTGGCGAAGGCAGGACGTTTTCCAGCATCAGCGGATTTTCTTTAGATACAGGTGAATCCCATTCTTGGAGCGAAGGATGATCTGAGGTATTTTGCAGGGAGGCTTGGCGGGGTCAGGAGAGAGCTCGAAACGGAGCAGGGTCAGGGCCAGTGCCACCTTCATCTCATTCATGGCGAACTGCTGCCCAATGCAGTTCCTGGGGTAAAACAGAGCAGCTCAACCACGACATCTCAGTGCTGGGCACAGCAAATCCCTGTGGCCAGAGCCCAGCACTCACACCAGCACACAACCCTTCCCCTCTGCAGCTCTGGGGACCCCAGGCAGTATTTTGGGTAGGAAAAGCAGGGCATGGACTGAGCAGGGGGAATCATGGGGAGCATCTGGAGCTCCTGGATGTGTGTTCAATGAGCACTAACAGGGAGGGGAGATGGGGAAGCCAAAGGAGACACCAGCAGAGCCGAGGTGGTTGGTCCCCAAGCAGGGGGGTCTACAACATTCTTGTCTTGGCGGGGTGAGCACAGGATGAAGGGCAGCACTGGGGCCAGGGGAGAAGGGGGAATCAAAGGGTGGTGCAGGGGGTGGGATGGGGTCTCTTCATCAAGGAGAGGAGAGTAGGTGAGCCAAGGATGCTGCAGGCTCCCCACACGATGCCAGCAGGATGCTCCACAGCTTTGGGACCTGGTTCCCTACCCTCAGGAGGGGCCAAGGATGTTTCCTTCCCATTTAGCCTGTTGGTATCAGAACCTGCGGCACAATGCTTGTAATATGGTCATGAATTGTTTAATGCTGCAGGACAAGGACTTCAGGTGGTGGTCTCTGAAAGCACTCTCTAAGTGCTTCCCTGAGAGCAATTATAACAGCAGCTTTTCAGGCTCAGCAGTTTCCAGGGTTGCATTTTTTGTCTCCCTCTTCAGTGTTCAATACACCTTACCTCATTCCAGCAGAAAAAGGCAGAAAAGCGTGAGAGTGTCTGCCAGAGATGTTCTCTGGGGAAAACCGCAAAGGGTCGAACACCTGTAAAGGAAGAATATATAGCAAGAGAAAGCGAATATTTAAGGAACACAGTACTGACTGGTATCTTCAGAAACATGACACCCCATAATTTCTGAACAACCCCATTGGAGAGAGAATTCATTCTGAGGTGGACTGAAACTCATACACCTGCTTTCCACTAAGCCTGGCAGCAGTGTTGCCAAGACAAACCAGACATAGATATGCTGAAAAACACGAAGCTGGGATTCAATTCTCCATGTGTAGGCTGAGAAAAAAATCATCTTTTTGCCTGTTAATACAAGCTCTTTGGAGCACTCTGTCTTACCGTTTGGGCAGCACCCAGCCCTCATGCTGCTGTCTGACTGCCCTGTGCTGCAGCTGGTCGAGACTAACACAAAGCAATTGCTGCTCAGCATGACTCCTGTGGGCAAAGATGTTTGGGAGCAACGGGAGGCTCTGCTCTCTTGCTAACACGTGGGGGTAACATTGGAAGAGGCACAACATAAATGAGAAAAATTATTAGAAGGGCAAAAGAAAACTCACCAGAGGGTCTTTCCATACTGCAGGGTTTCTGTGAATGAGATAAATGCTTATCGCGGCAATGCTGCCTGTAGAGCAATTGAGGAGAAAAGGGGTCAGTGACAAAGAAACTAAAGGGAAGGTTGCAGCATGCTCACACAAAGGTCTGTCTAAATCGTCATGGTCTTATCTGTCAACTGGAAACCTTTGAGGGTTTTGTCATTGGCTTGAGAGAAAACTAAACATTCTTCCATTTGTTTAGTTGTAAGCAGCCAAACAGTGGAAATGAGGAAGGCACTGGCACTGCAGGCTCATCGTCCCCCCACCAACACTGCCCACTTGTGTGTCAAATCAGAGAAGGAAAGGAGCAGCACAGGGCAATCTGCATGCTGAGAGTTGGGATGGGACTAGTCCCTGTCCCTCTGCGACTGCTGTTTGCCAAAATGGGTGAACCATGAGCTTGTGCATGGCCAGGAAGAGAAGGGGCTTTTGGCACAGGCACAGCTGCCCTATAGCGATGGTGGCAGGAAGGATGTCACAGGGATGCTGCTGTACAGCCCAGACCTCAGTCTATCAACGGGATGCCAACATCTGGACAGTGCTATCTGAGTGTCTGTGCCAGCAAGGAGCAGGTCACAGAGGCAGGGCTGTCACCTTTGTTCTGTGGCAGGCAGTGAGGATGCGGCTGATGCCCAAGAGCACAATTCTATGAAGTGGGAATGGGGTTTACAGACCTTCTGGCAAGGTGCGTCCATCAGGAAAGGTGATGGGTTTGCTGAGCTGCCGGGACACACCGGGAACTGGTGGGTAAAGGCGAAGGCTCTCCTTGATGCACATGGTGCTGTAAGTCATCTTGCCCAGGTCCTCCCTGCCGGGACAGAAACAGGCTGAGCCCCATGACCACCAGCCCCCTGGGCAGATCCCCTTGCAACAGATGGGGTGTATGGAGGGACCCACAACGTCCAACCACAGACTGATGCAAGCTGGGCACCCCAGGACACCTCTGAACAGCCTTAACAGCCTCTGAACAAGCTCAAGTGCAAAGTGACAGCAGAAGGTGAAAAGCCACAACTACAACATCCTGTGAGAATGCTGGAGAGAGCAAAGAGTGATGTTGGTGGCCCAGATCTTGCACGGCATCCAGCATGTCCCTCCTGGTCTGGGGTGGTTTGTCTGCCCTGGTAATATGAGCCCTGAAGGACAGGGAAGCAGATTTAGCTGAAGGATGCAGTGTCTGCTCCATCCTATGAAGTCCCTGTGCATGCAGCTACCTTTAGCACCCCAGCTTTCAAACCCTGAAGACATTGCTCACTTAGAAATGGCAGCAATGGGAAAAACGTTACCAGCTGAGGAAACGTGCAACCTTACCACTGGAGTGTCTCCCGGTGTCCCAGGATCCCCTGGATCTCCTCCCGGCACCGTGCCTGGTGCTCGGGGTGTGACGCCAGGCAGTACAAGAGCCAGGAGATCCCACTGGCTGTTGTGTCATGGCCCTCAAACATGAATGTGTCCACCTCGGCACGCAGGTCCTCATCGGACAGTCCAGCTCCGTTCTCATCCTAACAGTCCAGAGACACTTCAGTGGCCCATACATATAAAAATGATATCCCATATATATAAAAATGATATATAGGATAAATAGAATACAAATAATATAGACCATATATATTATAGTGGTCCATATATATATATAGGCAATGACCCTGGGATATGTATAAACAAAATCAATCTCTATTTAGGCTGAATTCAGGGCCAGTTTTCCTTCACTTATAAAACTCTTTATCCCCACCATATTAAACCACCAGGACTATGATATCCCTCTGTGTGATGCATTCCCCAACAGATGCTACCAAGATTTCCGTGATGGAAAATGATCATCTTGGCTCCTCCTCAACGGGGCAGGACTGGGCTAATTTATTATAATGGCTTGTGCACTCCTGAGGGACTCTGGTGGTTTGTGGCACCCCTGCAAAGAGTGACTGGCTTTTCACAGAATCATTCAGGTTGGAAAAGACCCTTGGGATCATTGAGCCCAACCATCAGCCCTAGTCTACAAAGTTCTCCCCTACACCATATCCCTCAGCATCTCATCTAAATGACACTTAAAGACATCCAGGGATGGCAACTCCACCACCTCCCTGGGCAGCCTATTCTACTGTCTGACCACTCTTTCTGTGAAAATTTTTTTCCTAACGTCCAGTCCCCTGCTGCCCTGCTGCACACCCACTCCTCACCACTCACTTTGGCACACAGCAGAATGTCCAAGAAGTCCAAATGTCTCTTCTTCTGGATCTTTTCAAATTCCTGTTCATCTTTAAGGGACTCCTTTCGCTCTTGTATCACCTTGTCTGGGGAAGAAAGGGTTGAAGGTTCAGTAGGGGCAGCAGCTGCAAAATCATGCTGCAAATGCAAAGCTCACCAAGGGGGTGACCACCACTCAGTACATGATGCATTTGACGTGAGCTTCTGCGTCTCAGACAGCTTGGTTTTTCAGCAGCATGGCAATAAATGCTGTGCACACCGCCATCCTTTTCTGCAAGCTTCTTTGTCCACCCCAGACTCCGCAGCCTATTTTACCCTCCCCTCCTGTATTAAAATCACACCTGGCCTGGAAAGGAAAATCATTCCTTTCATCAGTGTTGCCTGCAACACACATCTCTTGTCTCACCAGTGTCTGGTCATTTAACAGGAGCGTTCCCAGAGGAAAATTTCTCCATTAGTCCGATTTAATAACCCAGGAGCTGTGTGAGCCCCTTGCTTCATGTCTAGATCAGATCACTGCTGCAAGCAGCTGCTCTGCTTGGATCCCAGCTCCAAGCCTCTGGGCAGGATCACTGCATGGGCAAGGAGGTAACTTGATTGCCTGTAGTCAGCCACCACTTACCCTGTTTGAAAGCTTTGGGAGAGGATGAAGAAAGGGAATACCTGTGTGGTCATGAGCAAGCTGGCAGACCTTCCTGAACTGATATCCGTGGGGGCTGAGCCAGTAAATGATGTCATTGTGGTACGGGAAGATGCGAAGGCGCTGGTGCACCATGAGGCATAGGCTGTAGACAGCCTGGATGTAGGTGTTTTTCCTGGGGAGAGGGGAATGGTGGAAGTGTGTAAATTCGGGAGCATCATGACAACTAATTTACCCATTTCTCTTCTGAGCTGCAAACTTTCTGCTAGGGTTTGGGGGCAGGCAGCACTGACCTGTTGGTCTGGCAGTTGCTGTGACAACTGAAGGCACATTTCATGATGCTATCAAGAGTCATCAAACTGACATGCTCAAAGAGCTCCACTGGTTCCCCATCTGTGACCAGCTGTTCCCATTTATCCTAGGGCACAAAGGAGACAGAAATGAGAAGGCATGGGACAGTTCTGCACAATGTGGAGTCATCCTCTGGTTAAATGAGTGCTCATCTAGGGATACATCCCAGAGAAATGGAAAAAAGAAGAGGATCTCTTAGTTGCTGTCAAAATCCCAGTGAAGGGAGGAAGCCAAGAGCAGGATAGTTAATACAAGATTTGCCTTAGGCAGCTGTTACTCTCGAATCCTGGCAGCCTTGAACCCTGGTACACCCTACCCTGGGGCAAGGACACCCTGGAGAAGCCCAGGATGGGCTCGCTGTTGGTGATAGGGTGTGTTACCAAAGTCTTTCTCAGAGTGCAGCGTCTTTCCTGCACAAGAGCAGCACATGTCAGTATTGGGCTTCACCAAGTCTGTTCTCAAACACGTATGAGTTTGGTGCCTAAGTTGCAAACTTCTGACCAAGCTTTTTCCTCCATCCCATGATCTCTCTGCTGCTGTGCTTTTCCAGTATATAATATAGGAGCTCTTGCTCAGCTCTTCCATAGGGGATCCTTAGAGAAAATCTAAGTGTCTTTTTTGCCTGGCAGACATGAAATGATTCTCCGTCCCTTCGTGGCTGCAAGGAACTAGTGGACTCAAAAGCTGAGAAAGGAAGGAGATGGAGGAGTACACTCACATCTGAGCTCCCACAGCATGAAACCAGGCTAGGGAACAGGGCTTATATGGACAGACATGTCCTTAGCACATACAACGATTGCCACCTGGTGGCATGGATTCCCACAATAGGCACTTTGCATTGTCTGCAAGGAATTATAAACTGCCAGGCACTTGTGTGCATTGCAAAAGCCCTCCTGGCTCTCCAATCCCCAGCTCCTGGCTGGTCCCTGGGCTGGAGGGAGGGAGGACAGCCAGGATCCATGGAAAACTGCTGGGGAGGTTGAATGGAGTGAGGCAAAGGAGAAGGAATAGATTTGACACCCAAACTCACAAAATCACACAATCACAGAATCATCTAGGTTGGAAAGGACCTTAAAGATCATCTAGTCCAGCCGTTAAGCTAGCACTGACAATTCCCAACTACACCAGATCCCTCAGCGCTGTCGGTAACTCCTGCTGGTCCACATGCACAAAGTCCCTCACTTGTCATTCACGCTGGTTTCCACTGTGCCCAGCACTCATGGATGGAAGAACAGTGCAGTTTCACTGTCTATTAGCCAAGGCAAGGATTGCAATCCAGTCACGGGTATGCTGACAGGAAATGATACCTTTTAACCTTAGGTCACAGTATAGTTCTGCTCCAAACTGTATATTTTGAGGATTTATTACGCACCTTTTTTTACTGCAATTCTTCATTTACAAAAACACTTTATAAGCAGCTGCAGTTGGGATTGAGATTATGCACAGTTTGTGGATGGCAGTAACATTTAATCCTCAAATTTTAGCCCCAGAGCCCAAAGCAGTATCAGAGACAGTCCCTGCAGGGAACTCACAGGCAGGGATTTGTGGTGGCTCAGAAAGCTTGACTGCCAGGACACAGCCTGTCCGTACAATTACCAGGTTGTGAGTAAGAGCACTGCAAGAAAACCCTGCTCCAGCATTTACCTACTAAACAGCCAGTATCAGGGTAAAGGAAACAGGGCAGAGAAAGGAGGATCACATGAGAGTCCTACCAGCATCACATTAGTAGACTCTGCCATCAGGGCCACGTATGGTTTCAAGATGTCATAATGAAACCCTGGAGTCAGGAGTTTTCGATGTTGGTGCCATTTTGGTCCATGTAAGATCAGCAACCCATTCCCTGTGGAAACACAGGCAAGGCATGTTTTGCTGGGCACAAGCAGGCTGCTTTCACCTGCCTGCAGATGCGGCCTCTGCCTGCAAGGACCATGATTAAATCTGCTGTCTGAGCTGCTATGAGAGAGTATTTCCAAATGCTGCCACCAGCTCCAGGGTTCCCAGGGCCAAGCAGAGCCCTGCTCACTGAAATGACACAGCGCTGCCTCTGAAAAGAAGCACCAACACTGCTGGAGCTGAGAGCTTCAGATCACCAGATGTATTTTTCACCAGTCCTCCACTGAATCTGAGCTTTTCCCATCACCACCCTTTGCTATCTGTGGATGTGTAAGTGGTTCTCATATGTACATATGACTATGTCTGAACTTTCTTTCCTTGAATTACAAAAAATAATGTTATTCAGTACCTTTTAAAAAATGTAAAAATTTCAGGAAGCTTTTAGCTATAACTGCCTCAAGGAACAAACAGAATGCTGTTTATTTATAGCATGATCTTGACTAATTTCAGAATCATTCCTGGTAGACAAAGCCCTGGGAATACATACCGATCCATGGGACAAGGTGTTTATAGCTGATGTTATCTTTGGGATCTGTAAAAAAATAATCAAGAAAGAGAAAATAAAATGGTAAATGTTTCAGTAGCATCAACCCACTGGTTTGCACCTGAAAGCTCTCTCTGGGCTTTCACTTTTGGTTGAGTATGAAGCAGAATTGGTGTCATCCCTGCAGAATTCATCAGTATTTCACAACAAAACAACATCATTTGGCCCAGTTGCAAAAAATGCTTACAAAAGCAGATGCCCAGAGTGGAGTAAACAAGAATACTAGTAGTCCAAAGTCTAGATAAATGATCAACCCACCCAGACAGCACTGTTTCACACCCTTCTCTCTGGAGGCACTAAAGATACAGCTCTACAGTAGGAGCCAGGGGTCTGTTTAGAAAAAAGCTTTCAGCTGCCTTCCCTTTGCTGGGATCAGGAACCAAGAAGATAACTTTTCAAGGAACACTTGAGGAAGTCTCATTTGTCAGATTTGGAGAGGCCCCTGTCACACCCATAGCCCCGTGCCTGATGCACCAAGGGCATGGTATGAAGATGTATTTCTCCATGACTTTAGATGATTTCTGCAAGACAAGCTCTCTGCAAAACCCTGCCTTGCTGTGAATTTTTAGGCTGGCATGGGAAATCTGCAGGCTATTGTTGTTGCTCCATAGCTGAAGCCACCATCTTCTCACCTCCTCTGGCCAACAGAGCCTTGGCATAGTCAGGATCGGTGACAACCAGGAATGCTGAGAAACTCCCAAACCAGAGAGGGTGAGCATATAGGTACTTCTGTGCCCAGATCTCCACCTTGTCCAGCACCTCTTCCTCCTTGAGAAACTGTAGTGGTATGGAAGTAAAAAGAGGAATAATATTTAGATTTGGAGGAAGAAAAAAAAAAACATCTGCCAAACCACCATCTTAAAAAGCTCAAGGTCTTTCTATGTCACAAAACCAGGTAATGGCAAACAAGGTATTGTCCCTCTGGTTTTGCAGAGCATCAGAAGTAGAGATGCCCATTACTTTTAAACCTCATATGAAATAATTCTTCCCTATCAATTGCCTCTAACTATGGAGAACATCTTTAGGGACAGTTGTGGTGCCTATCAGTGCACATACATTTTCTGCTCTTTTTCCATGGCCACCCCAAAGAAGACTCAGATTTGCGCCAGACAGCATCTGCATTTTGGGGTGTCCAGATATGTTCTCATTTGCACATGGCTGAGCAATTGGCAACCTGCAGTCATGAGAAAATACAGCAGCACTTTTACAGCAGCAAAGGACATTGCTGCTGTGTTTGCCCTGGTGCAATGATGTTTCTTGACCAGAAAACCTTGGCCACAGCTACCTCCAACCATTTAGGTGGAGAAGGCCAGTGTCCAGGTAAAATTCAACAGAATGAGTCCAAAGTCACTGACAGACTGTACAGATGAGGGGACACTGATTAATAATGTCAGATTAAGATTTCATTGATTTTCAGGAATTGAATGTAATAGGTGATGAAGAGCTGGTGCTCCAAGAAAGGTTCATCTCTGGTCCTTGGAAGCTGTACAACACCTCACAACGTGAGCACCAGCATTTGTATCAGCGACACTGGCAGGTTTACTCTTCAAAAGTAATGACCGTTTTATTGCTTTTCTAGCCAGTGTTATTGTATATTAAATAGGCAATAACCAAAGAACAAGTGGAAAGATCAGTGGAAAGATCCAAAGTCCCAAGCAGAGAAAAAAAGGTCACAGAAATAAAACCGTGAAAGAATTCCTTTTTCTTTGAACAGAAACTATTCTGCCACAATATCAGGGAGAAGGATTTTGGTGAGCTAGGGCTGACATAGCTGCTGCTGCTTTGACTTGAAGCTTGAAGTTCAATTACATCGATCTACTGGTGTAGAAATCAGCCGGAGTCACCCCGTGGAATGAGTCAAGTGAATATTTGCTCACTTGCTTTGGTGCTGAGTTAGTTCAGCTCAGCTTTTAGTTTGGCTAGTGTTTCTCAGTCTGGGAGATGGCTTGTACTCAAATAATCAGCCATGTCAGGCTTGTCTCAGAGAGTATGCTCAGGAGCCATGGGGCATGGGCCAGGGGACTGCACAGGCTGTGTGATGGCACAGCCAGACTCTGTGCACCAAGGCTGACCTCCCTTCCCTGTGAGCTGGGGGGGTCCCTGCAGCATGTCCTCTGTGTGTCTCTTGCATTCAGCAGAATGACAAACTACATCCAGTTATCGTTAATGACAGAAAGTTATTGTTCAACTTCTCTTGCTCAGGTTCAATATTTTTGACTTATTAAAGAGAATCATCCATTTGTCTGGTTGCAGGGTTCAAGTTTTGGGGTAAAAGGAGGCAGCCCTCCACAGCACCCACCTCTTTGGCAATGCCAGCAGAAGTGGAGCTTGGCATGGTGCCTTTAGCTGAGTGACACCTGAACACAGGAAAGTCCCTTTGATGTGTCTGCTTGTTCTTCCTCCCATCATGAAATCACAGAAAGCATAAATGGAAGTAATTGGGAGATGCTGAGTAAGCCTCACTGGCAGAAGTCCTAATGCTAGAAGCCTTTGCATCCAACCTTGCTGTTGGAGCACTAGCTTTGGCTTCTGCTATCAAGAACCATCCCTATGTTGGCAGAGGGTGGGATGGGTTTATCTGAGAGGAGATGTTACCCCAAGGTGAGTGACCTCTACCTGCTGTGCTGGGTGCTCCCGGGGCAGAGGTGTAAAGAAGTCCTGTGGGCTGTGAAGGAACAGGAACAGAAAGCTCCTGCTTCTTAACCAGGCCTCCAGCTGCCAGGCTCTGCATGAAAGACCATCACTTCTACTTCTTCCCCCCTTGGGGGCTTGAAAAGAAAAGTATAACCCCTGATTGGATCTAAGAAAGAAAGGTTATAGCATGATCTCACGCTGAAATGTGTTTTGAAATAAATCCAACACTAAAAGCATCTGGGAAGGAGTGCTTAAAGGTGCTTTTAATGACTACGCACTGATAGGAGATGAAACAGAAAAGACAAGAGCTGAAATCTGAGCATGAAGCTCCACCGTGCTCAGTCAGAACCAGGCTGGCTTCCCTCCACCAGCTGCCCGCACAGGACAGATGCAGGCAAAGGGCTGCCAAGGGACTGAACAATTTCCCTACACCCATGGGGCAGCGACCCTGTTCTCCTCTGCTTCCCACCAACTGTGGCCATGGGAGGTCGGCTTGGCCAGTTCAGGACTGGCACCATGGGTTTTAACTAAGTCTTGCTGTTGCAGTGAGGCTGAACAGCTCTATACAACCTCCCCTGATATTTTAATGTGAGTTCTACCAAACGTTTTGGATAAGCAGAGACTAATACCTAAGAATGCTTTAAAACAAAGTGATATACTCCCAGGAGATCCACCCAGAGTATGACAACTATAGATACTAAACTGGCCTGAATCAAAATCAGCAATTAATCACTTTAAATCAACAGCATAGGAAATGTCAGTGCTCTCCCTGAATACAGCTCTCAGGTCCTCCTCTGAGATGCGTATAAAGTTTGTATTCAGTCTGTACCCAGAGCATTGCCAGTTTCCTCACTGGCTCAATGAACTGTTGGGCTCTGGGGAATTCAGCAGCATTTAATCAGCAAATTATTAAATTTGTAAAACAGGAACTCTTCAAAAAATACTGTCTGAGGTAAAAGTCAAGCCATGAACAACTTAGCCACCATGGGAGCTAGTGACTGGCCCAAATGGTTAAATCCCATTCCAGGATAAATAGCCACAACCGACAAAAAGGCAAACATACTGTATTTAACTGCAGTTTTAAAGTCTAACTGGCAAAGCAACAAAGCCGTGAACTGGCCCATCTTCATGCTTACATTGCCAAAAGACTGCCTGTCTGGGGCTACCACAGCACAGAGACAAGCCCTAGGACATCTCCTCCAGACTTCCAGCTACTTTTCAGGGTGCCAATTTTTTAAGATGCCACAGATTTGGCCAGAGCAGGGCATCAGCAGAGCCCAGCAGAGGTCAGGGTGATTCAAAGCAACCTTTAGCACCTATGGAAAAGCTTTTCACGTCAGGCAGCTCAGTACTCCTCACGAAGCTACCGATGAATTGTGGCAATTTGCTTGCCAAGGCAGCCATGCTGATCTGTGTGGGCAAGCACATACCTTGGAGAATTATCATCCACATTGTGAGTGCCCAGAACAAGGCTCGTATGCAGGTTTAGTTAGTCGTGGTTTTAATGCAAACTTAAAAAGATCCGTGGCCCCTGTGCTAGATGCTATAGCTGGGATGTTTTGTGGCTTAAATGTGGCTCAAATTGATCAGTGCCCTGTCTGGCTCACCTTGCTGTGAAACCAGTGCAAGCTGGCAAGGGAGAGAAGGTGCCTCTGGATGCTGGGAGCAGCGTGCATCTGCTCGGGGTCGCAGGGACGGCTGCAGCGGCCGTGCCCTGACTTCCACAGGCGCAGAGAGGTGACAGCTGAGCCTGTCCCGGGACAGAGCCGCACGGCTGCTGGGTTATTGCACAGTGCTGGGTTACACCCTGGGACGACCTTGCCCACACCACATTCTATTATCGCTGTCTTAACTTGCGAGCCAGCTACCACCTCTTCCCACCGTGCATTCTGCAGCAGCCTGAGCGTGCTGTTCTTTGGCATCACAAGCAGAGAAAGCGGTCTGTATGGCTGAGAAAAAGGATGCCCGCCTTCCCCCTCCCCCTGGGGTTGACAGAAGCAATGCTCCTGGACCACGGGCGTGAGTCCCAGCAGCACCATTGCCCCTGATGTGGGGAAACGGCTCCCCGCCCTCCCCGGCAGCGCAGACCCGGCTCTCGCCCTACCTCGTGGACGTGGCCGAAGAGCCAGTGGGTCGGGTGGCCGGGGAAGTCGGCCAGCGCCCTGAGCAGCTCCCGCCGCCGGTGGTACAGCTGGATGGCCTTCAGCAGCACGCAGGTCAGGCAGAAGACGGCAGCCAAGTGCAGCACCCGGGAGAGATCCACGCCAAGCCAGGAGAGCTTCATCCCTCCCGAGGAAGGCAGGCACCGGCCGTCTGGCTCGGGCGGAGGCTGCCCACCCCGCCCGGGCGCCCCGGCCGGCACCAGCCGCGATCAGCCAATGCCGGGCGGAGAGGCAGGTGGAGGGGCCGGGCGGCTGCCAAATCACAACAGCGCTTGTTGGGAGGGAAGGAGCCCACGGGGCCTCGGGAAATGCACGGCGTGCCCGCAGAATGGGCTCACAGCCCTCGCCTGCCCTTCTTCCCCGCTGCCCGCGCCGGTTTGCACCTCACCGGCGGCGGTGGCTGGGGATGAGGAAGGAGGGAG
>NW_020799109.1:9797661-9817143 GCF_003259725.1 Athene cunicularia
CTGGAGGCGGCTGCGTTGCCGTGAGCGGGGCAGCTTCGCGGGCGGGGCGTGGGGCGCTGGGGGCTGCCAGGAAAGACCTAGGGCTGCCCTGAGTGTGGCTGGCCAACAGGTCGCCTGGCTGGGGGTGGAAGGTATGGACTGTTCTCTGGCGCTTTTTTTTTTCTTTTTTTTCCTGTTTTACGCTCACAGCAACAAAAGCGGTTTGGGGGCAGTTGCTTGAAGTGTTGAGCGCAGTTATCCGTGTGTGCTCAGCATGGCACAATCCTCTATCTGCCAGCTGTCGCAGAGCTGGTTTCCTCGTGGACACGATGTTCTCTTGCCAATAAATAAACTTTTCAGTTAAGTAACAGCGTTATTAATGGGCTTCTAAGAATAACTAAAAGTAGGCACATCGCAGAGAAATTTAAGCTTTTGCACTTTAGGATAATCTGCAAGTACTTGTCAAAACATTATGGTAATCCCCTTTCCTGAAGCCTGCCTTCCAAGCTATCAAGCAGATGTTCTGAACATAAGTTTCTGTGAGCAGAGGGAAAGGGGAGTAAGGGAAACCTGACAGCTGCTCTTAAATATGCTACATGTACCTCCTGAGGATAAACTGAGCAGAGTAATAGCCCTGATCTCACCGTATAGCCTTATTCGTTCTTGGAAAAGCTCTTCATTAGCTCTTGTCAGCCAAAACATGCTGTTCTAGCACTTCCCTTACTTTGATAGAACAGCTTAAAAAACTTTTCTAGGTACTGTTGAATGTTCACAGTCTGTTGTTTTTTTTTTTACTTATTTAGAGGCGACTATCTGCGATGCTGCAAATTCTGTTACCCATTATGTGCGTTTGTCATTCTTGCCGCTTGTGTGGTAGCGTGCGTTGGCTTAGTGTGGATGCAGGTGGCTCTTAAGGAGGATCTGGATGCAATAAAGGAGAAGTTTCGAACTAGTAAGTATGAATGTAATTACACTATTTCACGTTTGCTTTGGGCAGTATGAAGAGCTTTAGTTGCCTACCTGCTTATTCAAATTCTTGAAGGTACTGAGTAGACAAACTGCTCCTGAGATGAAGAGCCCTCTGAGCCAAAAACATTTGGAGGCTGGACAAATCTAAGGCAAATGTTATATATTCTTGCCTGCTCTGTATCTTCTGAGGAGACATTGGACTAGGTGGGCCTGTACTTACTTGTACATACATTTCTGAAATTCCTGACTTCAGTCTTGAGAGTGCTCTTTTTCAAAGGAAGCCACTATTTAAAAATAAAATGTTCTGATCAGCCCTGTAAAAGCAGTCTAGGGGATTTTGATGCGTCCCTTAAAAAAAAAAAATTAATGGAAAACAATGTTCTTGTCTTGAGGTCTTTTAAAAACCTCTAATGCTTGCTGTGGTGTTACTGCAATTTTAACGTGGCTTCAGCGTTATGTTTTTTCTTTGTATCCTCTGAATGTTTATCTTGCTTGCATTGACCTTCAACTTTTGTATTGTGTTGCGTATGGTGTGGAGTTATGTTATGTTTAGTACTTTGAGGTGTGGAGTTCATGTGAAGCATTTTGCTTGTAGGTCTTAGGTTGTCTCTGTTGATCTAACATCTCAGTATTACAACTTTTGTAGTCCTGAAGTTTAACAAGTGGTGAGATCTGCATGTGACGTGTGCTCTCAGTTCTCTGTAACTCACCTCTGGACACAGGATGTGTTTTGGTCCCTTATTTTAGCATTGTTTAAAATTCTATGTATTGAAAAAGGATAAGATGAGGAGCTCTGTGAATGGAGCAGAAGAGAGTGAAGCTTGAGCATTCAGATGGTCCCTAGCCGCTTCAGGAAGGCTCTGTAGTTAGTTTTGCCTGAGGAGCACAGCTGTTGACTGGATTTTGTCCCATAGCTTTGGTCTTAGAATTTTTGTGCCCAGGACATGAAAATGACCTTAAAAATAAGGCTGATGAAATCGATTAAAAGATTAGGAGACTGCTAGGGCTGGAGGTAAGCAAAGGGCTTGATTTGCTTGTGGTAAAAGAGTTATTGAGGAAATGTGTATAGAAATTATTTGCTGTGGTGTTTAGAGTTTCCTGTTCAAATGTGTAATTCTGCTGTGAGGTGGGGAGCTGTCTGCTGAAGTGGAACCTGCTGGCTGGCTGGGAGTGAGAAAAAATGTTGCTGATAGATGTGCTTTTGTATTAATTGATACTGAACTCTGAAAGTTAGCCTTAACTGATTTCCACCAGTTACAGAGGATACATTCAGTTGCAGGCACTGCTTTGTGATTGTGAGGTTACTGGGCAGCTCTGCAGTAGCTGTTTCTGTGTTCTGAGTAAGCTGGCTGCCCAGAAGCTCTTATTGAACTGGTCTCCTTCAAGTATGTACTGGTAGTAAAAGTTTTGCACGATGACAACATTTGTTGGCTTTGGTGTAGTTAAGTTTCAGCATTCCTGTTCTACGTAGACCTCTTTGTTAAAGCAGTTTCTCTCTCTGCGCTTACTTTCTGGCAATTACAGATGTGCTTGTTTTTTCCTGAATAGCTCTGGCAGAAAAGCTGTGCACCTAATACTTTGTCTAGTGATAAAATAGTCTCAGATTTCCTTGCCACTGTAAGAGCATGCCTAGTAACTGCATGGGAGTCTCATAATGAGGTACAAGATTAAAAACGTCGACAAAAAAAGACAACAAGAATAACCTGGTTCTGGAAGGTAACACTATGCTTTGGTGACATGTGTGGGTGGATGGAGAAACCAAGGCATAGGATCAGTCTGTTCTACAACAAGTTTGGGAAAAGAACCTTCCTTCTCTGAGTCTTCATCCAGAATTTTTTCCCTGTAAGAGCAGATTCTTGTGGTAATATTTGTTAATGTTCTGCCATCTTTTGAACAAACTGAGTATGGCATGAATGCTTTTTAATAATAAGACATCTTTACATGTAGTATGCTTAGGATAAGGGGAAATCATTGTGGTGTTTCCCTTCAGTTGTTAGTAATGTGATGCTAAGAATGCATGTAGTTCTTAACCTTCCTAGCACTGCAAAAAACTTAAGTGGAGTCTCACTGTACACAGTGAGAGCAGCAAAACAGAAAATAATTTCTCTACAAGAGCCTCTGAAACATCAGATTCAGTGTGAACTGCTTGTGTCAAATGCCCAATTAGTGTTCAGCCTGTTTTGGCTAAAAGGTCTTACTTAACCAAAAATGTTATTCAGATCTTGGGTGATCCATGTAGATTACTCTGTACCTAGAAGTGACTTTTAAGACTTGTTCCAAGGTAAGTGAAGTGGATTTTTGAAGATGCACAGCTTTCCAGTTTTAGGCATCCACTCCACAGGCGTGAAGCACTCCAGAAGGCCAGATGGGTCACATGTGGAAATTTGTTCTGGGAGCTGCCAGCTACGTACCACAAGTCCTACTTCTCTTGGCAGCCTGGTCTGAACAATGGCAGCTTGTTGTGGAGCGTTCCAGTGCTGCCATACAGGGTGGAGGTGCATGTTTTGGAGAACTGTCAGCTCCATCTCAGAACCATTGCTTATTTGTTCCCCAGACCTAGGGATTTAAGATTGCCTAATAGCGCTTGTGGCTAAACAGTTTAGTCACTGCAGACCTGAAGAGCTGCATTTCTGAGGCTCACTTGCTTTGGTCTGAGCTTTATGTTTCCCCCTGGATGTAGTATTAATTGCAGTAATAACTGACTTTACTTCCCAAGGACCTTATTTCCTTATTTGTTTACCAACAGACGTTACTGTGTAAGCTTATACATATTTTCCAGTTGTGTCTCTGTCACACGGAACAAGTGTAATCTCATTAATCTCTCTGGAATTCACTTCATTGTCAGTTGCCCCTTTGCAAGCTTGAAAAGGGCACAGAGGTTCATTTCATGTGCCTCCTTTGCCCTGGTAGTGGTGGCAGTTCTTATTCACACTCCCATTACTATTTCATGCTCCTCCCTGAAAGTAATATAAAATAACTGCACTAAATAAAGACCTGCTGAGGCTTGCCAGAATGACAGTACTATTGCAGAGTGTTAAATTTAGTATGATCCCTCTGGGTTCTCTGCAGATGTTAGTACTCTTAGAACAAAAAAGAGCTGTTATTCTGAACAAACACTTAATTCTGAATTGGCAATAAACCCATGTGTAGAAACTGTTAATGCCTTCTTTTACTCATGTAGATGTTGCTGCTTCTAACTTGTTTTCTGCCTTTCAACATTGTTTACCTGGACTTTGGGGTTTTTTTTGAAAGCAAATTTAATTACTTTTTCACTTTTTTTAGTGGAATCTAATCAAAAGACATCATTCCAAGAAATTCCTAAACTGAATGAAGATTTGGTGCAGAAGCAAAAGCAACTAGAACAAATTGAGACTGGAGAACTGGGGCTAACTAAAATTTGGATAAATATTACAGAGATCAATAAACAGGTGAGATGGATCAGTGCTTGGTTTTGAAAAATAATTAAATACTCCAAGTTTTATTTTTACAAAAATTAATTTCAAATGCAGGGCTGAGATTTTATCTAAGGACTTTCATTTTTAAAGTAAAATGGAGTACAAGCCTCACTATTAAACAAAAAAAGTTTGACCATCTGGTTGGACTGAAGACTGATCACAAAGAGAAGTTACACAACCCGTGGAAAGACTTCAGGCCAGACTTAGAAGAACCTGAGAACTGTGCAGTTTTTAATTTTCCTGCCAGATAATTGTGATAATGAGAGATTTGACAATGCATGTTTCTGAGAATGTCCACAAATGTTTCATAAGCATGGAAGGGAGTTAGTTACCCATTAGTTCACGTTGCTACAAATGAAGTACTGGTGTCTTGTGAATATAAAATCTGTTAATACACACTCAGAATCTGAGCCAGAGTAAGTCTTAGCTCTGTTTGTGGCTAGAACTAAGCCACTTAACAGAAAGCTGTTTCCTTGGCTGCTGTATTAATTCATGCTTCAAACAATGCATCCAGCAAGGCTCTTACTAAAATTCTTGCCGTGGAGGGTAAAAGTTCAGAGCTGCTCACAGTTAGTGGTTGTTGAGAGGTGTGGGTGTGGAACCCTCCCTGACACTGGTGCTTTGGGTATAATTTTTAAGGGTACTGAGGTACCTGCTCAGATTTTCTTTTTTCTTTTCAGTCCCATGCAGTGGTAAAGTGCTTAATGGGGCATATAACTATATTTGAAAATGTGACTTGCTTTCTTTGGTATCTGTCAGTATGCATTATCCACAGATATTTAAGTGCTTCATTGGACTTTTTAAAAATGCTATCATCTGCACCTGCATGTTAAAGATACTTGCACATGGTTCTTGCAGGCCCTCAAGTTACTTCAGAGTCTGGTTACAATCTGAGCTAACTCTTCTGGGGATCAAAATTTAATTACTGTTTTTCCATGAATTGTTGGGATGTGCTGCCTGGGAATTATTTCAGCCAGTATTCACAGCTGTGGAACCAGAGGCTCTGCATGCCAGCTGATCGTTGCTGGTGCAATGTAAAATTAGGACCTTGCCATTTCCTCAGCTTGCAAAACAACTTTTATTTTTAAGCAGAAGAAAGTAGTCTTTTATCTGCTCTACTTCTGTGTTGTCAAATGTGAGAAGAAATTATTTTTGATGACTAATGGCTACAAATTGATCTTAAAGTGATAGTGTTAGCAATTAACAATTAGCATGTAGTTAGTTTATTTGAGAGTCTTTTCAGTTGGAATGAGTAATCTTGAAGGCTCATTGAATAATTTGCTGCCTGAGTTAAGCAGTTAAGAGAAAATTGAGCTAACCTGCTGTGCCTGGGTTGTCACTGTGTCACTTCTGTGGCAGAAGGTTTGGGTAATAAGTACAAGTTCTTTGCCCATCACTCAGCTAGAGGAGTTGCATGGCTTTTCTGGGTTTTGCCAGGCAAATTTGATTGCTAAATACAGAAATGGATAATTGTTTCCTCTATGTAAGGGTTTGTTGCACAATTTTTTAAAATCTTTCTTAGTCAGCAGCCTCTCTCTAAGGGGATGAATGTAAAATGGGCAGAGGGTACCTTATCGAAAAGGGGGGTCTTCTGTTTCTTTCATTCAGTTTTGAAAAAAAAAATCTTGCTTCTGTTGCAAGAGGGAGACTATTTTTAATGTAGCCTAGGAAGGACTTCTGACCTAGACAGGGGTGTATTGTGTGTGTGCACATATATAATTTTGTATTGCCTTATGTTTTAGTGTTACAAATGAAGTCATTAGTACTGGCAAAGGTCAGAGTCAATATTATGTTGATTAATTCTAAATATTCCTCTTTCTTTTTAGATATCACTATTGACCTCAACAGTAAATCATCTCAAAAACAACATAAAGTCTGCTTCTGATCTGATTTCTCTTCCTCTCACAGTAGAGAAACTTCAGAAGGCAAGTACTATAAATGTTGCTATTGCGAAATGTGTTCTGTGGTGTTAAGCGGCAGCCAGGCTCCTGGGGACAGCAGTGACAACAGGAGTTACCTGCATTGCATGTGAGGAATATTTGTTTCTCTTGTTTTTAAATTGGACTTCAAATACTTGATATTGTATGGTCTTACAATAATGTATGGCAGGTAGAAAATGTGAAGGCCTTGTTTCTCATGGAGATGCATTTGTTTGTATTATGTTGTCACTTCTTTAGCTTGGAGCTGATCTTTCTGGTTGCTTTCCTTCAGGTTGCTAATCTTAATATCATTTAAGGCACTTGCAAAAAGTCTGTCTGCGGTTTTACAACTCTGCTTGCAAAGAGGTGGTTTATTTAGCTTTTTTAATTGGAAGAAAACATGGATTGCTTTCTGGAAAACTTCCTTATCTTTAGCAGCATATAGTTTTACATGTGGCTTTGCATTTACAGTCTTGAGGTAGGTGGGGGTCTAACTTGGGAGCAGTGGGCTGGAACATTAGCTTGGGAGCTTTCTTGGTGTTCAGTACACACACAGCAAAAGATGAATTGTATTGGGATGGTTTTCTTTCAGTCCCTTGAAAGATGGGCCTTACTGGGTGACACAAGCTGACTTCTAAAGTGACTTCTGTTAATACAGTGTCTTACTGTGTGTCTTAGCTGAGCATTCTTTAGTAAAGAACTGTTCTGTTTATTTTGGGAAAAAGAATGGCTTCTTGAAACTTCCTGGCTCTTCCATGCAGTTCTGTTTATTTAGCATAAATGTTTATACTGGGCTAACACCTAATGTCAGTCCAGTCTTTGTGACTTTTATGGGTTTCCACTTCTCATTTCCTATCCCCACAAAATTAATGTACAATCAACAAGCTAGTTCTGTGCAAAGCAATTAGTGTGGTTTGGCTGATCAGGCTGCTAGGATATATTTTTTTGGGAGGAGTACAAAGCTATTTCCTAAGCTTCTAATTTGCTGTTATGAGCATGTTGGATTTTCACTGTGTCATATCAGAAGTAATTCTTAAGGCAGTACCTAGTCTGGAACCTACAACTTTTTTTTTTTTTAATATATATAGTATAGAGAAACCTTGTTGTCATCTTGCTGCCTTTGGTACACTCAGGACAAAGTTTTAGGGCCAACAGGTTTCAGCTTGCAGAGATCTGCTGAACAGTAGGGGTTTTTCCTGTTGAAATAAGTCCACCCTTGGTCATACTTTGTGAAAATCAAAGATCTTGGGAAATTTTGAGTCTTTGCCAGTCTCTGCTGTTAAGTCTAAGGTGTTAGATGTGACATCTGTTTCCAGTGCTCTCTTGATGCTATCTTGTTGCATTTATGCTTTGAAAGGTTGATAAAATAAAAACAGTGCTGGAATCCTTCCAGGAGGTATATTGTGAGGTGTTCACTGTAGAAAAAATATTTTGAGGTTTAAATACAATAGTTTTAATAGTTTGTAAGTATTGTGTTAATGAAGAGTGACAGGTTTCAAGACCTGGATTACTTTTTGACCTCTGTGTGCATGCTGCACTACCTCCTGTCATGCAGAAGAACTTCAGTGAGTGTAGGTGTGTAGCCTGGCTTTCGATAGCCCCAGTGAAAAATCTCCTGCTCAACTGCCCATTGCATCCAGCTAGCTGTCTTTGGAATTGCCTGCCATTCCAGGAAGAAATAATCTATTAGCAGTCCTGGCTAACTGGGGAGGTCCCAGTTGACTGGAGGTTAGCAAATGTGACACCCATCTACAGCAAGGGCTGGAAGGAGGATGGGGGAGCTACAGGCCTGTCACTCTGACCTTGGTGCTAGGGAAGGTTATAGAGCAGATCATCTTGAGTGCTGTCACATGGCACATACAGGTCAACCAGGTCATCAGGCCCAGTTAGCATGGGTTTATGAAAGCCAGGTCCTGCTTGACAAACCTGATCTCCTTCTATGACAAGATGATCCACTCAGTGGATGAGGGAAAGGCTATGGATGTTGTCTACCTAGACTTTAGTAAAGCCTTTGATACTGTTTCTCACAGCACTCTCCTGCAGAAACTGTTTGCTCATGGCTTGGATGGACGTAGTATTCTATGGATAAAATCTGGCTGTGTGGCTGGGCCCAGAGAGTTGTGGTGAAGGGACTTAAATTTACTTGGTGGCCAGTCACAAGTAGTGTTCCCCAGGGCTCAGTGTTGGGACTAGTTCTCTTTAATATCTTTATCAATGATTGAGTGCAACCTCAGTGAGTTTGTATATGACACCCAAGTTGGGCAGGAAGGTTGATCAGCTTGAGGGTAGGAAGGCTCTACAGGGGGATCTGGACGAGCTGGATCGATGGGCCAAGACCAGTTGTATGAGGTTCAACAAGGCTCTGTGCTGCTGGGTCCTGCACTTTGGTCACAACAACCCCATGCAGCGCTACAGGGCTGGGGAAGAGTGACTGGAAAGCTGCCTGGTGGAAAAGGACCTGGGGTTGTGTTGGCTGACAGCAAACTGAATATGAGGCAGCAGTGTGCCAAGGTGGCCAATAGCATTGCGGCTTGTATCAGAGATAGCGTGGCCAGCAGGACTAGGGAAGTGATCGTTCCCCTGTACCCGGCACTGGTGAGGCTGCACCTCAATCACTGTGTTCAGTTTTGGGCCCCTCACTACAAGGCAGACATTGAGGTGCTGGAGCGTGTCCAAAGAAGAACAACGAAGCTGGTGAAGGGTCGAGAGAACAAGTCTTGTGAGAAGCAGCTGAGGGAACTGGGGTTGTTTAGGCTGAGGGGAGACCTCATCGCCCTCCACAGCTACCTGAAAGGAGGCTGTAGTGCCGTGGGTGTCAGTCTTTCAGATAACAAGTGATAGGACAAGAGGAAACAGCTTCAGGTTGTGCCAGGGGAGGTTTAAGTTGGAAATTAAGAAAAATTTCTTCACTGAAAGTGTTGTCAAGCATTGGAACAGGCTGCCCAGGGAAGTGGTGGAGTCATGATCCCTGGAGGTATTTAAAAGACATGTAGATGAGGTACTTAGGGCCATGGTTTAGTGGTGGACTTGGCAGTGTTAATAGTTGGACTCAGTGATCTTAAAAGTCCCTTCCAACCTAAGTGATTCTGTGAAAAGGCTGCTATTCTTAGAATAGGATTTTGGTTTTCTTAAGCCTTTTTCCCTGTAGGTATTGTTCCTGAAAATGGGGTGCTGCCTGCTGGTGTTAAGAGTCCTGAAGGATTATTGAGGGAATTCCTTCTGGACTGTGGCTTTTGTTCAGACTGATGAAAGGTGCTAAAGGTGTCCTAAGATCCTCCAGGATGGAGAGGTTGTTTCCTGAACCTGTGCTCAGACTTGCAAAATGATGAGCTGGAGAAAGATTTGGGTGGATATTGTTTGAATGTAGTCTGGATAGCTAGAGTGTCACTTCAGTGCCTTAAGAGCTTATGAACATAACAGTCATAGGAAAAGGAGATTTTAAAATGGGTTCTGTTTGTTTTAATGATTGAAGAAAGTATTAAAAACGGAATAAGAAC
Source organism: Athene cunicularia (assembly GCF_003259725.1). Classification (NCBI taxonomy): domain Eukaryota; kingdom Metazoa; phylum Chordata; class Aves; order Strigiformes; family Strigidae; genus Athene; species Athene cunicularia. The sequence goes on from NW_020799109.1 coordinate 9,807,481, forward strand.
CATAGGGGCATGCTCTGCCCTGCTACTTCCACTAGTTTGCAGATATCCTAGCTGACAATCTGACTCTACGTGCAGTGCCTTCAGCTGCTGGAACACCAGTACAGCTTTACAGAATAGTTACTTTCTAAAGTTAGATCTGGGGAGAAGTAGGGGGAGTTCACATAGGTAAAGGCAAGGGAAAGATGAGACAGGAGTAGTCAGAAGCAAAGGCAGTTGTCAGAGCACACTGACTGTACCTACAGAATTCACAGCGGCTTTCCTGATACTTCAGAGCTATTCTTTCATTTTTAAAAAAAGCAGTCCTTGCCTGAAAATCTAATCTGCAACTTCTGGCAGACTTTATTTTTTTCAGTGTATGATGTGTCTGAAAGACAATGAAGGCAGGATAAATCAGTAATGTCAACATCCTTGTATTCAATACAAATACTCCATGTAGAGAGGAGGTAAGATGTCTTAATATCAGGATTTTTTTTTAAATTAATGACAGAACATTTGTATTGTTTTGGGAGTGAGAGTAGCAAACCTGTAATTGTGGTCATTTAGCTTAAGCTCTCATGGTGTAGAGTGTGTCTTTATTAGCCTGGAGATGGGATGGGTATAATTTGCAGTTTTGTCTGCAAATAAAGTTCCTAATACTTCAAATTCACATGCATAATTTTGTGGCAGTCTGCCTGCAGTTTCACTAACAAAACATTGTTTAGCAGGTTGAAACTTTGGGACAGTGCAGCTTGAGGAAGGCTGAGATTTTTGTCATGTTCTTTATTCCAGACTGTAGCGAACATCGGTAGCACGCTTACGAGTGTTTCTCATGATGTTGAAAATATACAGACAGCTATTGAAGAATTCAAGAAATCCATAGAAATACTCCAGAATGATGTGGTAAGAAAATGTGTACTGCATTTTAACAGTTAGCTTTATGAAGCCAAGATTAAGAACTGGGTGGAGTTCTGCCTTATGCCTTCAAAATACTTTTGAAGTTTCAGTAGGTGCTGGTTGGTACATTAATACTCTAATCTTCTAATCCCTGTGTGGCATTTCCTATATGGTACCAAGTACGTATTTCTCTGGAGCCAGAAATTTTGGTCCCTATTACACTTACCCTGCAGATTTTTTTGCTTCCTACTACACAGTTGTGGAACCTTTGGAATCTCTGCTTCTGTGTGATTCAGGGAACTGCTTATGGTAACTGTCTGCACTGTTTTAGGATTGGGAATGCTGGAAGTGTTGAGATAAAGGTTGTTGGCTGAATTAAAGATGTGTATAAGGATGAAATTATTGACCATCTTTACCAGAAACTACTCACTGTATTTATACTGACCTCTCAGTTGGGGTTAACAAACTGAGCCAATAATTAAAGCTTTTCAGCTAAAATGCAATACAGCATTACTTTAATAAGAATACTTGCAGACAATATCTAAATTAGACACATTATAAAAATTGATTCAGTCAGTGGGTGCTACAAGAACATTGCTGATATGGCAGTGTGTATGGTAGCAGTGAAAAGTGTATCATAATACTTCATTAAAGGGAGAAGAGCTAATTAGAAGGGTTTAATTAAAATAAATTTGGACGTTATGTAGCTGAAAGAAAACTGTATTAGCCTGGTTAAAATACTGCATGCCAAACAGACACGAGTGACTATAATTGTAGCAAAACATTCTTAGCTACAGCCTGCCAATTATTAAAAGCTTAGTATTTTTTTTTTACAGACATTTGGTAACATAATTTTCTACTTCTTTCCTTAGAAGGAATTAAAACAGATATCTTCACTTCCCTCCACTGTTGTACCAAGGACTGAGAGAAATCAGACAGAAATTTGCAAAAAGGTATTTTTCTCCCTTGCATAAGGAATATAGGTACAAGTATCACTGATATGTAACTTTGTGTGTTTTGCACTACTGTTGTGTACAAAAAAAATATGGATTTTATCAATACTTCAAAACAAAATATAATTGTTCCTGTGTATGTGCAAACAGGAAAGTACCCTAGTCAGTGTTTTTTTTGTGTTATAACTGGGTGAAGAGTAAAAAGACTGAAAACAATACCAAATAAATTATAGGTGTACTTTGCCCATGTAAATGGAAATGAGTTAAAGGCTGCTTATGGAATAGATTTTATGGCAGGTAATTGCCAAACAGCAAATCTGGGAGTGGCATGTAATGAGTCACCCTTAATGTAATGAGGTGTGGAAAGCAGGGATTCAGCAACAACAACAAAAAAAAGGATAAGGTGTGCCTGTTCAGCTGAATGGGTTGGAATGGAATGACTGCTTTTATTTACATTTAATACAGTTGATATCTTCCTCAAAAATGAATATTGTATATAAATATGCCTAGTACATGCTTTCTTGGGAAAAATGGTTGGTGTGGTTACTAAGCTTGCCCTGGAAAATTAGATGAATAGGCTTTCTGTGTTGGCTGGCACAGCTGAAGTGATTACATTAGCAACAAAAAGAGGTTAGCCCTGAGGAAGAGTCTCAGTTTCAGACTTTGAAAGCTGGAATAACTTTCCGGAAGCTTCCAGTTAGATGCTTTCAGCGGTGTCGGTAGAGAGCCAGTCTGAAGTCTGCCCAGTTAAACTGGGTCAGTCACCATGTTGTTAATAGCAAGAGCACTGCAGAGGTTGAGAAAACTGACATGTGCTGGTTTTGTATTTCAGGAAAGCCAGTCACTGCATATAGCTTTGGAAGAGCTAAACAATACTGTAGTGGTGTACCAAAAGTTGAATGACGTAAAGCTTCTAAATGTGGACTCAGCCATTGGTAACCTTAGCCAGAGGGTTATGCTGTTAGAAAACTCTCCCCTTGCTGTGAATAATCTGGACAAAAGAGAGAACTTGTCTACCAGTGTGGTGAGTATTTGAAGACTAGGGGTGTCTACTCAGGCTAGTAGTTTTAATACTTCCTATACACTATAGATACAACTTTTCAAACCTAACTAAAGAAAATGTGTGAGTGAAACTTGAGACACCTAAGATTTCATTTTAAAAGGCTGGAATTTGTTCCATATTTCCTAACAGATAACCAACATAAGAGTATCTCAGAGAGTGGTTATTTCTATCCTTCAGAATCTAAGGAAAAATGTCCAAAACACGGTGACATTTAAGACTTGTGTGACTGCTTAATGGAACAGGATTCACAAACCTTTTTATGTTTTAGGAAGGCACTCTGGCATGGGTCTGTTAAGACCACTGAGGAGCTAGGTGGGCCTCTGGCTGTCATGCTTAGATGTTTAAAAAAAGAAAAATATGTTTGTAAATACTTCCAGTGCTTCTCTATGCCATACTGGGGCCACTCTCTGAGAATGTGTTCTGTATGTTTAGCAATAAGGAACATGCTGATGTTGCTGTGGTAAATTACATAACCCACTGTCTTCATGTTTATTCTAGCATGTATTTGTCCTGTCTTTTTCCTGCTTCATGTCTGCCAAATTTGAAGTAAAGAAACTCGATTGTAGAATATAATGAGCACATGAATAAACTTGGCTGCCTTCCATTTTTCCTGTAGGATGCAACTACCTCTCTAAAAGTGGAAAATGAAGATCAACTAGATAATGCAACTCTTTCAAATAAAGAAACAAAGGTAAAGTAAGGAAACTAAATTACACTGGATTAGTAGAGCATGTCATTGTCTTTATAATCATGTTTTAAATAAGACTTAATTGAGGAAAGATCTGCAAGCAGGCTAATCTGATGAAGTTTCTTTTTAAAAAAGTCCAGAGTAGGACAAGTTACCTACCCCATTCTGGGGACAGGGAGTCAGTTAGGATGGGAGAAAAGTTACAACAGTTTAAAGTTTTGCTGTTCTGACTATATATGGGTTAACATAGCAGAGCTGCTGTAATAGCCTTCCCTGCAGCTGAAAGAATCTTGGGAGGTTCAGACCTTGGTCCAGTGGACTGGCAGCCAGCTCATGGGAGTACCCACTGCCATACTCTCACAAAAGCTAGCCCAACTGTTGTGGGTTCACACCGCAAATGGGGTTAAGGCATTTATCTAGGTTTGAAAGCTTTCTTGGAGAAACTTTGCACTAGTGGAGTCTAGGAATTGCTGAAAACCACCTCTCAGTAAGGATCTGATGACTGGCTGTGAGTTTACCAGACTGAATGGCCAAATTGTGGGCTGGGTATAAGAGGCAGCACTGCTGAGGTTAATTTCCATGTTTGGAAAGAAGGCACGTGAGTGAACTGGCTACAGTCAGTTCTAGGCTTGGATTGGATTGATGTGAACTCAATCAGTCTTCTGGAACCGACTCATAGAAAGAGCAAAGGAGCTCCAGATTAAAAAAATGTGGTGTTTTTACTTTGACAGAGATACAGTGACTCCTGCACTAAGGTAGTCAGTACTGCAGACAAACATTTGAAACAATTATGCAATTCAATTAATGTTCACTACAAGTATGTTTGACTGGTTTATATTATGATTTTTCAGAGTCTTGATCATTTATAGAAGAAATACAGAAATTAGATGTTAGATTCTTTTGAAATCGGCGTCTGCAAAACAGTTGCCTACTTTTCAGGTTGAGGTACTGATTTTGTTTTCTTGCAGACCATGTGGATTTATTCCTTACATCTTTTTTAAAAAAATTTTAAAGTCTTGTTTATAATTTTAAACTTGATCAGCCTGGAGACCACCAAGTCACAAAAAAGCACTTCCATCTTTTCCTGGTCCTCTCCATTTACGGAAGAGGTGCCTCTTCAATTTTTTTTCTACATATGCAGGAAACAGAAACTAGAGATTCTCAGGTATTAAAACTAAGAGAGAAGCTTCAGCTGATCAGCGCTCTCACAGGCAAGCCGGAAAATGACAGACCCATTGAGACATCGAAGAATGGTAAGAATGTCATATAGTAGTAATCCATAAACCTGAAGGTTCCCTGTGTAATTCAAAGAATAACTAATGATAATGGATAACCTAGATTGTTCCTTAAGATTTTGGTGATTATTTTGAAGTGGTAGGAAAACGATGGCTCTAAAATAGAAAACTGTCTATGACTACACAGGTTTGAAGGTGGCTTTCCATGTGTATAGCCGGATCCACATGTATCAATAGCTTGTATGCGAAGGCATACTGTGATTAATCTGTAGAAATTTATACCCAGTAACATCTATTTTTGCTTTTTCAAAATCTAAGTGTAACATAGAAGAAAGGCCTGCATCTCTGCTGACTTGTCAGAGTTCTGCACTTTTGCTGTATATATTCAGGTAGTGCTGAAGATCAGATTTGAAATATTTCATTACAGTAGAACTGTGCTTGTTAATGTGCTAAGCAGCAACTTAGAAGTTTAGACCTTGCTGTTGGGGAAGATACCTATATTGGCATGGTGAAAACAGCCTGGGTGGGCAGATGTGATTTGCTTAATAAAGCTTTTTCAGCACTTTTAGACAGGGAAGTTGAAAGCACTTCCCAGTCATTCCTTGGGATTTACAGATACACATCTCCTGGTACAGCCTGAAAGATTAAAGCTGTATAACTGTCCAATAAAAAGTTCTTCCTCTGTTCTTCCAGTTATTGGTAAAAAGAGACATCACTGCTATATTCTGTAACAATTTTGCAACATTCTTACAAGATACAGCATCTGTGATGCAAAAAAAAAATTGAAATTAATTAGTTTTATCACATTTTTTATTTTGTTTCTGCTAACTGTAATTCTGTGGAATTAGTAAGACTAATAGAAATTGTTTTGTAACAGTTGAAAGTAGTCTGAGTACTACAGCAAAGCCCACAGACCTTTCCAGGCTGGCTTCAAGGTCAGCTGATGACAACACAGAGAGTAATGGACAGCTGAGACATCTGTCCTTACCAGGAGTTTCCAGCATCCAAGGTATGTCCTTTGTGGGTTGACCTTTTATTTTTCTATTTCATGTAAATATTTAAGAGACAGTAAATATAACTGGAATGATGGTGGCATGTCTGGGCATTTTGGGAGATGTGAGGTCAATTTTAAAAGCTTGAGAACTACATGCTTTTTTTAAAAAAAATAATAAAAAAAACAACCAAAACCTTAAAGGAAAGAATAGTATGTAAACAAAAGAAAATGAGATTTAAACAGGAGTGTGAATTATAATTATTTTGAGTGCCAAAGTATTATACCAAGTGCCCCAAAGATTGAGAGAAGTCAAGGGCAGAATGCGGGTGCTGAAAAAAAAATTAAGTGGGTATGAGTATGTATGTTTTGGGGTTTTTTTTCTTTTTTATTTTAAAAGAACACTGCCCGGTAAATGAATGGTTCCTGGATCTTGCTGTTCAGCCTCTTCAGCTACTGAAAGGGCAGTGCTTTGCATCAGGAAATGCAAATAGACACTTTTCACTTTATATCGTCTGTGCTGTTGGTATAGCAACAGTCATTCAGAGCTTGCTTTTGTGGAGGGTAACTGCATCTGTATGCAGTTAGTGGTTGTAGAATGGGCTATTAGTCGTGGCCAGAAATAGGGATTACGTTTCTCAGATTTAGTGTAACTTAATCCAGAAATGTTCATGATTTTTTTTTTCTTCTAAACTGTTACTGACAGCTTGTAACAATGCAGAAGGCAAACTACATACTTGAGGATGCTTTATTTAGTGCAGTAAAACTGGAAGAGCACCTTATAGGATATTCCTGTGTATTTAAAGGAGCTACTTTTCAATCCTTGTTCTCTTTGCAGATCTTCAGAATTTGTTTGAAAAAGCAACTGAAGATGCTGATGGAAAACTATCATATGAAGATCTTCAAAAGCTGCTTGGCTCTACAGCCCAAGAGTCACAGAGCTTTAAGAAATTCGATACAGATGGAGATGAGAAATACTCATTGCAAGAACTGAGATTAGCATTAGGTGTATAGGATATATATTTAGAAATGTGATACTGATGGATGCTACTGTAGCTAAAGGAAACTATGGGACATGAAAAACTATGTCTGCACTTTCCCAGCGTTTTACTGATCTTTGGAGCTAAATTACTGTACACATTGCCACCTCTTTATTTCATTTGCATTTATTGAGAAGAAATTCACAAATTTATGTCAGTAGGACATATTATTGGGACTGTGTTAAAATCCAGAAAATTCCCAAACTTGGAAACATTTTCCTCTGATTCTTTCCTTTTCAAGGAATTTTTGGTTTTAATTTAAAATGTGTTCATACTAAAATAAAACTATGGTTTTATATTTCACTAAAATTTGCCTTAAATTAGAGTGCTGCACTTTATGTAGAGCAGAAGGAAGTCTGTCTTGTAAAGATGGGCTACTTCTGCTTGTAAATATTTGAGATAGAGTAAATTATGCATATTTAGGGGGAAGTTTGTGTCAGGGGCTGTGTTGGTAGTAAGCTGTTTATAATGAGAGACTGAGCCTAAAAGGGGTGGTTAAGAGCTTCAGCTAAAATTCTAATTTTGACTAAGTATATCCATGAATGAGTTTGGACTCAGTCAGCGGAAAGCAGGAGTGGTAAATCAGGCCCATCTATAGCAGGATTTATTTTTAGAGGGAAGAGTTGAAAGTGGTTTTATATCATGAGCCTACAGGAGCTACCAAGTGCTTGGGTTTTCACTTCAGCATTCTTTAGCTTTGCTGTATTGTGTCCAGATTACACTTTGTGAGATATTTTAAAAAAACAAAGGAAAGTATTGAATAACTTTAACAGATGCTTAAGAGGTAGAAGTCTACATTGCAACCTGCTGAGTAGCACCTGGATAGTTCGTGCCTTGGGTACAGTCACTGGTGTGCTGATGGTCTCACTGACAGGTCACTAGAGATCTTTGGAACAGGGTTGCTGGTGCAGCTGGTTTCTTCCATGCACTGTTGTTTGGGTCACTCTGATGGAGTGTCCAGAGTAAAGCTCCTGGTCTCTAGGAGTGTGAGCAGGTGGTGAAGGCCCAGAGTAGACTTGCGGGTTCTTTCCTGACTAATGTGAACATGATCACTTCTTGGTACATTTACCTTTTGTGTTCTTGCCAACAGAAGGATGTAAAAAGCAGGGTGGGTGTATGCAATCATGTCAGCGTTCTCTGCCGACACATGTTTTGTAAGTGAGGCTTCCTTACTGTGGAGGAAGTTAAGGGTTTGTTATACTAGTGGATCTAAACACAGAGAGTGTTTATGACCTTCTGGAACATAGAAAATGGCTTTCGCAAAAAGAATTCTCTTGCAGGCTAAATCAGGGCCAAGTTGGATGATTTTGCTCACAAATATCACTGATCTTGTTGGGAGTTTTATGCATGATTAGTGAATTCAAGTTTCCCACCTCACTGAAACATCAGTTTATGTGGAAGTCTGTTTATAACTGACTTTTATATAACTTTAGACTGGATGTTTTATGAATAGTTGCATTCTGTGAGTATGAAGTAGTGAAGGAATATACAAAATGGAACCCTGTTACCCATTGCCTAGGCTGCTTTCACTGTTGCTCTTCTATCCTGTTTGGGTAATGCAGATGTGACCCAATACAGAAATGCTTTTGATGTTTGAGAACAAAGTATTTAAAAACGAAACAAAACCAACCAACCTTGGCTTTTGAGAGGACAAGAAGCCACCACTTGCTTCTTGCCACTTCCCACACCCTTTTATACACTACTGTATAATTCCTTAACCAAATAAAAAAAAAAAGAGCAATAAAATGTAACCATTCTGGTATTTTATTTGTACATACTGTATCATAGCCATATGCCAGAGTTTGCAAAATATTTTTGGAAGTTTGATTTGTATGGAATTTAATGTACCTTAAAATTTAAGGGATTATTGTATTGCTATGTGAATCTGTTGGTGTTTTGTTTTGTTGCAGTCTGCTTTACTTTTAGAAGGCTTTTCAACAGCAGGAGTGAAACTGTCAGCTAGAGACAGCCTGTGCTGCTCCAGCTGCCCGTGGCCTCTGCCTGTGGCCCGGAGCTGGGCTGGTCCCTAACTGGCACTGGGGCACAGCTGTCTGCTGGTGCTGCTTAATTTGCATGTCAGGAGCATAGTTAATTGCTAATTGCTGTAGTCACTGCTGTTGTAGGATGGACTTGTACTGTCAGTTTAACAAATCTGATCACTCCTGAGCTCAGTGGTTGCTTCTGTTTGGCCTAGGGTAGCCAGTAGCCGTGTGCTGCAGGCTGGGAGCACCTGTCCCTGCGAGTTTTCTGCCAGGCTCTGCTCTCCATCCCGCATGCTTCCCAAAGCCCCGGCACTGGGTGTTGCCAGGCTTCCTTCCTCATCTTTTATTCACGCTGCAGATGGCAGAGGGCATATAAAAACCTCAGGCGGTGTCAGTGCACTTGTCGGGATCTGCGTTCTGCTGTAGCTCATGCCTACAGACTGCAGGCTTCCGGGGGGCGGTTTGGGGCTCATGTTCAGGCTGTGTTTGTGCCGTTTTGGCAGACCCCTGTGTAGGGGTTTCCGGAGGGGCGGTTCGTGGGTTCATTTTCAGGCTGTATTTGTGTTGTTCTGCGTGACCCCTGTGTAGGGACCACTGTGTAACCTTTCAGTGCAGTGACTGACCTTTACAGGGTGCTGCCTGCGCATCGTGCTCCTACTCCGCGGGTTTGCGCTACGGCACTCCACGCGTGCTTTTTTAAAAAATAAAAAAAATAAAAAAAATCCTGTAACGCGGCTTTTAATTTATCTCAATAAAAGTTCCTGTCGAGCCTGCGCTTCCGGCCCTTTCACTCCGGGGGAGGAGCGGGGCGGGGCGGAGCGGGCGCCATGGCGGGGCC
>NW_020799109.1:9817193-9868286 GCF_003259725.1 Athene cunicularia
GGGCCGGGGCCGGGGGGGGAGCCGCTGGAGGAGAACCCCTTCTACGGCAAGTACCGGCACAAGATCCAGCAGCTGCGGAGGTGCGGGGCTGCGGCCGGGCCCTGAGGGGAAGGGCTGGAAGGGGGCGGCGGGGGGGGGCGCTGCTCTCTGGGACGAGGGGTGCTGCGGGAACTGGGTTTTTCTGAGGGGAGGGGAGGTCGGTGTTAGCTTTACACCCTCAGCAGAAGATTGATTCGTTTAGGCCAAATGCTGCCCTGAAATCCGCGTGTAGTTGCCACCAAGTCAACGAGGGGGGTCGTCTCCCAACATAATCAGCTTGATAAGAGATAGTTTTACAAACAAGAAGTTAAAGCACATTAACCAGTACCACAGTGAACTCTCCGAAAAGGCAAATGATGTTAATCACCGAGTACTGTTAATAGTCCCTTCTCTGATTCAGATCCAGTCCAGATGTGTTTGAATCCCGTATGGAAAAAAGAAATGAAGTGAAAAAGCAGCCTGTGGGATATTCCAATCAAGGAGAATTTATCAGATGCATGGAGGAAAAGGCAAGGCAAATTTTCTTTGTCATTCACATATATCAAAACTATAGTGTCATTTATAAAGGATCAGCATAATGCTGCAAACATACAGCATGCAGATACTCTGGGGAGCCCCAAAATTTCACTCTCTGGCTAAAAGTATTTTTCTGTATTCCGGTGTAGTAGTTTGCAATTTTTTGACTAAATTCCGTGTCTTTGCTGCCTTAAGTGTTTAACTGGTTCCAGATTGGTTTGGCCAGATGGAGTGACGTGATCTTGCATTTATCATTTTTTTAGTGAATGCAAGAAAACTGTTCAGTAATATTGGATCCAAAATGCCTAATAGTTTGCTTTTAATTAATCCTTTCTGGCCTTGAAATTCATAATTCATATTAAGTTACTCATTTGATTTACTTCTGCTAATCAATCATTTGTATTATTAAAAATACACTGCAGTGATCTATAAGTATCCTAAACCTGAGCTCCTAGTCAGGATACTTCTGTCAGCAGCCATGTTATGCATGGCAGGGAAGGCAAATAAATGGTATTAAAGCATCAGCTATAAAAACTAAAGAATGTTTTCTTCTAGGCAGAAGGCTTGGGCACAAAGACATCAAAGGGAGGATTCACAAAGGATAAGGTAAGGGAAATGAACCTCAGTGTTAGGAGATGATGTGCTGGCAAATCAAGGATATAGATTAACTTGTGTTGCTACCATCAGTGCTTCAGCCGGGAGGTTCTTGACATAAAACTGATGTTCCTTATGCTGCACTCAAGTATAAGGTTTTAATTTACTATTGAGATCATGTTCAACCTTAAAACTCCTGGCACTCTGGGTTTTTATAATCCTGTTCTTTCTCTCTGATACCCTTAAATTCCTACTAGTTAGGGGATCTGTACTGAATGCCTACAGTAATAAATAGAAAGGGTTGAGCTGCCTTCACAACATATATTTCCAAAGTTTAGCCAGCAGAGGGACAAGAGAATGGTTTTACCCTCTTTCACATTTTTTATTTTGGCAAATTTTCTGTGTAAATCTGCCAGCAGAGCATGCGTCTGAGATGGCTGAAGGCGAAAGGCTACAGCTCCTCTTGCAGCTTCAGTAGAGATCTGCACAACTGGAGCAAAGTGTGTCCTGACAGAATCTCTTCTATTCTGCTTCAGCGTGTGAATCTACTTCTCAGTGTGTTACCGCTTATGGTTTACTAGTTTCTTTGGCAATTAAGAGGATTAGTCCCACTGTAATTTGAGTTAAGTTCTTCTAGCTTGATTTTGTTATCTGTAATTGGGTCCATTCATTCTGGATTCTCACTTGAATCAGAACTGTCATGCTAAATTCCTTATGCTTTCTCTTCCAGACGCTTGATTCGATTCTTAATGTTGAGATGGTGAAAGAAAAATCAGCAGAGGAGATAAAACAGGTGATGGATTTAAAGGGAATAAAGTTTGTTCTTCATCTGTGTTCATTAGTTATCTACATGTGAGGATGGAGATTTTACTTATACTGAAAAATAAAACATGCCTATGGATGTAGATTTATAAAAAGCACATTGACATGCATATTAATAGTAGAAGATACAGTTTTCTCCCTATAGTTCAGTCCAACTAGGATGTACCCACTTGATAAATAATACGTCTGGACTTGATCACTCAAAAACTATCTCTACTGTAGTTCTTACTGCTGCCATTTCATGTGTGGCAGTTGAATTGACGTTAGCAAACTCCTCTCAGGGTTGAAGCCAGGTAAAGGGAAATCCCAGCAATAGCTCATATGGATTATGTTACATCTCTTTTGCAGGAATAAAAACAGAGCTTTTGCCACCTTGTACCTTTGCACTATCTGTCATTCGGGAGCCTGTGTACTTGCACTAAAATTGGTCCTAGGGTATGAAGGAGGTGGGTGGGACTGTTTGAGGAACGGTGTGAATCAAATTATTCTCCCTAATATCTGCTTGGCTTTGCACTGTGTTTCCTTTTGTCTAGTTATAAGTCACATCTTTTGTACGTTTCTGATGTAGCTTAAGTTGGATCTGGTATTTTTTCCATTACCAGACTCTATGCCAAGAAGCTATAGTAGACATGATCATTTAAGGGGAGCAGCACAGCGTATATGAAGGAGCCTTCTGGCATGACTAGAAAGCAGAAATCTAGCTGCTTTCCTGATAGTGTGAGAACATTATAGAAGTGGTTATGTGCTCTGCAGGGGACGGTGTGCAACCAGTTGTAGCAGGGAGTGGGTTTGATAACTCATGAGTTTCCTTCAGGTTCCTCTCTTCCAGTTTCATTCATTAAACGTTTTACTGACAATTCTCATTAGTTATGTAGGTCTAGGGAAGAACAACTGAAGAAGTCCTGAATTCTGGGCTTTTACCTGTACATGTCCATTTATTAAAGGCTATGAACTTTTTGTGTAGGTATTCCCATCCTGCTGTGGTGAAGAAAAAGATTGTGAACACAGAGGATTATTATGCAAAGTCTTGTCTTCTGTTGAAAGTGTTTCATATGTTCTTTACTAAAAAAAAAAAACAAAAAACCAACCTCAGTCCCTCTAGAAATCATTAGTGTGATTGTTGGGAAAATATGTAAGAAGCCCTTCTGATGGCTGGTAAATCTTGAGCTACCTCTGAGCCCACTGCTCATTTCTGCTACTTAGTTGAAATCTGTTTTTTGGTACAAGTACTCTGGAACCTTAGGAGAAGTGTATCTCATTAGCAGGCAAGTCAGGCTTGATTGAAAAATGACCTCTCAAAGTGTTTATAAAGGCTAGTTGACAAATGGAATTATTTTTAAAGCATTTTATATGACTGCTAGATGCTTGGGTTTAACTGTATCTTATCTCCTTTGTTCCCTGCAGATTTGGAATCAGTATTTTTCTGCAAAAGATACGGTTTATGCTGTTATTCCTGTAAGTCGTTCCCCTGTAGTTACGCACTTGAAAGGCCAGTGTGCAAAGCTTTCCTTTCTAACTGTGATTCTGTTGCTTTTAAAAGAAATCGTTGAAGGAAAATGAGGTTTCAAGAACAAACTTCTTCCAGACTGAGTGATTTTATTGCCTCAAATAAAGGCTTCTGTTTCCAAAATGTGTATCATACTTTTTCTCACTTACATCAGTCTCAATAAATCTAGTACCTTTTTCTGCACACCTGGCTTGAATTTCCAGGCATTTTTTTATTATGAATACCCAAAACTCTTTGTGGGGCCCTAGTATTTATTGAGGTAGCATTTGTATTCTTTTTTTTTCTCAGAGTTGCTAGTTTCTTTCTCCTCTTCCTTGCAGCATGGACAGCTAACTCAAGTTTAATATGGCAGTACTAGAGCACTTGGCTAGTGACTTGCACGTGGCTAATCACTTATGACTTTCGTACATTTAAAATTATTGGCAGCACTGTCATTGAGGTTGCATGGTGCTTCCTGTGATAAGATCATATTTCTTATTCCTGATAACTTTACCAGATGTTAATTGTTGTTAATTTCTGTTAGGCTGAAGGAGGTTTTTTTGCTTTTGGGATTTCTTTTCATTCTTTGCTTCAGAGTCTATATGTGATTGTGATCTCTTAAATCTGTTTTTTAACAGCTCAACTTGAACTGTGTGTTCCTTGAGTTCTTGAAACCTCATTTAGATCTGGGGTCTGATTTGCAATTGTACTTGGCCCTTTGAGCTGCAGCTGAAGTCAGTGGAAGGCTGTTGTATGAAGTGCTGTATACTCTGAAAATGGCAGTGAGGGATTTGAAGTCGAGCAGTTTCATGGTTTAGTTTTCCCAACATGTGGATGTTGTGAAAATAATTTTAAATTGCACATTTACTGTAGCAGATGGCCAAAGCCAGAGATTCCGGTTAAGATGGTGTAGGTCTTTCATTCGTGGGGCTGGCATTGTTCTTTGGTGCACTGTTTTAGAGGAGCTTTGGAAGCTTTTAAGGCTTTAATGCAAACCAGATCTTAGGCACATTAGGAAGTAGTTCATGCTGTCATCGGGGTTAAAAAAAAAGGTGTGCCTTTTGCTAGAAGCTTTTTGTTGGCTGGAAGAAAGGCCCTGCATAATTCTCTAGTGTGCAGAAACACACATGGAGGAATTTCACGTTGATGAATGACATATGTTGTCATTCCTGAACACCTTAGCATAGGTATTAATAGATTGTGCTGGGAAGAGAAGAGCAGGCAGAATATTTGTGGGAACGCAGAGAACACATGAATGAGATTGCCAGGTTTCATCAGGGATGACCAAATATGTTTGTGCTGTTAATATAAATGTAAGCAATAAGTAGTTGAGTAAATATTTATGGTGTAAAATCCTGTTTGGGACCAGGGATATATCATCTTGCTCAACTGTTGACAGCACATGATGCAGTAGTGCTGTTGCTGAAAGTGGATGTAATGTAAGCTTGGCACGTGGGCCCTCCACCTCCAAGGAATAAAGCTTTGGATCTGAGGAGTTTGCTGCTGCATCTTAGAGACAGCATTGTTAAAATGGGATACTGATGACATTTAGGTAACTAAGAACTAAATACAGTTTTCTATGCGCTCTTTGTTAGCTATTCCCGCAGCGAGACCTTCTGTAGATGGAAGCTGTGCCCTGTAAAGGTTAATGAGATGATTCTGAATAACTCTGCATCCACGTTTGTGTTACGAAAACTGAGTTTCTCTTTCTCCTTCCCCAAAGGCAGAGAAGTTTGATTTAATATGGAAGAGAGCCCAGAAATGTCCATCGGTACGTATGGCAGAGACTCGCAATGCGTGGATGTATGGCTGTAATGCATTTATCCTCTCTAAAGCCTAATTCATCAACTTTTGACCCTCCTGTATTCAGACTCATTGTATCAGCTCGATTAGTAAAGTCCATGTGTTCAAATACTTGTCTTAGCATTCAGATAAAAGCAATGGCTATTCATATGTATTTAAACACTTTAGCTGTCAGATATCTAGATATAAGAGATGTTAGGTTCAGAAATGAAAGCACAGAATCTTCCAGGGAGTGAATTTAGCTGCATGCTTCTGGTTTCCATTAACTGATGTTTTGTGGTTAAGCATCTTCCATGCAGTGTTGTGAAGAGCCAGGCCTTTTAGGCCAGCTTCACTGATGTTCCTGCATATTTTTCTTTATTGCTTAAAGCATTCTCACTTTAAACTGGAGAACTGTTGTTAGCTATAGCTACGTGTCACCATGGCATTACATTGCATGTACATGGAGAAAGTGAGTTCTCTTGTCTAACGGTTGGTGTGAGTTGCGCTCTCTTTTATGTTTCTTTACTGGCAGTGAAGATAGGCAGGAGTATCTGAAAGGGAAAAAAGACAAAAAATCAATGTGCTGGGGTTCTGTCCAAAGAAAGAGCTGAACCTTGTCATCTGTTAGCCTGCTTTTCCTCATCATAAATGTGCACAGCCATGCTTTCTTGACCACTGTGCTGGTGATCTGTGATAGATAAATGTTGGTAAGCGAATGCAAGTTATTTGCATGGAAGACATACTGGGCAGGCACTGTGCTGTGTCAGTAATCCATCTCTGCCTTTAAGGGAGTGTGTGTCATCAAAAAGACTGTATGACATGTACTGCAAAACTTAGCAGTGTCAGTTCTGTTGCAGAGCACTGTAATTCAACAGCTGTGATGGAAAGGAAGGAGGGGATTGTGTGTAGCTGAACCCTTTATTACAGATAATAGAGTAGATACTCTGTGGGTTGTGTCTTAGGTGTATGCCAGCACAGCAAAGCATGAAATACTGAGAATGGGTAATATGGTTATTTAAGAAATGAGTGGATTCCCAAGATTGGGATTCACTGTTTCTCACATGGGTTGGTGGATATCTTGTAAGCTTCAATTAGAAGATTGTTGTGTGAATGAGCATGTTGCTGCTTTGAAGAAGTTAAACTACAAAAGAGCAGAACAGCTAAAGGATATCTTTCTGCAGTTTGTACCACATGCTGCTGGATTAGTATTGTTTTCTGTTGAAAGTAGCATGTTTTTACAGTAATTTGTGTGCTGAAGCATGGACTTTGCAAAGTTCACTGTGCTGAGGCAGAAATTAAATGCTTCATTCTTTTATGAAAACAAAGTAGCTTGACTTTTCTGCGTTGAGAGGAGTGCTTTTGTAGATCTGAATGGGAGACTATTCCTGGATTGATGGATTGGTCCCGTATATTTCACTTGCCAAGATCAAGATCAACTAGATCTGGCTTCCCAAGCTACTTGGAGCTCGGAAAGTTATTTATAGCTTTAAGTGCATTTCTGTACAGTGCATTGGCATTTAGTCAGGTATCCTGCATGGTTTTCTGCTCCTGTGTTGTCCTTTACCTTGGTGTAGGAAAAGGAGCAAGTCCCTAGACTGTGCAGCCAAATAGACTAAATCTCTAGAGAGAAGATGGTTGCTGCCTGCTCTGGAACAGATGGTGAAATTACAGGATTAAATATACGGAGTGCTTCTTATCTTAGATTTGACCATTTCTGCTGTTAATTTTCCAGAAGTGAACGAGAAGGTCAGAGTCTGAATGTTCTCCACTGTCCTGTCTTTTCCTTTGTATGTTTCATATAATAGTGATAAAAATATCACTGTTTTTATATATATTTTTATATATGCCAATATATTTGCTAATGAAATAATACTGATAAGGTAATGCTGGTTTATATCTGCTTTGAAGTCTTGTTCCTGCTGTCCTGTCACTCCTGGTGGAGCAAATAAACCCTTTTTTCTGTTGTGGTTCTCTTGCTAAAGTGTTTATGCTGGAGGCCAGTATGACATAGGCATCATTTTGTTCTGTCAAAGGAAGAACTGTTGGGGGGGGTTTTTTTTAATAATTTCTCTGCAGTTTCTATATGCTTTGCCAAGAAAAGAAGGCTACGAGTTCTTTGTGGGACAGTGGTCAGGAACAGAGTTGCACTTTACTTCCCTAATAAACATTCAGGTGAGTGGTTGAAATAAAAAGTCCAAAAATGGCTTAGGATCCAGCAATACATAATATCAGCATATTACAATGTAGAATATTTCCTAGATAGTTTAATGAACAGATTGTCTAGCTTAACTTGAAAAGAATTATCAAACTGCCATTAATTATGGGTAAATTAATAAATTAATTATAGGCAAATTAGTAAATTAATTATGTCTCTCTAAAGGAGAATGAGGTAAAAGCTAAATAGTCTCAAAACAGTTCTGAAAAGTTTGGCTCGTTTCTGTTTGTAAAAGCTACTTAAGATACCAGTAGATGCTCTAAGATGAAATGTCTTCTTGGTAATTGTTGATTCTTTTAAATACAAAATGATCTTTAGTCAAGAAAAACCCAACAGAACACTGTAGATCCTTTGTTTCTGTAAATACCAGGAATAATGAACTTTTAATTAGAACTGACCCTTAAGCCCTGAAATACTCAAGTTTTTGTAATCAAGCCTCCAAATCTGCAGTAGTAGAGCTGAAGTTCTTTAGGGGATGCTAACAGGTTTCTTTACCTCCTTCAGACCCAGGGTGAAACTGCTCCTAGCCAGTTGGTCTTGTACCATTATCCTGAGCTGCAGAAGGAAAAAGGAATAGTATTAATGACAGCAGAAATGGACTCCAAGTTCTTGGTAAGAGAAATCTGCTCAGTGGCTTCCTACATTTTATACTGTGACTTCTACAGTTTTGAATTAAAACCAAATTAAAGTGAAGTCTTTAAAAGACCCTTTCCCAAAGAATGGTCTTACTAGATTTCTTTAACCTAGTCTACTTAATACTAGGGAAAGCTAGAAGGAAATCATCAGTCTTTGTCTATCTGGAGATTTAAGCTCATGCTTCTTTTCCTTACTTTGGGTATTATAGTTTATTGTTATTTAAAAAATATATATAAGTGCTTCTTTTATTTCTTACTAATGGAAGCATATTTAAGTGGAAGCTGTTGTTACCTGCCAACAAGTTAAAACAGTGTATTTGAAGCTTAATACTACTTGTCAAATCAGGAGACCTTCAGAGCTTTGTGTTAGGTTTCTGCATGTGTTTGCTCTTTTCGCTAGGTGTGGGTATATTTTCATATCTGTAATAGCACAGTGCAATCCCACCTCTAACTAACCTGCTTATACCAGTTCTGAAACACTGGACAGAGGAATCATTGGTAATGCGTTTGAGTAAACAATCAATTTTTGCAAACTTTAAGGGAAAGATGATACTTTGGTGAATCTCCAATGCCTTAGAGTGGGCAGGGATCATGAAAGATATACTTGACATGATTAGACCTCTGAGGTGTACGCTCAGCAGTTTTAAAGTGTAAAGGCGCGGCACTAAAATGTGTAAGTATGTCAGGAACAAGAGGGAGGTGGTTTAAGAGATTTGCTAAACTAAGGTGACTTGGAATTGAGTCATTTAGTGAGTAGGACTGCTGCCTTTCAGCTGCTGAAGAGCCATTTTCAGTGGGATACTCAAATATGACAAAACTCAATGGTAACACATTCTTTGTTTTAACTTGCAGGTGGTCCACGAAGCACAGTGCTTGGCGAATCAGGTGCAGCTTTTCTATGCAACAGATCGTTCTGAGACCTACAAATTAGTGGAGACCTTCAACCACAGATCTAGTGAATTTAAGTATATGTCGGTTATAGCAGAGCTTGAGCAAAGTGGGCTTGGAAGAGAACTGAGAGCTGGTCAGGTTTCTGACAAGTCATAGAGCCTGACCTGTGGGTGAAGTGAGCCAGTAGCAGGCAGGGGATTTCTTAGATGGAGTGGCCCTGTCTCACTTGTTTTATGAAGTTGGTTTGGCTACAGAAAGGATCTGGAGACATCCTGGGAATATGGTAGTCAAGCCTGGCTGGCACTGATGCAGGACTTTGGCCATTTGAACGACAATAATGAATTGCCAGAGTGAAGCCCTGTACTCCAGTGTGACTTCCTCAGAACAAGCTCTTTTCCTGTCCTGTAACTTACTGCTGCATGCTGTATTTTTGAAATCTGAAATAAAGTGACAGAAGGGGAGCTATGTAATGGACTGTATTGACATCAGGAGAGAGATAACAACCAGTGTTTCTTCTCAGTAAATGCATTTTAAATGCCCTCCATCATTATAATTGCATGGTCCGGTGCTTTTTAATCTGTGGAATTTATACAGACTTGTCCATCAAGAAAAAAGAATAGGACCAATGATCTAAAACAGACTCTTCTTTGTTACTTTGTGTGTGAGGTTTCTTACACAGATGTACACCATATTTTTCTCAGAATTAAAAAACAGAGTGGCTAGATTTGTTCCGAGAATTTTGTGCTTAATTGATATATTAATTTTATCCCATTGCTGTATTTCTGTCTTAGAGATGTTTTTCTTGAGGAGTAGAATATTCTGAGCATGGTTTTATTTTTGTATATTTTTAATAGTGTAGAGGAATTACTGCCTGCTTTATAGAATTAATTTTTCTCAGACTGGCATCTAGTCAGCCAGCTCTACAAATGATAATTTGAAGAGACAGAAAATAGTTCTTGTTCCTGTTTCAGAAAAGGCACTATTCATAAAAAAAGCAAGATGGTCTGGCATAGTAACAGAGCATGAGCCCCCAACTGACTTCTCAATTGCTAAGTGACAATTTATGAAAAAAAATGTGTTGCTATGAATATGCATAGCTGCTTTAATATGGTAGTGGTGGTAGGAATCTGGCTTTTAATGACTACAGCTGGTTTAGCTTTTTAAACCTGCCTTCAACCAAAGAATCCCAGAGCATTCAGGCTTTGAGCTTTTCTTGTTTTCATTCCCAGCAGAGGCAGCCAGCATGTCTGTGGACAAGGGCATGCTGCAGCAGTGCGATGTGCAGCCTGTGCGTGGGCTGCCAGCACACACCACTGCACAGGCAGACAAGTAAACAGAGGACAGCCTGGAACTTCCCAGGAGAAACACTAAATGCTTTCCCATGTCCACATCAAATCCTTGGCACTAACTTGCCCTTAGAACTAATTGAACGTTGAGTTGGGGTCACATCATGTCTTCCCATCAGCCTGCTGGAGCTGGCAAGCATTCCTTCCTTTGCCAAAGAAACGGAGGCAAGAAGGATATTCTTCAGATCAGAAGATCAACTTGTCTCGCTGTCAGAGGAAGACAAATTTTTTGTGTGGGGCTGGTAACAGACTTTCTGTGCTACCCTTAACCATGACATGATACAGAAGGTTTGATTACTTATAAAGGGATCTTAATCTGTTTGCTAGTGTAATTGTAGGACCCTGTTGCTGTAGTAGTGTCACTCCATACTTTCTCAGCCCATTCTTTGGATGTGAGCAGTGTTCAGCGAAGCACTGACAGTAGATGGTAAGGTTTTGTTGTTGGGGTCTATTTTAGCAGTGAGTCACATACGTTGGGTATGAACTCTTGTGCATTCAGGGAGTTATGGTTTTAGGAGTGGCACATCTCCTGGGGCTTTGCTGCAAGAAGATGGTCTTTCTCCCTGGTAATGTCTTTCTCTTTCTGATTGTGTTGGGCCTGTGAGCGTGTGCATAGCAGTGGTATAATCAGAGGAGTTGAGGATAGGGCTGTTAACAATCTGAACAGCAAAGCACCTAAAGAGCCTTTCTACTTCTATAGCATTCACACTCCATTTATCATTTTCCTTTAGCTGAAATAAGGGCAGTTTTGATTCATTATTCACTTCCTGCTTTGAAGATGTCAA
The DNA here is from genome assembly GCF_003259725.1 of Athene cunicularia. Classification (NCBI taxonomy): domain Eukaryota; kingdom Metazoa; phylum Chordata; class Aves; order Strigiformes; family Strigidae; genus Athene; species Athene cunicularia. The sequence continues at coordinate 9,828,308 of NW_020799109.1, forward strand.
AGTTGCTGTATTCATTTTTAATATAGCTGTAATATAACATCCCTGGATGAGTAATGGGCAACAGGAGTGAAATTCAAGGCTTCCAGATCTACACCTGAGCCTTTTTCTGAGTTTAAAAGACCAAAGTCTTTAGTGAAGTCTGTAGCAATCACTACCTGTAATTTTGAGTGGGTTTTTTCAACCCATCATGTGCTTAATCCCAAACTAAGAACGTCTTCAAGGGTTTCTGGCTGACAGAAATGGCAAAGTCAAGAAAAGGAAACATTTCTTGCATTGTATGCATTGGAACGGTTTTTAAGTAAGACCCAAACTGAAAAGGTCAAGTTGATCATACCACCTGCAGCCGTTTTGCAAGAGACTGTATTTTCTGGCCCTGGCAGAGGTGGAATTGACTGATGGAGGGAGCAAGGGATTTTTCTGCGGGTGTATTCACTGAAGCGCATGTCATAATACGTTATGCTGGCCACGGGGATGGGCATCTACAAGCGGCAGCACAGACACAGACATTGCACAAACCCACACTATCTGCGGGTTTGTGCAAATTGGCAGCTGTGCCAGTTTTAAGCCACTAAAAACTTGCATGGGGTTTGTTAGATTTGATGCATTTAGGATCTGTGTTGAGCCTAAAGGCTGGTGAAAATAACACGTTAGTCTTGGCGTGGGGAGAGAAGGTAACAGATTCTGTGCCATGCAGCCACTAGAGGGAAGGTTTGTCTCCTTATTCCGAGCTACCGGCAAACATGGGGCTTGCATGAGCCTGTCAGCTCAGCTTTGTGAGCTTGGGTGAGATCTGTGCTAGAAACCATTTAGATGCCCAGATGCCCAGATATGGTCGATAATGCGGTGGGCTACGCTGAGTTAGACCAACGATTCCCCTAGCCCGGCGTCCTAAATCCTAGATGAACTGCCTCGGGGAAGGGCAAACATCCTGCACTAGTTTTCCAGGTCACTTTGCTGATTTCCAGCTGTGGGCCAGGGTCTTCCTGAGCGTCTGTCTTTAGCAGCCCTCACAGTGGGCACGTTCATGGGGGAGAAGCCCAAGTCTCCTCATGGTCCTCTGTAGGGTTCAGCCCCTGCAGCAAGGACTTCACAGCTGAACCAGGGGCTGTAGGAGCCATCTCCTTCCCTCAGTGCTGCCTGCGGTCTGCCTCCAGCTGGAGGAGAGCCCGGGCCAGGGATGTGGGTGGCAGTTCCTGCTGGAGAGCAGTGAAGCAAGTTTTACAGCCAGAGGCTCTTCATTATCAGCGTCTCAAATCCGTGGCTTGCCCACCCAGCCCTGTCGCCCCAGGGAGATGTACCCCCACATCAGCACGAAGCCCAGAGCCCATCCTGCTCCGCAGGGAGACACCCTGGCTTGTCAAAGGCGGCTGTCGCAGCAATCAAGGAAGTGAAGATTGAAGGATGATGTTCTTACCCTCACTTAAAATGCTGACTCCAGCGCTTTTTCATCTGTGCCTGTTTTTTTTCCCTGTGCCTTAGAAAATGGCAAGACTCCAGTGCCCTCTGATCCACAGCTGAGGAAGTTCTCGCTCCCTGTCTTGGTGCTTGCGTAGGACTCGGAGTGGAGAGGAGGAACTGGCTGTTCCTGGCACTGTATAGCCGAGGTAAACTTTTCTGGGCAAGTCCTTTGTCTCTCTGGGAATAACTGGAGCAACCTCATTGCTTCCTTTGCTGTGTCTTGTGGTCTGCACAGGCACACAAAGCCTGCAAGCTCTGCCTGGCAACAAGCATCTCCCTGGCCGAAGGGGTGCGGTGCCGAAGGGGCGCGCACTGTGCAGGGCAGCGCGGGGCCAAGGAGAGCCCAGCCCTGCCGCAGCTGGCGGGGGGCTCACTGCACCCACGCCCCAGGCACGGCTGTGTCCTCCCAAGCCGTGTGAAGCTGCATCACTGTGGTGGGCCTCTTTCCGTGACTGCCCATGAGGTCCGATGGAGCCCTCCAGCGCTCTGGGCTTGCTTCCTTCCTGCTGATAAATTCAGCAATGCACCTGCCTTCGGGAGCGGGGCCAATCCCTCCCCCCCTTCCTTCCTCCAGGGCAGACAAATACCCTCTTCACAATAACACATCCCTCCTGCCCCGAACCTGCTCCTCGGACCTTTTCCTCTCTCCCAAGTGACTCCTGTTGTCCCTCCCTGCAGCTGGGACTTTGGGTGGCTCTGGGACCGCAGGCATTCTGCTCTGTGAGGTTTCCAAAACCTCATGCAAGGGGTTTAACTCCTTGACCAGGAGGTGCTGCTCACCCCTGCGGACTTGTGGGACAGGGGCTGATGCAACTTCAGCCCTTGTGCTGTTTTCCTGGCCCCTATCCTTTGGCTCCAGACTGCTGAGAGCGGGAGGACCCCATCTTGCCTCTTAAGTGTTTTGGCTCCATCTTGCCTGGATATAAATCCTGGCCATGAGTTTCCTCCAGGATCTTTGCTAAACGGCTAGGCCCCCTCAATTTTGGATTTGTGCCCATTTTTTGCTGGGTTTCAGCTGAAAGATTCCTCCTGTCTTGGCATTAGCAGTCCGGAGTTACATCTGCTCCGCAGACCTCCGCCTCCTGCTCACGAAGTCAGAGGACACTGTGTGGTTTCCCACATCCCTTGGGAAGGAGCGCGGACACTGGTGCCCACCAGCTCCCTGGGGTGGAGGGCAGCAGCATTGCTCTGCCCTTGCTAGCACTTGGGGTGGCTGTGATGTGCAAACAGGGAGCATCCAGCATTGGGGATGATCCCCCAGGTGCTGAAAAAAGACTCTGTGGAGCTGCTGTTGCTGCCTGAACCTGCTGGAGCCAGGCTCAGGGCTGGTTTGCCAGCAGCCAGGAAGTCTTCTGGGCTACTTGAGCCAGATCATGATTTTAGGGGTGTTACTTTGACCTGAGACAATCTGCAATGACCAGAAGAGATTTGCTCAGAAGTGTTGCAAGGCTGATGTGGAAAAGGCTCAGCCCACGGGTCCTGGGGTGGATGGATGCACAGAGCCGAGGTTTTGGGGTTACAGCTGTGGTACTGAATGGGCTGAACATTGTGCCTCAGGGGCAAACCCTGGCACCACCTGCAGCTGAGGAGCCTCATTACGGGGGAAGGAGTCCAGACCCTGCAGAGATGTGTCCTACTGGATGCACAGTCTGTGTGGGGTCAGAAGGTAAATCCATGGCTGCAGCAGCAGGGGAAGCCATGCAAACCCTCATCCTAAACCCTCCTGCTTCATACAAACGTACCCAAGGGCCGGATCTTCCCACTGTCTCAGGTTGCTGGGTTTGTGGTTTCCTTTCTCACACTCCTGCTGCTCCTTACCCCTGCCTCGCCCTGCGCCCTAGTCCCCAGCTCGCCCCATCACCTGCAAATGCTTGGCTGAACTTGAGCTTAACACACATTAAAGGAAAGCCTAGAAACGTTTCCCTCACTAGAGCTGTCCCGGTGCCAAACAATTTGCAGACATTTCCAACAACGCTAGCATCTCATCTCGCCGCGGCTGAGCTGAGCTGCTCCCCTGGGAAAGACACGCCACCGTGTCCAGAAGGGGACCGTGAGTGCCAGGGCCACACTGCAGCCTCCCACCCCACTGCAACGCCTGTAAGCATCACACGTGGGGTACACCACCAGTTTTACATCCCCACCCAGGAGTCTGATCCCAAAGCAGAGTCCCGGCCCGTGCTGAGCCATCCCACGCTGGCTGGCTGCTCCCCTCGGCGCTGAGCGTGCTGGCACAGGCTTGCTTTTACCGAGCGGTATTTAAATACCACAACGCGCTTCAGAACTCACCCCACCTCCGAGACCGACAGAAAGTAAGTCTGCTCTGTGCAGCAAAAAGTTTTTCTGGTTTCTTCTTTTTCCTCTCTTTGGATTTTCCGTTTTGGATGGCCTCCAGCTTGGCCTGGCACTGAAACCTCCGGCTGATTTTTGTGTGTGTGCAGAGGGGGAAGCATGAAGGGAGAGGGACTGTGCAAAAGAAGGCGGGGGGGGAAAGTACTGCAGGATTTCATCTCCTTTCAGCGTGTTGCTGTCCTGTGAAAGTCTGGAGCCAGACAGCGGCGTGGGACTGCACACCAAAAAGGACTTCAACATTCAGGAATGGTGTGTGGGAGTGGGTGTGGGTGCCTGCCCGTGAGCATGGGTGCCTGTCGTGGCGTGGGGGCTCGCAGGCCGGCTTCCCCGCGGGTTTTACAGGGACAGCTGGAGCTGCGGGCAGGGTCAGGATGTGACATCACCGGCCGGAGAAAAACCCTCAGCTCTGAGTTTCTCTAACGAAACCCCAGTAAGCGCCAGAGCGCAGCAGCTCTCTCTGCCGCTGTGATCCCCCAGCTGTCGACAGTCCCAACAGGGAGCCTCGCTTGGGCTTTTTTCTGTTTTTATTTTTTCTTCAATAAGAGCAGAAAGTGCTACAGAGGGATTTGGGGCTGGAAGCTGGGCGTGCAGGGGAATGAGGTGAGTCCTGGGGATAGAAAAAGCCAGTGCCGCACCCCTGAGGATGCTTCTGGAGTGCTTTTCATCATGGGTTGAGCAAGACCTAGCTTGGGTTAGCCTGGGAAGGAGCAATCCTTCACTCAGTCGGGGCACGGACTCCTGCAGGGGGCTCTTTCCCTTCCTCCAGCATGTCTCGGCTCAGCTGCCAGGGTGCAAATACCAAGGGAGCCTGTTCCGGGGATGCATGAGGGTCTGGGAGCCGGTGGCGGCAGGGCAGGGATTACTGCAGATGGCCTGCGGTGCGCAGGGGAAGGGAGGGGGGGACCCGCAGGGAAAGGCAGAACACAGTGTGGGCAGACACCCGTTTCCCGGGTGGGACAGTCCCAGCAGCGGCTTTGCTGGTGTTGGAGGGAGGGAAGAGAGTTGTGGGCGGTGTGGGGTGGAACTGAGTGAGAACGAGCAGTGGAGATGGGTTTTCAGCAGCTGGTTTATCTTCTCTCATCTTCTTCCTTGAGCTCAGAGGCCTGGAGCTCCCGGTGCTTGGGATTACGGCTCTGACGGCAGAGTAATCACCCTTGGGACTGAACCAGAGCAGTCGGGCATAGTGGAAGCCGTTGGACACTTCTTTGCAGGGCTCCCAGCAAGTCACTGGTGGCAGCAGCGAGATCCCAGCTCCCAGGAATGAGGTACCATCAAAGAGCCCCCAGCCCCATCAGGTATCACCCCCAAAATGGACTGAACATGCTGCCTCTAGCCTGGAGAGTTGGGGCTTTGGTTTTCTGCTTGGAGGCATCTTGGGTGATTCAGGAAAAACTTTTCCAATGCCTTTGGGCCAGGCTGTGCTCCTCAGGGAGCTTCTGCTTTGCTGGTGGTGTGACAGGGAGACAGGGCAAGGAGTGGGACAGAGCAGGGGGCCAGCTGGGGAGCAAGCCAAGGTGTGCGCAGTCCAGTTCCTGGAAGTCATGCTGGGTCCGTTTTGCACGAGCTGGGGATTTCCGAGCACCGGGGGAAGCACCAACACGGCTTCCCACTGGCAGCTGCCCCCAGCCAGGGCACAGGGGGGTGAGTTCTGCTGCTGCTCCGGAGGTGGCTGCTCCAGAGACAGGTGCTCGGGGCTGCCTCAGAGGATGCTCACACCTCTCGTCAGTCTCCGTGGCACCAGGAGGGTTTGCACAAGGAGGGTTTGGCCGCAGCGAGATGCTGCTGAGAGCTCCGGGCTTCTTTGCAGCTCCCCCAGCCCGCCCGTGTGCTAAGCCTTGATCCCCCTCCCAGCATCTTGGCTCGTTTCCTGGAATTTTCCATCGTTTGGGTTATATTTGGGATCGGCAGCCAATAACCCCGTTTCTCACGGCCAGCCCAGCTGGGGCTTGGCTCCAGCAGGAAGCACAGAGGGAGCAGGGCCAGCACCCCGAGACTGTGCTCACTAGTATCCTCCTTCTGCAGCCCTCCTTCCTTAGACAATTAAAACCAGACGTGGCTATCGCAAAAGCTCGTAAAGAGGGGATACGTTTCCTTCCCAGGGAGCACTGTGCGCCCACAGCCCCTGCCTGGACTGGGGCTGGGGTGGCTGCAGTTCAAGGGTTGCTCAGGAGAAGTACCCTTGTTCTGTGGGGCACAAACCCACTAGGAAGAAGCCCTGGTTGCAAAGATGCTCTAGGACAAATTGAATACCAAACTTTGCAACAGGACTTCTCTGGGGCTTGAAGGGAATCTCAGAGACAGGACTGTCAAGTCAGCAGCCAGACAGTAACGCTTCCTAGAGCAGCAAAAAGCCAGCTGAGCCCTAGGACCAGCTGGTTTCTGGTCAGACTGTCCATCTGGAGGCTGGCTGGCTGTTTCAGGGCTCTGGCAGACAGTGGCTGAGCTGATGCCTGCCTTGCTCTTCTGCCCGGGACAGAACAGGTGGGGACTTTTACACTGCCTGTGGTGGGGAGATGGGATTCCCCTAAAGCAGGGAAGCAGAAGTAGACTCTGGGTGGCTGAAGGCAAGATGCCCCAGGGAAGCCCAAGGGGGATGTGCAGAGCTGGTAGAATTTAACCTACATTTAGGTTATGTTTACATTTAACCTATGTTTGCTCTATGGTGCCTGGAGCTGCCTGGATATGCACTCTCCCTCCTCAGCCTGTTCCCCAAGCAGTAGGAGCTAGAGTCACCCTGGGGATTGCCTGTAGCATTGGACCCCTTGTGCTCCCAGCTGTTGCACTGCTGGCGAGTGCTGGAACGTGTCACTAAAGAACCCGCCTGCAGTTTCCAGTCGGATATTGTGAGAGTGTGTAACTGTCTTGGGCCAGATCCAGGTGTTGGAGCCTTCCTCTCTCCCTACCCTCCACAATCATTAATGCTGCAAAGCATTTTCCCCCAAAGCTTTTGCTTTTGCAGCCCTTAATATAAAGGCAGCCCGGGGAGGGAAAGGAGTTTTTGAAACTGGGGAAACTGAGGCAGGGACCATGGGGCCATCCCTGGTGGTGTCACCCTGGAGACCAGCGGTGTGTCTGACCAATCCTTCCTGCCGGGTTTCCGACTAAAGCTTTTTTGGGGTCAAAACTGGAGGATTTCTTTGGTGACCTTGCCCGCGCTTACAGGATTGGAGGGAGGAAGCCCCCCTCCCACTGTTCTGCCTGCTTTCCCCTTTTGTTTTGCCAGTTTCTAAACAGACCTTTCAGAGTTGTTTCTAATTTACAACAAAGCCTTTACCACCAAAACAACTCTCAAGTCTGAAATTAGCAGCTTAGTTTGACCCTGAACTTATATCCACCCGATCCAGTTCATTTCCTTTCATCTCAGGACCTGCCAGCAATCTAGGAAATCAGTTTTTCATGTGTGCCTGCTACACACCCAGCAGCAGCTCTGCCTTGCTATTGCAGAGCTTAATCCTGTGCTCATTTGGTTCTTGCTAAACCCAACTGAGTTCTGCTTCTGCTGTTGCTTGTTAAAAATAGGGGCAGGACTGAAGCCAGCAATCTTCACAGCCGTGGACAGGGTTTTGTGGCTGCTCACATGGGTTTGTAGCCAGTCCTCTGAAAAGCTGAGGCTATTTTGGGAGCGTGAATGGGGGCGAGCACCAGGCATGCCATGGCGTGGGCATCCCATAGGAAGCAGCAGCCTCTTTCCACCCAGCAGCTTTGTTCATCCTCCTTCAGTTGTCCGTGGCAGAGACATGGGGTGACAGTGGAAAAGGTGTCTGGCTCTGCGGCTGCCCTGCTTCACTCACTGTCCACTCCTGGGAGTGGGACAAGGTTTGATCTGGGTGTTTGCAGATGCTTCAGAAAGGGATGTGTGAGCCCCTGGGGTGCCAGCACCACCCCATGATGGGAACCTTGGTGTGGTGAAGTGGGGTTGCAGCCTTTGCCAAGGTTCCTCTTGGGGAAGCTTTGATTCTGTACATGGGAACCGAAGGCAGAGAGCTGCAGGCTGCTGCCACAGTGCCGGTCCAGGCCCCGCCAGCATGGGCTGGCAGCGGGATGTGTATGGTCATGTCGTAGGAAGCTGCTGTCTAAGCTTGTTGAATGGCAGCTTGCCCTTCAAATTTCCCAAAACAGGCAGTGCAAGCCGCGGTTTGGACTTGGGCGGGTCTCCTGTCACTCCCTAAGCCCCAGCGGACCATGGCCTAATTTCCAGGAATGCGACAGCTCTGAACATCAGGCTCAACTGAACTCCGCACCACAGCTGAACCTTGGAAGGTCTCCCATTTTCCAACTCTTTTTGTGATCTGTCTTAAGATCCTGGCCAGTGATGGAAGAGCACCAGCTGAGTCGGATGCATAAAGGTGGACACCAGGAAAATCTGGTCTGGCATTTGCTGCTGATGCCCTTTTCCACCAGTTAGACTTGGGATATGCCTGGGTCCATTCCCAAAGGACTTTGCTTCTCTTCCCAGAAGGCGGGGGCGAGTGCTGTGTGTCTTCCCCAGGGGAAACTGAGGCACTGGTGACTTTGCAGAGCCGGTTTGCTCTGAGCGGATACATCCCATCTGAGCGCCCCAGATGCAAGGACCAGAGCTGGTATTTCAAGCCTTGGTCCTGGCCTCTGCGCAGCTCCCTCCCTACGCTGCTCACATCTTTCCCTGCACATTGATCTCTCTGGGCAATGAAAGCTTTGGAGCGAGGTAGAAAACAAATCTGTTCTTTGGCTTGGTGCCTCTCTCTGCTTTTTCAGATCATAAATCCCAGGATGTGTTTTTGGCTTTGTGTTAAATTTAATTTCTGGAGAACATTTTTCTCCAGTAAAGATTGACACGGCCTTTTAATGACTTGGTAATTTGGTAGTGATGCTGGCGAGGATCCTGAAAGCAAAACAACTTGCGTGACTCCAGCGTGTGCTGCTGCCTGGGGAGCAGAGATGCTGTGGTGATGCGCTGGCGTCTCGCGGGCTCAGGGGACGGCTCTGCTCTGAGCACTTGGGCAGTGGCAGGTTTTGCTCCTCTGTTCCTGGGAATGTCTAACACATGCATGGTAGGAAAACACCTGGCAGATGTTTAGCAGGTTCATTGCTCTTTGTTTTTTTTAAACTGGTGTTTTTCTTGGTTGGTAGTGCAGCACATTCCCACCTGCCTGATGAGTGAGGGCAGCTGCAGGGTAACAGAGATTCAGTTGCAGATGATGCAGAGATGCAGCTGTGGGGTGAGTTATGGGTCTGGCTTCAGGAGATCAGATGCAGAGTTTATTTCCCAGTTAGTGGCATAATATTTGCAGAAGACTTGAAGTGTGAGGCACAGGAACAAGGGATGTCCCCACCATATTCATGAAGAACTGATTTCACTGCTGATGGCCCCTGCAAGTGACAGTTTTGATGGGATATCATCTGCCAGGTGGCTTCTCATCACCCCAGAACAACCCTGTCTGCATGGAAGACCCTACAAGCAGCAATAGCCCCTGGAGCAGAGCAAACGGAGCTGAGGCCAGTAGAAATGGTGACAAGGAGAAATGTCTGTTGTCACAGCTTGCCTTGCTGAAATCCCAGGGAAACCTCCTGGGTTAGATCCCAGTCCCTGTCTGTACTGATGTTAACCCAGAGGGACTGTGTGACCTGGTAGGATCGTCTGGTGTAACACGGGGATAACCAAGTTGTTCAACCTCTGTCTACCTGGCAGAGAGACTGAGGACATGGGCTTGGTGTGGTGCTGTCCAGCCCTGAGGGGTGATGGTCACTGGGCTTTGGGTGCTGGGCCAAGAGGCTGCTCAGCTGCTTTGGGGGTTGTGGACTGGCTGGGGATGGGGGTGAAGGAGCTGCAGGATGGATTAGCAGGTACTGCATCATCCCTGTCCTGGGAAGCAGCCAACTGTCAGATGGGGAGATTCTGACTGCTCATTAGGGGCACGACTGGGGTTTTTTGCTTATTTTAATGGCCTTTATGTTTCAGCCAGAGCCCTCTCCCGGTGGCTGGTGACAGGAGAGAGAGGAAAAGCAATCCATGTATGAGGGTATGGACAGCCTGGTTGGTGGGTCCTGGCTTGGTGGCAGACCCAGTTAGTGACAAGTGCTTTGAGGGGAGGCAAAAGCACCAGAGGTGCTGCTGGCCTCTCCCTCCCTCCCTGGCTGCAGGGCCAGGCACTGCTCAGCACCAGGGCACCTACCTCCATACTGGCAGACCCTGCAGGATGCCTCATCCCAAAGGGTATCCCAACACTTCCTATGTTATTAGATTAGGATCCTCACTGCAGTGGTTATATAGAAATATATATGTATGTATATGTATGTACTTTAGAAACTCTAACGCATTAGCAAACTCCCAGGAGGCTTTTTTAAGAGGTGTTAACAGGATGTGCCTTGCATACATGACATCAGGGTGGGAAGCCCCAGATAAAGGCTCTTCTTTACAGCCTGGCTGTGCCCAGAGTCCCCTGGCCTCGGGGGGCTCCCTCGGGGCTGCAGTACCAGAGACCCTTCCCCACGGGACAGGTACGAGTCAGGATGTGACTCCCTCCATCCGTTGGCATTTTGGAGAGCTCATGCTCTTTTTTTGAAGTGGGGAAAAAGCTCTTTAATGTGGTTGGAGCCAGCTGCTTGGGCCTGGGGAGGAAAAAGCATCCAAGAAACATCCCTCACTCATTGTCCTTTGGCAATAAATGAGGACAACAGGGCTGGAGCCATTCAAATCCCACCCAGCCACATGAGCTGGAGAAGGTTTGCAGCTACCCCAGTATTAAAATCATACTGCATAACATTGTGTGATGGCTGTGATCCCCTCCATGGGGCAAAAAGCACCTAAAAACATATGGTTTCAGGTCTGGTTGTACATGGGTACAGCAGAGCGTGGAGGGGTTTGGTACCACCATGCCGTGAGCTACACATCAGTGGCAAAGCAACGCTCCAACCTGCGGGAAAGGCCAGGGTTAGTGCACTAACGGCACTCATGCTGGAGTTTCCACCCACACCAGGGTTTTCCCCTCACAGCCACATGCTGGCTGTGGTATAGAAATCCCCGTCGGGCAGATCCTGCTGGTGCTTGGGAGGATCACTAAGTCCTGCTGCTTCCTAGTGATGGCCCCATGGGTGGGCTTTGATGGGAGCACAGGGTTTCTCTTGCAAGATGTTTAGATGGTCTCTGCTGAGCAAAATAAGATCTGCCTGTGGCTCAGGACAAAGTTTACAAAACAGAGTTTATATAGCAAGCTTTTAGCTAAAAGCTGTCTTTTAAATGATGAATGTGCATCCAAGTTTTTCTTGGGCACTATTCCCTCCTGCACGTGACTTTGGGTAAGTCACTTCCCCTTTCCATGAATATTTTTCTTCCTTTTTTTTTTAACTCTTTCTTCATCTCCTCCCATCAGGGGAAGGCTGTTAGAGGACCTCCTCTTCCCTAAACCTCAGCAAAGCATTTAGCACAAGGGGGTCTTGATCTCATGTTACCACCACTGGTGATGAGTGCAGGTAACAAAATTTTCAGCCTGTCCAAGACAGCCTGTGGAGGATGGGATTTCCGCTGGAGCTTCAGGGAGGAAAAGGAAAAAAAAGGGAAATACCACAGCCTTCATCTGTATTGCTAACCTCAGGCAGGAAGGGGTGAGCTCAGCACTTTGCTGAGCTGTGACTTCCAGACCGAGTCACCCGGAGCATTGGCTGGCCACCCCAACGGCTCCTGTGTGTATTGTGTGCATGCCTGGAGGGCTGGCCGCGTCCTGGCACGTAGTGTTGCTGTGCTGGGCTGCCACTTCCCTTCTTCAGATGCGTGTTTTGTTCTTTTGGACAAACACACGAGGCAGAACAACAAAAATAATCCCCCCTTTTCCTATTGATCTCGGCGCTGGGGCTGTGTGAACCAGCAGCCAGCTGCGGTCGCAGCATGCTCCCCAGGGTATTGCTCGCCAGCCACCACGGCAGGGTCGGGGATTATTTGAGAAATCCCTGGGAAAAAGACACTTCCCCTTTGCTGGGAGAGGGTTGGGCCACCAGGTTGGGTCTGCCCAGGCTGGTGATCTCTGCTGATATCGTGGCTCTCGCTTTATTGCAGCAGTTACTGATAAAAGCCCTGGAGGCAAGAGGCTGGCTGGAGCCCGATGAGCTCCTGGCATGTTCAGGAGGGGCAAAGGGCATTGTCTGCCATCAAGCCCTGCATGGGGCACGTGTAGCGGTGCTCACCCTCTGTGGTGCCAGGAGCTGCTCCATGAGGTGGTAGCAGCTGCTCCAGGACACTCTAGTGGGTGTGGAGGGGCCAGGAGCCCACCCCAAATCTCCATCCCCATGTGCTGCCAGAGCAGCAGGGCCAGCCAGTGTCTTGGTGCAAACTCATCCCTGAGAGTGTTCCCACACGTGCAGCTGGCTTCATATGTGACTGGAATTTGTCTTTATCCTCTCAGAAACCTCCACCCCTGAAGACGCCATCCTTGGGTTTCACGTTGTGCTGAGCCTCTGCCCTCACCCTGGCTGACTCTGCCCATGATGGCATTGTGTCTCAAACAAGTCTTCAACAAAGACAAAACGTTTCGTCCTCGAAAGAAGTTTGAGCCAGGCACCCAGCGCTTTGAGCTGTACAAGAAAGCCCAGGCCTCCCTCAAGTCCGGGCTGGATCTGAAAGCAGTAGTGCAGCTGCCTCCTGGCGAGAGCATCAATGACTGGATTGCCGTGCACGTGGTGGACTTCTTCAACCGCATCAACCTCATCTATGGCACCATGTCAGAGTACTGCACAGAAAAGAGCTGCCCTATCATGTCTGGTGGACTCAAGTACGAGTACAGGTGGCAGGATGATAGCAAATACAAGAAGCCAACCAAGCTGTCAGCCCCACAGTACATGTGTATGCTGATGGACTGGATTGAGATGCTCATTAACAACGAGGACATCTTCCCCACCAGGATAGGTGAGTGTGCTCTAGTTCTTTGTGAGAAGGCTGGGGTTGTAACTGGTGCAAGTTCCCAAGCCACTGGTGCACCTCAGGGTTGGTACTGCTGAACTTTACGATCCCAAGGACGATGGCCTTTCCTCTTCAGGTGTTCTTCGTTGTCTGTCCCCACACCCCTTTGCTGCAAATTGATCTTGGGATTCCTCATCCTGCTCCTAGGCGATGTGGAAAGTAATGTTCTCCTTTTCTGTGCTTGAACTTTTTTCAAGTATTCTGTGCTTGTGAGAAATGGGGACTGGTAGGTCATCAGCTTCCTTGCCCTTCCCCAAGAAGCTGAGCCACAGGGCTTGTTAGAGATGGTCATCACATACCTGCAGCATGGTCTTCTCTTGACTAGCCAACTCAATTTATTTCTGTTTTTCCAGGTAGGTTCATGGTCCCAAGGTCTAACCCTTGTCCCACCTGTCTGCTTCACTTCTTAGCTCCTTTACATCTCTGCTAATTGATCTCAGCCCTCATTATACATCACATCTTGCTATTTAGCTGGGGCATCGCCTGAGCAGAGATGCCTGTCCCCAGGATCTGGCTTTTCCAGCTGCCAACCCCTAGGTGTACGATGCACCCCTTCAAAATGTTTGGCCTTAGGAGCTTGCACCAGCTGCTAAAGTCAACATAACTTGCAAACTAACCCCTCTGCTGCTGACCTGCAGTGCTTGGCAGCTGCCAGGGCTGACAGTAGCTCTTCTACTTAGCTGGTTTCTTGTCCTTTGGGGAGATCAGCTCAAGGGTTGGAGCTGATGAGTTGGCAGGTGACGCTGCTGGATCCTTGGGTTGTGCCTTGGAGCAGTTGCTTTTCAGATGAAACACAAAGCTACTTGAATGTAAAAGATTTAAGGAGCTGGGGGGCAGGGTGCAGATGGAATGGGGAGTGAGGGAATGGAAGGCATGGCTTGGCAAGTCTACTTGACCATTTTTGTTTTCCCATGCAGCACAGCCAACAGAGCTGTATGAAATCAGTGCAGTTTAGGCTCAGAATTTTCATTAATATGCTGGGAAACATTGAAGAAAATGGTCTGTGTGGGTTTATGGGCAGCCACTAACTGTTGTAGCCCCATTTGGCTAGTGCTGTAGTATCTAGTTGTGTGTCTTTTGGGAATCTCTGGCCCTCCGAGGCTCGGAGAGGTAGAGGGTCTCTGTAAGCAAGAGGAGAGCCTGCGGGCTAGTTGTGCCAAACTATCATTTGGGCTTCTGGGATGAGGTGACCACCCAGACCCCTGGCCTGACCTGGCTGAACTGGTTTTGCCTGGGGTTAGGGGGGTACAACTCCCCTTCTAAGGGTTTCTTTCTCTTTCCCTCCATCACCTGAAGCCAAGACCTGCAGGCAATTGCTGCTTTCTTATCCTCACTGGTGGTCTGGGCCAGGCCAGGCCAGACAGACTGCAGGCAGATAGGCTGCTTTCAGGGCGCGCAGGGGAGTCAGCCCCAGGGATTCACCAGGGGCATTCACTGTGCCATGGAGGCATCCCTCCCAGCTGGGCTCAGCGGGCTCCACATATCCTGGCAGACGGAGGAGGCTGGAAGCGTGGCTGGCTGACTGTCAGTGCAGGATGCTGTGTGCCAGCAGCCCCAGCACTGCTGGGGACAGCAACGTCCCTGTTGATTCTGGCTGCAGCTGGGCACAGGCTCGCTGCTGCCAAGGGGCAACATGGAAGCCACAGGGTACAGGTTGGGTATTCCTCTTTCCAAAGGTGGCTGGTTCCCAAGGAGAAGTTCTGTGCACCATTAAAAGCAGGGGTGCAGTTGTGGATTTACTGCATTTTCCCTCTGTCCAGACAGGACAGTGTCCGGGTCCAATTTCATGCCTTTCTGGTGGGATTTGGGATATGATGCTGCTTGAAAGTTGCTCTGGGTAGTCAGGGCTAGAGGGAGTCTTAACACTGTGGAAAACAGGCAGCCATGGAGGGACGATGGCATTGCAGCACCCTCCACTCTCCCACATCTCCCTTGGAGGCACAAAAGTCAAGCACAGTTGTGGCCCTGCTGGTTTTAACTCCATTTCTAGCCTTCTCCATCTGAGGTGTAACACATCCCAACGTGGGGAGGGATGGCTGGTGCCTCTGGTTTCCACTTTTGACATGGGGGCAGTTCTGGGTGAGATCCAGGCTGGCTGCAGGCTCTCATGGGGCAAACCCATTTTTTTCTCTTCCAAAGCCATTTCTGGAGTCCCTCTTCCAAGCTCCTTTGTTGCAGGGACCCTTGTGTCCCTGAGTGACTTCAGTCCCCTTGCCAGCGTGTCTTTGTGGCTCTGGCCTCACACATGCAAAGTGGAACTTCGTCTGAGATCACACTTTAAAATGCATGAAAGGCTCTTGTGGGAGGCAGGGGGAGGAGGGAGCAAGCGGCATTTTGTTGTCAGTGTGTCCCTAGTTAACTGCCTTTCACAGGCCTGCTTTGTGCACTGGGTAATTGCTCAGCAGCTCTGGCATTTCAGAAGATGGAGGTGCTTGGCTGAAGGGAAATGTCACATCCGTCTGTTCCTGATGGGGGGCTGCTCCTCGTCGCCACACCGGATGACAGGGGGGCTGGGGGACATGCAGCAGGGAGGGACGCAAGGCTTGGGGGCAGTGGCCAGGGTGAGCAAACAGTTATGCTCAGCCTCCCTCCTAAAGAGCCAGACCCTTGGGAAAAGACCCAGGAGAAGGGGAATAAGGCACCAAGAGGACACGGGGGAGATGTGAACTGTTTTAAGGAGGGGAAAGGAGCCTGATGAGGTTATGGGGGGGAAATCATAAATTTCATGCTTTGGAGTTGCACGGAGGCTCTTCAGTATTAGTAACAGAGATGGTATTTAGCATGAAGATTTGTTCCACTCCTGCTTGTACCAGAGAGGTTCACCAGCAGGGCTACCACCATCTCAGAGGGCGGTTCGTGAGCTGTGTGCATCTCAGCTTTCCCTCCTGGCTCCTCTTTGCCATGTGCAATGAAACTGTCCCAGCACAAAGATTTCCCTGGCTAAGGGCACCTGACCACAGACAAAACAGGCTTTTTCTTTTCTTTTTTCTTTTTTTAGAAACAGCAAGTGCTCCCCAAGCTTGCTAATGTTGCCTGAGGCTAACCTCAGCATCCTTCTCAGTCCAAAAGCTACAAAGCCTGAAGCAGCACATGATTCAGTGGGGCTTGCTCATGGCTGTCCTGACAGTTAAGGGAGAGGTATTGCATGGGTTGGAGCAGGGAAATCCTTCACCCTGGGATGAGAGACTCAGCAGGAAATGAGCAGAGATTGGCACAACTCCAGTGACTGGAGCAGAGCTGTGCTGATTTGCACCACTAAAGTATCTGGTCCTTCAGCACATGTGAGAGGTGGGAGGGGAGCAGAGTAACCCAGGTGACAAACACCTTTGGTTTAGCCAAGCTACGTGATGCAGAGCTTGTGCCGGCTCTGCAGCCAGGCCAGAGGGGCAGCTGACACCCACAACGGCAGCAAGGGAGACTGACGCCAGTAGACAGCTTGTGACCTGGCGGAGTTAACCAGCACGGCCGTAGCCCTTGGATGACACACATGCACCAGCAGAAAATCCCTATGGTGGTTTCATGGGGCTGGGGAGGGGCTGCCAAGCCCTCTGTGTACCACAGCAAGGGGCAGAGGGGAGATACTGCGTCTTCCCCATCCCCAGGGAAATCCACCTGCAGGACTTGGTCCCACTTAAAGGCTTTGCTGTATAATCCTTCCTCTGGAGAGGAAACCTGTTTGTCTGCCGGTCAAGATGAGACAAATCCCTGCATGGGGTGAGCTACGCTAGCCTGATCGCTATAAATCTACAGCAGCAGCAGCAGGTTTCCCAGACGAACCCGTATCAGTTTGCATGCGCTGGTGCTGTTTCCACTCTTCCAACCAATGTGGCTGTCCTGAAAAATACATTTAAATGGAGAATAAGCATTGTTCCCATGCAAAGAGAAGAATAAGTGATTCTACAGGTGTATTTTTACCGTCTGGTAAAGCTATCAGTAGATTTCTTCAGTGAGTGGCCACATGAACAAATTACCACTTGGAAATATTGGCTCCTCCCGGTAATCGTTCTGCCCCCTGGTGCCTGGTTTTAAGGAGCTGCTGCTGGGTGGTAGCACACTGGGGAGGATGGTTGAGTGGATGGTGTTTGCAGGGCCCGTGGCAGTTGGCTGCATCAGCACCAGTCAGCCCAGCATCAGGCTGTCGGTTGCACAAGGCCAGGCATCCTGCATCAGCACCAGCCCGGCTGCTGAAACCTCTCCATTATTAAATCAGTGCAGACGTGGGGTTTGGACCAGACCCAGCGCCGGAAACACCCCATGCTCTCTGCCAAGTGTGCCTGTGGCTCTAAAGAGCATCAGTCATAGGAGATTTTGGAACAGTTCTTGGAAAGCTTTTCAAAACTCAAGCTCTGCCATTCAACCATGGTCCCAAAACAATTATAAAAAACAGAGAAAACTTAGTGTAAAAGTATCCAATACTTTCTCCCTATAACAACGGGAGAAATATGTTCAGAATTCAGCTAATTATTGCCATTCTCTCAGCTGGCTATTTTTTACATGATTTGTCTTTTTTTTCTGTCTATTTTCTTCCAAAATTAACACCACACCAGCTTGCAGCTGCCATCATACCACTAGTTTTAAATGGGGCTTTAAAGACTTATTTTTAGGAAAAAATGAATCACTGAACACCACAGTCGCCAAAATGGAATTGAGAAATAATAGCAACAACAATAATTGATCACTGAATTACTGCTTTTTCAGGGGAAAAAAATACAACCGCCAAGAAGCCAAGTAGCTTCCCAGTACTGATTCATCATGAAAAAATTAAATTGGCTGGAGCACAAGGGTTAGGGACAGAAGGCGATCCAAGAGCCATTCGCAGTCCCTTACTGTAAGCGCAGGCACTTTGTTACCTCTCCTTTTCATTTCCTTTTACACACAGTCCCACATGGTTTCCTTATGTTTCGAAGCAATCAGCACAGAGTGGGGAAAACAGATTTCTTGGAGCATTAAATCACATCTTTGGGGTTTTCAAGCAAAACATCCAAGATAAACTGAAGGTGCTAATTCATTTCAGGGCTGTGAGTCACGCCGCTCGCCAGCACGCTGGCTGCATCGCAGTGAGTAAAATTGTACCTGCTGTACTTACAGCTTTTGCCCTGGCTTGGAGCATGGGTAAGGTTCTCCCTTTTCTGTTGCCGTGGATGGCTGCTCTGCTCCACTCCTGGGATTTGGCTGCGTTTCCATGCTGGGACAGGGAATGCTCCCAGCCACCGGCTGTCTCATCTGCATGTAGCGTCTGGGTAGTGCACACCTATGATCATGAGTGTGGAGCAGAAGAGCTGGTGTTGTGTATAAATCTTTTTCCCGGCATCTGAACGAACTCACATTGCATCCCGTGGTTCCCCCCTCATCACGCAAGAAGAGCGAGAGGAGGGCTACTACCTGACAGATTGTGGGTTTGATGCTGCTTTCTCCAAGGTTGCTGGATGATGAGCACCAGTGAATTAAATGTAAAGGTAATTTCAATGCCTTTAAATCAACCCAGGTGGATTTTGTGGTGTTCTCCTGTCCCTTGGGGTAGCTGGGACTAATATCAGTGGGATGCACTGGGATGGTGTTGCTGGGTCCCTGTATGTGTGCAGGGCTGGGAAGGGTGAAGCAAACCCAAGCGTCACCCTGCCATGGTGGTTTGTCAAAACTGACAATCCTGACTTTGCTCCGGCCTGCCAGAATACTTCTGCTAACAGGTCATCTCAGCCATGCAGAGTCAGTCCCACCAGCCTCATCACCTCACCAAGCTGCTACTCCTGCTGGTTTGTGCCACCGTGCACCACCTCTGAGATGGAGAAAGTCCCCCAAGCAAGGGCCACCACTTCCACGCTCTCAAGTGCTGCTTATTGGTGTCTTGGCCACTAATGGGTCCTTCTGCCACCGGTTGTAACACTGATCTGCCTGGCCCAGCCTGGCAGGGAGGTGGGAGCCACCTGCCACCCTGCATTCTGGGGAAATGGGCCCCATTGCTCCCCACTTGCTGTCATGGTGACCCCTTCTAGCAGCAGAACATATCCGACATCAGTGTACAGTGGCCTGGCCGCTCGGTTTACAGCTGCAAGGGCAGGATAGGTGCATGGCCAGTGCCGAGATCCCTGTCCCAGGGCTTCCTCATTTCTGGGATGTGCTGGTGCAACGTGCACCTGGCTGCAGGGAGGAGGCACAGCCTGCTCTCGCTGTGTCCCCTCGCGTGCTGGAGAGGATGTCACATGCGTTGGCTGCTGGACATCCGCTGTGCTAGCAGCCGTGACCCAGGGCAAGCCGTTTTTACGGCTGAACTTTCTGCTGCTTTCCTTGGGTTGGTCAGATGAAGCTGTTACTGGGGAGCCCTTTCCTTTCAGCTCTGGGCGAGGGGATGGGGAGTTTCTCCAGCTCCTTGCCAGCATGGCCAGTGCCTGCTGGGGCTGCTGTGGGTTGCTTTCCAAGTGACTGGAGATCAGCAGTGAGGCATGACTGCTGCTAGTGGAGGCAACCGGCTTATCAGATATCCGCCTTACTTCCTTCCCGTAGGGAAGTGCTTTGATCAACTGGAGCAGGCTCCCATGCCAGACACAAGGTCCAGTCAAGCATCCGTAGCCTGTATTGAGGGTCCTGGCACAGGAGGTGCAGATGCGGCTGCAGCACAGGGATAGGAAGCAGGACCCAATGGCCCAGGGTTGTGCCCAGTGCTGCTGGGGCTACCTGTGCCTCCCTGAGCATGTGTGCAAGTGAGAGGGGTGATGCGGGGAGAAAGCCAGATCCCAGTAATCCCTGGACCCAAAGGACCATAGGGGGTGGTGGTGTCATGACATGGTAGGTTGAGGGGTGACTTGTCAAAGTCCATTAGTGACAGCCAGCCACCACTACAGCCTAGCCCTGTCTTGAAGGAATGGCCACATGCTGACACCTTGTGATGGACAGAAAGAAGAGCAGCCCAGCCTCACGTCCTGGGAGCTGGTGCTGCTGCTGGGTTCATGTGAAAGCACAGTGGTGGGGTAGCCCAGAAGGGTGCTTGTAGGTCCTGGCAGCTTGATGATATCTTTGCAGGCATCATTATGTATAGGGTAGCTCAGCAGCTCCCATAATTGCCAATCGCCACAAGATTTGGTCTAGATAACCTTTAAAGGTCTCTCTTCCACCCCAAACTATTCTATGATTTGTGTTAAATCTCTGTTCCCTGACGCAAGAGCTGCTTTTGGAGAACCCAGCATGTAGCTGGAGGTGTCTTCCCTCTAAGTCTCTCAGCTGTCAGCATGTCCATGAAGACTTGCTGGTAACTGATTTATAGGACAAGACAGTTCCTGGCTAACCTCAGGACAAAAGTGGTAGAAGGCCACTTGTCACCATTTGCCAGCTCTGGAGTTGGCTTATCTAACCACAGTATCTGGACTGTCAATGCTATCAGCCTTGGGAGTCTGAGATCCTTTTGATCTGCTGTTCACCATCTGATCTTATTTCTTTCTCAGCTCAGGACTAGGCTGAGGTTTGCTGCTTTCCTTCACTATCACTCTTTGCAGTTTGATGACAAACACTCAGTGGCTGGTCAGGTCTGATTTCTTCCTCGCTGCCTGCTTTGACTGGAGGAAGCACTAGGCAAGTGGGACGGGTGACAAACTGGAGGCAACAAACACGTTGCTGTCTGCCTGCTGGCACCTTACTGAGTTCCTGGCAACAACCGCTCACCTCTGGTCCCAGGGAGACAGGCTGTTCAGAACAGTGTGTATTCCCCAACTGGGCCCTGGCAACACATACTCATCAGAAATTACTTACCAAAATTAATTTTTCTATATTAAAAAAAAGTTTCTTGACTGGTTCATCAAAGCTGGTCTGCAGGGGCCACCCTTATGGCACATCTGAGTCCCCAGCTGGGTCATTACAGATTTGATTTACTCAGCAAATTCTCACTCAGTGCAAAAAGCTCAAATGAAGCTGTTGATAAAGCACCATGTCCCTCCTGACTGCAGGTAAACCTGAAGATCTCTCTTTGATCCCTGCCCTTATGCAACTGGCAGGCAAGGAGAGCTCCTCGGTCAAGGGTGCAGGGCAGGAGCAGACCTCCAGTATCATCCCTAAACTGCTGGCATGGGAAGAGCCTGGTCATACTTTGCCAGATATAAACACCTTTCCCAGAAAGTCCTAACGGGATCTGTTAGAGCTGGCAGTAAAACAGGTCATGCCGAGGTCCTTGCTGTGGAAGCATCCCTGTGGCTGCAGCATGTTCGTGGTTATGCAGAGCAGTGGCTCTGAATCAGTCTCCAAACCACCTCTCTGTGTTTGTGTGATGCTGAGCCGAGATACGTGTCCTCCTCCAAGTGGTGGCTGGGACATCCACCTGTGGCACAAGTACACATGCTTCTGTGCTGCCTGCTGCACCCACACTGTGCACAAAGCAAAGTGAGCCTGGACTGGGCTGAGGATGACACTATTTTAGACCAAAGATTATTTTCTGTTATGAGTACTGTGATACTGAACCCAGCATCTGCAGAACCCCGGCCGTTCAAAACACAGGCTCCACGCATGATGCTGGAGGGACAGATCCTTTGCATTTGCCACCCACAGAGGAGAGGGGCATAGAACTGCTGCTGGGAAACAAAATTGCCAGGAGCCTTTGGGAAAAATAGTTTAATTGCCTAGCAAGGCTGATGAGAAAGATTCAAAGATAATATTACCATTTTAAATTATTTTATTGAAGAGATTTGCTGATGCTTTCCACAGCGCAAATTGTGTGAGCTGGCTAGGGTTGAGTGGAGATTGTTTGGAAAGATTTTTAAGAGGTTATGTGCTGCATTAATAAGAAGCTAAGGGAGGAGGCTGGTACAACCGTGGGAAGGGAGGTTTTTATTTCGTTCTTTGCAAATTTGCATTGAATTGCTCACGGGAGAGGAAGAAGCTTCAGGAAAACAAATTCCAGTTGTTTTGTTTTCCTCCTCACAAAAAATATGTTCAGAGCTTCAAAGCCCTGTTTCCTTTAGAGATTTACCCTAAGCTTGCTGACACTCACTGTATCGTACCTCTGAGATTTTCACTGTAATGGCAGTGCATTTAGACAAGGATGGAAATGTAGAGTATGAAATTGTGTCCTTGTGTGGGACAAAGCTAAAAGTTATAGAGCAACATGTGGTGGGTCCTGTTCTTGAACAACGTGGGAGGACATCTCAGGAGGGAGCATCATACAGATGCAATGAAATTGCAGCCTAAGAATCATTAAGATGGGCAGTTTTCTTCCCGTTTTGATGAGACATTTGTTTGAAATGAGTATCAGGAAAAAAGGTAGAAACCCCAGCTGTTTCTGCTGATACATCAGAAGTGATGGCTGAGGGCGTGTGGAGGAAGAAAAACAGTATGAACCATGAACTGATTCAGAGGACCAGAGAAGGCAGGAGGAGGTTTAGTTTTGTTCATGGACCTGGGTAAATTTGAGTTATGCTGTGCCTGCACAGGTTTGTAGGGGAAAGGCAGGGAGAGAGGGCAGAAGGATCCTCTTCCAGATTGCTCTGGATAGAGCCAGATGTGGAGAGATTTGGCCTCCTCCACTGAATGAGAAGTTTCCTCTCCTAGGGCAACTCACCAAATCCTCAGACCATGTCTGTGTGAAACTGCTAGTTGGGCAATGAGGAAGCATGTGGGGAGAGTTAGATGGCACGTTGCCTCAATGTAGCTGTCACTCTTGACACCACCCAAGGGAGTCCTTCCTCATCATCCATGACTGCCTGCTAAGCATGACAGTGACATTTAAAAGCTAGCTGGGTGGGGTTTTTTTTTAATGGTCAAATGGCTTCCAACTTGCTTCTGCTTTGCAGGTGTTCCCTTCCCCAAGCAGTTCCAGCAAGTTTGCACTAAGATCCTCACTCGCCTGTTCCGTGTCTTTGTCCATGTCTACATCCACCACTTTGACAGCATCATCAACATGGGTGCTGAGGCTCATGTCAACACCTGCTACAAGCACTTTTACTACTTCATCAGGGAGTTCAGCCTCATTGACCATCGGGAGCTGGAGCCTTTGGTAAGGATGCCCCAGGGATGGGGAGGTGGAGGGGGTGAGAGTGGTGTGGCCTGAACACAGCACTGGTAGATTCAGGTGGGGGCTGGATTCTGAGCAGTGCAGTCAACCTCTTCAGACTCCTTCAGCCACCCTACCTCAGAAGCACACCCACATTTTCTGTCCTGTAACCATCAGCCTTAGTGCTCTGAGAGCACTGAGCAACACTGAGGAAGCCCTTTACCCATTGAAAACCCTCCTTAAACTTTGCCTCTGCTGCCATGTATATGAATCGCTCTTCAGTATCCTCAGGACCACTGTAACATAGTGTCATCCTGTCTTGGTTGCAATTTGCACATCAAAGTGTTTCCAGCCAGTTGTGTCCACGTGACTTTCAGGGGTCAGATTTGAGCCCAAGTCTTCTCTCCACAGTCTTGAGTTTTCCTATTAGCGGACTGAGGTACCTGCTTGAGATCCTAGTGTGAATTACAATGAGGCTGCAGGACATGTAGCTCCAGACAACAGCTACAGAGTCCAAGCTGGAGAGGCCTTGCTGGAGCTTCAAGTTTCTCTGCAGCCTCCCTTGGGAAGCAATTAGCCAAGCAGAGTGAGAGTTCTTGAAAACAGCAGGACTGGTGGGAAGCAGAGGCCAGACAGCCCAGGCACATAAACTAGAAAATGCATATAGTTTTGTAACAGAAGCAAGTGTGTCATAGGCAAGGTTGAGTGTGGTCGGACCTAGGGAGGACATGCTGCAACGAGGAGAAGAATTAATAGGGAACCCAGTAGGTAGCATGCTGTGGTAAGGGCTAGTTTGCAGAAAAGGCCGTACCCAGCAGCAGAGCACCAGGGAAGACCAAGAGGATCTGATCCCAGAGAGAGAAAAAGCTGAGAAAAGTCCAAGCATGAGCTGCCTGTTCTGGAGTATCTGGAGGTGGGCGGGATGCCCCTGCCCCTAAGTGCTGGGCACTTTACTCTTTCTCTGCTTTCATTTGTCTCAGTCAATTTGCTGCCTGTCTGATTGTGATCTGGGGGAATGGAGAGATGATCTAATCAGAGGAGACTTGAATGACAAGAGCATTGACATTAATTATTTCGTAGAGTTTGATTGTGACCTATATTATCACAACGGCTCTCAGCTCCAGAAAATGGCAGCTCAGTGTCACTCTGTCCTCTGTTAGTCTTCCTGACCACTGCTCCCTATGACAAACTTCTTTAGCATTGATATACAGTCCATAATGGTGTCATCTCCTTTGACTGATGCATGCTAAAGTAAATAATTAGCACCTAATAGCCAAAGCAGAAGCTGACATTGCTAAATAGGCTTTCAGTGCCAGTGACTCACATGCAACATGAGATGATTTATGGGTCTGGATGAATCTAAGATGAACAGATTTTCCTCTGTGATGCAATCAAGGTTAAACTACAAGGAAATGACTCACATTTACTTCTGGTCTATCTGTGTCTCATTTCTTGGTGTGCCCATCACCTGGCATCCAAGCCCCAAGCAGACTAACCACATGGGAGACCTTCCCTCAGGCAATGACTTGCAGGTATGTATAAGAGTGTCCTGCAACCAGAGGATGGCTGTGTCCTGGATGCTATGCTGAGCTGAGGGGAGAGATACAAGTGGCTGCAGCTTGTGAACTTTCAAAAACTGCAAGTGATCCTTTTGGCCATGCTGCTACCCCAGGGAGGCTGTCACTTGACACTGCCATCAGTCCCAGAGTTATGGGTTAGGATTGATCCAGTAGCTTCCAACAGCATTTCTCTCTGCTGCAGTCAGGGAAAGCAATAATGGGAAGTTTCTTCATGTGCATCCCAGGGGCTTTCCAACGAGCCCCCAGGAGCCTGGTGTGGCTCAGGTTCACTGTGCTGTGGAGCATGTGGGGAGCCCAGTATTCATGCTGTTCTGGCTTTGCTTCAGCAGCGGTTGTGAAGGTGCACAAATAGTAACATCCAACCCCTCCAGCACTTTACACTTGACCTTAGTCCACTTTCCTGTGGCTATTCTCCCACGCCCAGGGCAGAGCACCAGAGACTTGCATTGCTCATTCCTCTTCTCACTGGGCTGCACCATAGCTGTAACCCTGCTCCTAAGTGTTTTTAAGTCAGCTGGTTTGACACTTAAGCAAGGACAGACAGTGCATTGCATCTGTCTTCATTTTAGGCTAAGACTGCAGAGTTTAGTTTTTTAAGTTCTTAAGGTTTGTGGAAAGATGATAATCTCTCAGCAGGGATGAGATGAACTGTCCTTGAGAGGTTCAGTCTCTCTTGACCACCTCATGAGCTGAGACAACTGTCCTAATCTTGCATTTAGATGGCCAGAGTTAGTGCAAATGAATCCCATGACAGAGGAGACTCCTGCCTGCAGAGGTGCCTGTTCCCTGCTATAGAAGGCCACCGAGCATGTGGAGGAGGCACATCTGGAGCAGGACAGCAGGTCTGAGTGCTGTACTGTGGTTGGAGCTTTCCAGATGTGGGCTTTATGCTGAGGACACCCAGTTTTCAGATTTAGGAGTAAGAAGAAAGAAAAAAAACAGCACCTCCCCAGCCAGAAAATGTCCTGTTAGGCCCAAATAGTTTAGAAAAATTAAAGGGACTGTGGGATGAAGGAGTTCCTGGTTTCTAAGCATGCCTCTGGCTGAATCTTCCTTGGCTGCCTTCGTTTCCCTATTGTCAAGCTTCTCTGGGATGTGATTTCTTAGCAGCAAATCTTGGGAGTTGAGAATGAGATAGATCCTTCGTGCAGGCAGAACTAGCCCAAGGCAGTGATTCACTCTCTTAACAAATCAAGAAATATGGGCGCAGAGAGAAGCCATGCACTTGCTTCCTTTTCAAGGGCAGGTCATGGTGCTGGGCAGCAGCGCTGGCAGAGGTCCAGCTGGTGACATACGAAGGCAGAGCTGTGGGGATTTCCAGAGTGTGATGAATGCCTTGGACATTTGAGGCCAGCTTGAGGAACTTGCAGGCAGCTTGGCAACCCATCCTGTTCAAGGCTGCCTTTGTGCGTGCTGCTGTGCTAATGGGGTGGGCTGGATGCTGTTGCAAGAGGATGTTCAGTCTTCTCACTCCCCCTCTTCTTTCTCTTTCTGAGATGTTTGCAAACACTTCCCGTTTGCAACCTGATCTTGTGGGAGAGCATCAGCTTTTCATTTGATGGCAGGGTTCTGTGCTCAAGTGATTTTGCATGTTACTCCTACAGAGAAGACCTCTCTTTGCCACTCTCCCCCGATGGATTTTGAAAACAAAGCTCTCAGCACTGAAGAGCTGAGATTGCAGCTTCTCTCCCCCTTGGTTATATCACTAAAGGGCCTTTTATAGGGTTATTCAAGGGTCATCCTACTTTCCTAGTTCTTTTTTCAGAGTTGCATCCTTCCTTCCTTCTCCACACACCAGTCCTACTTCAGATCTATTTTGGGAGTACATTTACTGTGCAGATCTTCCTCTGGGGTGCATGACGGGGTCTGTATGCACACAGCCATGAACCTGACGAGCTGGAGAGAATCACAGACTTGCCTCGCTGCAGCAATGTACATGATTTTCAAGCTATAGTTGAGCTCCTTAAGGCAAGGACAAACACCATTTTCCACTAGCAGAAGGCTATGCATCCTAATGCAGCTGGTATGTTGCCATCCTGGCTAAAGAAAACAGTCTGTTAACCTAAACAGAGCAGGAGGTTTCCTGTGGCCCTCTGTTATTAGCACTCATTTGCGTTGCAGTGTGACTGTGGGATCCCTTGGCAAAACCACAGGTCCTTTGGGTGAGCTGTTGTCACCTCCTGGAGCGAGAGCCAGGAGCAGCTCTGTGTCCTGTCTCCCAAGGCAGCTGCAAACGAAGGCTGTGAGAGTGGCACCACCTTGTCTGGCTGCTCCGTGGCTCAGTCAGGAGCAGGACCTGCATCTTTCAACATCTCAGCCAATGCTCTTTCCTTGGACGGCTCTCAAAGCTAAGGCACGGCCAAAATAGCCTTGTGCCGCAGAGACCGACGAGGATGCCAGGGAAGGAGCTGCTGAGGCAGAGCAGTTCCCAGAAGGGCTGGCATGGGAAATACAGAAATGCTGCCTGAGACTCCCACGGTCACTTTCTTGGGTTGTTTTTGGACCCCTACCAAACTGCCTGACGTGTCACTCTCCTAAAACCTGTCTTTTGCACTTACTGTTTCGTTCTTTTCTCTCCCCTTTCAACACAGAAAGAAATGACAGAACGAATTTGCCACTGAAGCATTTTGGCAGACAAACTCCGCTGGCTCATTCAGAGTCCGATGGGACAAGACACCCTGTGGGGGGAGACCTCTTCCCAAGGACTCGCTCTGGGCATTTTAACTCAGTGGACTCTGAATGCTGCAGAAGAGCCTCTTCAGGCCAGGGCTGAACCCTAAACTTGCCAAGCACCTCTGGACAGATGTTTTTTTCTAGCAGATCTCAATCTTAGAAAGCCACTGACTTACTGGAGAACGAGGCAAGTCTGGTTGACTTGTTCACACTCTGGTTTCGAAGACTCAATCCCATGTCTGATATCCCTTCAGCTACCTTTCCTCTTGTTTCAGCCTCAGCTACACTGATCTGCAAATGTTTTATTAGTGATTCCTGCCCTGTGAGCAGGTGTGACCTTGTCTACCAAGTAATGCCTGTTACCCTTCCCACATGCAGTGGGTTTGTAGTAACATCATCTGAGATCAGCTCTGCAAAGCTGGTGATTTGATCCCAGCTGCCTTCCTGTGGTTAGTTGCTGATGTTTTTTACCATGAGTTATGAATGTCTCCCCTTCTGCCCTAATTCATACTTTACCAAATGGACCATTTTTTCCCCACAAGGGATTTTTGACGCTTGGCAGAGGGAACATCATGATGTTTGAAGATGCGTCCAGCACTGCTTGGACAAGGTGGCCCCGTGACAGAGGAGGAGAACTAGGCCACTTTCCAGTGTGATCAGCAGAGTCTACCCAGGAAAGACTCAGAAAGTGGTGGAAAGAAACTATTGCCAGAAAACAACACTTTAAACATGTCAGCATTTCCTGACATGTTATTTTGTCTCAAGATCAGTAGATGCTGGCCGTAGAAATTGTTGTTTTTTCATTATCCAATCCTACAGCACAGTAAATCAGGTGAAGAAGGACTTTAAGAGATATCTAATCTATCCTGTTCTTCAAAAAAGACAAGATCAGTCCTTCTTAAACTTTTTTTACCTTTTGAAAGCGTACTATTGCTACATGGTCTGTGCCATTATTCCCCTGAAAGGTATCACATCTTAAAATTTCTTCCCCATCTGCCTGCAATGCCTGATAACTAGTGGTGTGTTCCCTGTGCCATTTTTCTTTTGACAAGAGTTGAAGTGTTTTTATTTTTTTTTTTACTCTTTTTGGGGAGTTAAAATCAAGTTGTCTGAGCCACAGCATTGTTATGTTTGTGTTTCCTATCCTTTTTCTGGGAAAGTTTTGTATACCAGACATAGCTGATATTTATAATCTGGGGTTTGACTATTTTTGGGGTAGGGAGATGATGTGGCTAGAAAATGTAAATATTTAGGCCAACATTAAAGTGCACAAGTGAATTTTTAGTGCTCAAGCACTTATTCTGTTGTGAAAATCTATTTTTCTAAATCTTGTGTACCAGATGTATATTTTTAC
Source organism: Athene cunicularia (assembly GCF_003259725.1). Classification (NCBI taxonomy): domain Eukaryota; kingdom Metazoa; phylum Chordata; class Aves; order Strigiformes; family Strigidae; genus Athene; species Athene cunicularia. The sequence continues at coordinate 9,856,621 of NW_020799109.1, forward strand.
ACAGAAATAGAGCAAAAATGGACATAAAACCACCTGATACATCATTCCAATATTTTCTGTGTAAAATAATCAGCAAAAATTGAAAGATATTTGTTCTGTTACTAATTAAAGAAATGTTAATAAGCCTGGTGTACTTAATTTTTCCCTGATTCATCTATATGAAGACAGCATCATGAAAAAGCACCCAGGATACCCTGAAGAGTGGATTTCCCCTGAAAATTGCAGCACTGATAGTTCTCCATACCATGTTGAGACCTCAGCTTGCATCTCAGAAAGCATCTTGACATAGGCTAATGTTGCTGGTCTGCATCCTCCCCTTGCTGACTGTTCACCTTCATCCCACCTGAAGGATTTTTCCAGTGATACATGGTGATACTTTTTTTGCAAAGATGTGTGGTTCCTGGGTCCTGGGATCCATGTTCCAGCCTCTTCACATAAATCAGAACTACAGGCACAAACTGCTGTGTGGTGCAGAGGCAGGGGGTGACAACAGCTCTATCAGGAACCTTCTGCCCTCCTGGGAAGTAAGGCCTGGTTGGACTCAGGGCACAGGACCCACTGGGAGCTGTTAAGGTTGGGGCTTATGGAGACACTGTTTCAGCAGTGGGATCTAAATGATGAACTGCCAGCAACCTACAGCTACTTCAAGGTGGGTTACAAAGATGACGGATTCAACTTCCTCTCAACAGTGGAAGATGGTAAGACAGTGACCAACAGCTACATTTGTGGCTTGGGAGGTTCAAATTAGACAACAGAAAAAAATCCAAGAGGGTGATTCGGCCAGTGAACAGACACCCAGAGAGGAAGTGTTAACCACCCTCAGTTTAACAAGACTTGGTGTAAATCATGTCCGTGCACAGAGGCCTGCTTATATTTTTGTCCTCCACGTTGTCCTGTAGCAATGAGTTCCACCAGGTAATTGTGCACTGTGCATTACAAAAGGGGAATGTACTTTGTTTATTTTTTAAACCCATGCCTGAAGATTTCAGCCCTCCTACTTTGGGAGTGTTTTCTGTTTACCTCCTCCACACCACGGAGCTCTTACAGATTCCCATGGAACGGAAAGCACTATTTGCAAAAGATCAACTCACAGACTCAACTCAAGCAGCAATTTAAAACAGAATTTCAAAGATTCCCCCCCCCCCTTTTTTTCTTTTTAATCTGCTTTACCTGAGAAAACAAAGTTCATGATTGTGCTGTGACAACTGCATCTTTAGTAACTCTGGAAGCAGTATAGGAAGGGGTGACATGGAAATCAGTCACTGCCAGAAAGATCTTTCTGTTTCTCTCCAAGACACTGAATGATTCCCCTGGTCCTCATCTGAGTGCCTCCCAGCCTGGAGAGTTTAATGACTGAGCACAGCAGAGATGTTTATGAAGCAGAAAGCGCTGAGATAAATACCCAAGTCAAACTTCTCCCTTCATGAGGCTGCAGTGTGCCTATGAGGCTCCAACATCTCCATAGCTTCAGCAAACATCCCTGTGCAATCTGAAAGCAGGCGAGAACCTTGGGATGCATTAAATATGCACATAGCTCTTGTTAGCCCCAGCTCCCTAAATGACTCATCTGCTCAGCTGGCTGCCAGTGGCCAGGACTCATTTGTCTCTTTGCAAAAATCCCTGGGTTCTCCTGATGAAGGGGAGATGTGCTACTGCTAGGATTTTATTTTCCTTCTCTGCAGCCACCATGTCTTTCAGCACCAAACAAAAGGCTGTGGCGCTGGTCACCAGGTCAGATGGAGGCTGGCATGAGAGAGACACTCAGACACTGGAGAATTTAGAAATAGCCTTGGATGGGGGAAAAAAGGGCTTTGTGGAGCATAATGGCTCCTGTCCCAGTGCCACAGGGGTGGGACACAGAGAGGGCTTGGGCTCAGCCAGTGAAGCATACTGCCTGTGGCCATGCACAGCTGGGATCAAGACTGGCCTACCCTGGCACAAGCCCCACTGGCAGCCTAGTGGGGTTGGGCCATGGGGTGGTTTGTTGGTCTGAGTGGTGGCTCCTGGGTTCAAGCCTGCCTATGCCAAGGCTGGACAGTCCTCAGTGAATGCTCACAATAACCATGACATGATCTGGTCTGAGATATTCCTCCTCTCTTGGTGAAAGCTTGTAAAATCTAAGAGAAGATTTGGGAAGAGAGAAAAAGGAGCCAAGGAGTAGCTGTTGTTTCCAAGGGTTAAAAATCTGTCCATGCTGGGAGATGACCACTTGGGATCAGAAAGGGATGAGACAGGTTAACAATACTACATCTATTCCTTAATCACTTTCTTACAGTTGGGGTAAGGTGCTGATTCTAGCAAAGAGTTTCACAACTAGATGCAAGAGTGTTTCTCTTGAATGTGTGCAGCTTTTACTTTCTGCAGGCTGATGGTTTTGCTAGCGCAGCCTGGTCAGCCACATTCCCTCATGCAGGTCAGGGAAGGACAAATGACTCATAAGTGTCAAGAAAACCTCGAGGCATTCAGCTCCCTGCTGAAAAGAGACCCTGACTCAGAGCTGAAGTGCCAGCGGTGCGTGGGGTGCATGTCTGCATGTCTGCAGGGATGTAGAACATAGCAACAGCAAATGAGGTCTCTTAAACGAGAGCATTTCTTTCTGCAGAGGTGGCTGGAGGGGAAACAAAAGCAAGGTCTGCCTGCAAATTTCTTGAAGGTCTCAGTGGAACAGAATCCATTCCACTTCAGTTAGGCACCTTACTTTGATGCTCTGAGATACCAGGTGATGGCATCTGCTACTGACATCCATAGGGCAGGACTCACTACCTGTGTAGTGACTCAAAGCTGGCCACCCTTTGACCGCCCCAGGGTCTCCAGTCATTTCCAATGTCTGAGCTCACCCAACCTTCCCCCATCCAAGCTGGCTCATGGCTGGGGCCAGCCACAGGTTCCTCAGTAGCAACAAGGATAACTGGGATAGTTGTTTTCAGATGATACCCGCTGGATCCTAAGTGAGTCTAGCAGCTCCATGACTGCTGCTTCTTAAAAGTATCTGGCACTTGTTCTCCCAAATCATGTGTTTTGGTGGAAAACTTGAAGGGAGTTTGGGAATTCGCAGGAATGCTGGACTGTAGAGCTTCTCTTGCAGAACTGTTGGGGCCAAGTGCTGGTTCCTAGGCTACAGAGTTGCTCCATACTCAGCAAGTGCTGGTGTGCATTTAACACCCTCCTGCCAGGAACAATAATCATGATGGGGAGGAAGAGGATCCATACTCTCAGGATTCTTCAACTTTTATGACTCTTCAGCCTGTGTTAGAAGAAGAAGCTTCACTGCCATGTGGGTAATTCTCCAGCACCTATTTTATTATTAACTTTAATGAAGCTGTACCATCTGGGAGTTGCCATACTGGAACAGACCTCACCTTTGTCACTTAATATTTTTATCCACTGGGCCAGTTACCAATTGCTTTGGGCTATGCCCTAATGATGGAGCGAGGTAAGCATTTTGCCATCTATTCATGTGGCTGTCAGGTGAGCATATGTAAGAGCTGGCAGTCTCGGGGCAACTTGATGTAGGCATCCTGGGCTGGAGGCCAGGACCAGCACTGCACTCATGGTCTCCCTCCCTTGGGTCTTAACTCATATCAGTTTTCCAGTAGCACCAGGATTCTCCACACTACATGCACTAGTAGGAATAGGAGCCGAGATGTACACAAGGTCTCAGTCCCAGCCTAAACTAGCAGGGTGGATGTGCTGACTTTTGTAGCTATGTGTAGGTGGAGATAATGCTGTGGGAAGCCTTGATTTCTACTGCTGTTCTGCTGTTTTGGTGACTGTAATAATTTCTGAGGACTTGTTTTCTTTCAGTCCTTGTATTGCTTCTGTAACCCATAACTGGCCTTGCTAGGAACTCAGCTAGCATCTTCTCTGTGATGGAAGCAGCAGCTCCAGCATCTTCTCTAAGTCCTTCTTGTTTGATTTGCAATCTGCTTGATATTACTGCTCTCTGATGCAAAAATAAAAACCTAAGTAGAACAGGAAAGCAGTGAAATGAAACTGGGATGCTGCATTTGAAAATGTCACCACTCAAAAGGAAAATAAACTTCCAACATTTGTTCCTAGCAGTTACAACAATTTTCTCCCCAAGAAACCCTTTTTGTACTATGACTTCCAAATTCATTAAAACTCACAGACATTCTTATATTATACTTGTAATCAGCCCATAGCATTAGGAGAATTAAAAAAGCCCCTCCTGCACAAGCATGTCACAGATGACTCTGAGAGCCTCCCTTTTTGGTGCTGATTGCTCATACAGCAGCACCTCTCATGTTTGAGGAACCTAGTATGGTAGGATGAGGATATCAACCCTCGTTTGTCAAATGGACTTTGAGAGCTTTGCTCATCCCTAGCCCCAAGACTTTTGTTTCATCCATGTACAAATGCTGGCTAAACCTCTAGACAACACAGATAGATGTGGCATGCACAGTGTCCTGGAATGAAACTGTGGTGTCCAGAACTTTGGCCAAAGAGCCTGTTACTCATCTAGGTAATAGCCAAAGGAACCAAGGGCATGAGACAGCTTAGCCATGTTCATTTTAATAAGAATGTATCATCAAAATACCACGTGTAACATCATCAGATCTCACCCCTCTTGTCCATGTTGCATTGACAATGATGGCATAGGCACCACCAATACCAAGTTGTAACACGTAAGTCAGACTACTTGGACACAGCCCCATGTGTCTCCAGTGGCTGTCCCTGGGACTAGTGTTTGGGACAGATGCAGTCTGCAATTCCCCCTGCTCTCCTAAGCAGGACACCATAGGAAATGGACTGGAAGGGTCTGTAATGGGTCTTGCTGAGTCCGGAAGAAAAGTGAGGAGCTGTTGAGGATGAAAAACAGTCTGGACTCGTGGAAGTCACTTTGCTGCTGCTGAACAATTGTTTGGGGTAGATGGGGGAGTTCAGGGGTATGCCGTAACAGCCTCTAATGATCAGTTTGTACAGTGGACACAGGCGTTTTTCTGCTCATTTCCAGCAAGTTTGGTCTGTTGGTCTCCAGCAGACCACAAGTTTTCCAGGTCCCATGTTACTTGGGCTTTCTATTAAACAGAGTCAGTTCAGGATGTCTGCTCCACTGGGCAGCGTGATGGCACTGTGTGAAGGTGTGAGTGCTCCTCATGGGTCCTGGCATTCACATCCATATGGGCACTATTAATGTCAATTTTGAGACCTCTTCCTCGTCTCCTACGGTCAACAACTTTGCCAGATGGGACACTGAAATATCATCTCTAGGGACAGAGATATCTCACACTACCCATAATGCTACACATGAATCATAAGTTTTCCTGAAAGAAACGGGGCTTTCTCTTTTTTCTCTTCTCTTTTTTTTTTTTTTTCTTTTATGGGTGGAGAAGGGACATTCACAACAAAAGAATGACACAGAAGCTTGATCCTGGCAAATGTGATTGCATAAGCCTGTCTCTGAATTTAATCACCTAAATGAGAAGTATAATTTTCAGAGAATTTGAGCCTGTACAAATTCCTTGAACAGCAGAGGGAACAGTACATGCTCTGTGTCCTGAAAATCAGACTAGACTAGATTGCAGGTGCTTAAAAATAGATTTAGGTGCTTGGCTGTGGGCAGATAAGAGAGGAATAATTCTAGTCAAGGCTTGGAATCATTTTAATAGTAAAACATAGGCCAAAGTACTGTGATCCAATTGTAACACTGCTAAATCAAAACTAGCTTTAGGTAATTACATCTTATTTGCCTAACAGCCAGCATAGATGGCTCCTTATCTTCTCTGCTCTGTGCTGCATGAGTAAAAAGCAGAGATGTACTTGAAAAGCTATTAAAAACTAAAAGGAAAAGTCATATGAAGAACTACTTATTTTACTTGGGTTAATAAACCCATTATACTGTTTGAGGAGTGCTTTCTTCTTCAATTTTCATGGGACAGTCCTGAAATATTAGCATAACCATTTCCTAGAAATACCATGCCTATTCTTTTAAAACAACAAAATGAAATTATTTTTTTCTTCTCTCCCCCTTTATAATAGGCTAGATTGAAACTTAAGATCTGCCCTCTGGTTAAGTGTGTTGTGCAGATGGGTTATCTTGCAAGTAACAAAAGGGGCAGAAAAACAAGGATTCAAGTATGTACATCTTGCTTTGCAAACAGACGCTTGCTTTCACAGGCAGAAGATGCTGTGTTGTGCAAGAGCCCTTTAACCCAGCGGAGAAAGGTGTAACAAGAAGCAATGGATGGGAATTAAAAACCATGATGAATTCAATTTCAAAACACACTACAAAAGTTTGAGATGATCTCCCCTGAACTGATAAAGTCCTAGAACTGAGAGTCTGAATGTTCCTGTGTGGATTTGAGCTATTCTTGCAGACTACCCTATACTCCTGTTCAAGGGGAGGTATACATGGGAAGATGTCCAGACATACCTCCTGAACTCTTCAAGGATAAAAGGCTTTGATGTGTTGTGGAAATACGTGGTCAACTAGTGGAGAGCAAACTCCCTGAGGGGAGAGAGGAACAGGAGTGTCCTCAGCCTGCATGGACCACCAGAGATTCACGTGGGGAAGAGCTGCCAGGAGTGGCTTCACTGTGGAGAAATCTTCACCTGGGCTTGCACTTTGTTAGACATCAGAGCACTGCACCAACGTGCACACCTAAGTGCATCCCTAGGAAACCAGGCTTCAGTGTTTCTGCTGTTTATAGGACTTGCTCTTCCACACCAGTGGAAAGAACAAAGCATGCTTTCATCCTGGGAGAGGATACCACAAAGATACCATTGATGTTCCGTAACCCCATCCTGTCCTGGGACCTGCAGGCTTCAGCTGTCTCAGGCACTGCTCCGCTTCTGGGCTGTTTCCTTTGAACCCAGGTGACAAATTAGCAGCTCAGTCAAACTGTGGTGCATCTTCCTGGCCCCTTGGCTGAGACGGCAGCAAAAGCAGGTAGCATATGTCTTAACTTGACTTAGATTTGCTGAGATTGTGGTTTTGAGAGTTGTGGGTACCAAGCTGCATGTTCAGACTGAAACCATATAGTGCTGGGATGCTCATGGGTTAAAGTTCTAATTCACTAAGCTGAATATGGTGTTTCTCTTGAGCTGTTTCGACACTAGCCAATGCTAGTGGAATTGAACAGCTTTGGGTGAAAAATACTGTTAACAACAACCTATTGACCCTATATGTGGCAGCACAGTTCAAAGTTTTGGGCTAGTATAACTAAAAGAGGTTGCTCTCCCTCCATGGCAACTTGGAGATGGTTTCTGGTGCTCTGGGTGTGGGAAGGACTATATCTCTTTGCTGTCCAGTCCTACAGGCTCTTTGCTATGTGACAGTTACCATCTCCCAGCTGAAATGTGGTAACACTGTGGCAAATTCCCAGATCTTCACAAATGCAAAATAAAATGAGTTAGAACATCTATATATGGTGAAAGTCCTGCTAACTTGATAACTTGCAATTTACTCTGATTTTTCCAGGCATATTCAGGTTCCACTTGAAGGTTTCCCATTATCTATCTGATATCTGTAGCTACACAGTGCAGCAAAACTTGCAGACCCTAGGCACGAACATCTCCCACTTCCCAGCAAAGCTACTATCTCCACTGATGTTTGAGATCCTTATGGAGAAGATACTGTATCACAAATGAGGTAGGGAGTAGTATCTTACAGGAGTTCCCGTTGGACTTGATTTCAATCTGCTTTTTTAATTTTTTTTAAATACAAATTCTAAATTTTCTCAAGTTTATATCTTTTCATTTAATCTATGACAATGAGTGGAGAACTGAAATGTCATCCCAATGGAGAATAACCTTATCAAATGTCAATCTGAGTTGATATGGAAAAGAGCTATTTCTTACCAGGTATACTTCTCTGCAAATGAATCCACCTCCCTGCTCAGCCTTATGGTGGGAAATAGCATTGATAACAGTCTCTTCCCAAGCCTTTTTAACAGCTGATAAGTAGATCAGAGCTTCTCTTTTCGTAAAACTAAAAGGGATTAATCTGCAAATTCCAGTGCAAGATTTTTGCTATTAGTGAGCCTTTTTTTCTCTTGGAGTTCTTGTGCAGAGCTGGCACCTTGTGCCTTTGCTCAAAAGAAAACCTGATTGTTTTTCCAGTCAAATATATTTGCAGGCAATATAACCAATCTAAAAAGGGATAAAGCTGGCAAAATGAAAAGCCTAATTCAATAGTAATTATTTTAAAAGATTTCAAAAAATATTTGAGTACCATGCTTATCTTTGCCCCACTGCTCTTACACTGCTGCCCCTCACCTGTAGCTGTATTAGTCACAAAGAAGGAGACTTATCTTTCACTGCCAGATAAAGAGGTACAGGAGTTCTGGGGAGGTGAGGAAGTAGCTGCAAGAAATAAGGCTGCTGTCTAAATTATTCAAGAGAGCATGGAAAAAAATGAGAAAATGCATCCTAATGTAGAAGCACTGTCATTTATCCCAAAGGGGGTAGGAGCAAGTGAGGCTGGGATACAGAGCCACTGCTGAGGAGAAGCAGCATATCATGTGTACAGCACTGCCTTCCCAGAGTCCTTCGGACATTCTGTCCCATGACAGAGTTTTCATGCTGTGCCTCTCTAGGTTTATCCCTAGCTCTTGGTTGTTATTACTGTACTCTTTCCTTCTATTCTTAGACTGGTCTGCTTGGAGGTGCACCTGGCTTACTGAATGTCCCCAAATCCCTCTGTTATAGCCACACTGCTCTGAAGGCCAAGGCGAGGGACACTTTGCCCTTGTCAGCTGAGCAACTGCTGAGGTACATCAGCAGTAAATTGATGCTGAGGACAAACGGAAAAAACACTGTCTCATGCTAAACACTTGTGGGGAGCACAGGAAGCAGAGAACGCAGGCAAGGAAATGAACTTCCAAAATATATATTATGCTGCTGGCATTACACAGACAGTACAATATCAACTTGTAAAGCTAAGACAAATTTTCCTGAATAAGGTTACTAAAAAGTTATCCTTATCACCCCTCCTGTGCCCTAGCAGTTTTGTGGGAGACAGTACTTATAAAATAATAAAATGGTTTGAGTTGGAAGGGACCTTAAAGATCATCTAGTTCCAACCCCCCTGCCATGGGCAGGGACACCTTCCACTAGCCCAGGATGCCCAAATCCCCATCCAACCTGGCCTTGAACCCTTCCAGGGAGGCAGCATCCACAGCTCCTCTGGGCAACCTGTGTCAGTGTCTCACCACCCTCACAGCAAAGAATCTCTTCCTTATATCCAATCTAAATGTAACTTCTTTTGGTTTTAAAATCATCACCCCTCACCCTATCACTGATAAAGCCCCTCCCCATCTTTCCCATAGATACCCTTTAATTACTGGAAATCTGCTATATGGTCTTCCCAGAGCTTTCTCTTCTCCAGGAGGAACAATCCCAACTCTCTCAGGCTGTCCTAACAAGGGAGGTTTTCCATACCTCTGATCATGTCTGTGGTCCTCCTCTGAACTCACTCCAACAGGTCTACATCCTTCTTATTTTGGGGGCCCTAGAGCTAGATACAGTACTCCAGGTGGGGTCTTATGAGAGCAGAGGGGGACAATCACCTCCCTCAACCTGCTGGTCACTTGCACCTGCTTGGTGCAGGCAGATGTGTCTTACAGGCTTTTTTAACTCCCTAGGGTCTTTTATGTGAAGGTGTCACCTGAACAGCACGTGCACGTGCTGAATTTTGTTTGTTAATCACCACAGTTTTTCCACAAGTGCTTCTCAGCAACCCTGCAGAGGGATGTGGGGTGGCAATACAAGATGGCAGCCACCCTGCCCCCGCCTCAGGCTACAACAGAGGGTCCCCACACAGGCCACCTGCCCTGAGGGGCCCTGCAACCTCCTGCCCATGAGTGGGATAGAGAAGATGGCAAGCTGCTAGCCTAGCTTGGGGAACAACGCCTCAGTCCAGACACCCCCCATTGACTTGCAGAAACGCTATTCCACAACATATAAGGTTAGAGAGTAGGTATATTCAGCGCTGAGGCACACAGGGGATGGTCCATCACAAATGTGTGCACCTCTCGTGGCACCTTGTCTTGGCTTTATGTTACAAAGCATCACAAATTCATAATACACCTATACATATGCATGACCTATCCCCACTTCCTATTATAATGAGCCTGCAAGTCTTTTTCCTATGTTCCGCCCCAGTCTCCTCCTAGTTGCATCTGCGCAGTGTGTCCCGGCGGCCGTGGGCTGGGGTCCCAGAGATGAAGTAGCTCCTCTTCCTCACTGTTGAACTTCTTACCTCGGTTTCTTGCGCAGGCTCTGTAGCCTCCCTGACTCAGGCCAGACCATAGGGTTGGTTTTGACCAGTTTTTAGGGCTGTCTTCCTATTCCATCAGGAAGCATTCCCTCACAGCTTCCATTAATCAAGGTTTCTCTATTGTTCTGCTCTCTAGCCCATCAACTATGATCTATTATCCTATTTAATCTTAGTTATCTTTTAACTAATGAGCCTCGAGCCTGATCTCTAAGGCTTCTATCTTTATCTCTAAACTAGGTTATACCTTCATTTCTTGAGAGCCTAATTTCCAGATCCTATTTTAACTCCCTAGCTCCCCATTTCACCCTTACGCCCCGGCCCTACTACCTTAGCGAGGGCCGTAACCCCCCCCAGCCCTCAGTGCCAGCCAGAAAAAGAAGCTGCTCACTGTCTCGTTCCTATTCTCCCCTGAATAAAGCCTCGCAGGAAAGGGAAGGGATCGTTTCATTTCTTAAAGGGCAGCTGACTCCCCTCTAAATGGCCACATTCTTGTCCCTCTTGCAGAGTGAGGCTGGTGCCAAACTTGGTCACAAAGGCGTATTCATGGCTTTTTCCTTCCTACACGTTAAGGAGTTGAAAGCCAGTTTGGTACAAACTCCCCAAAATGACTTATTCAGCAGCTGCTTGCCAGCTTCCTGTTTGCAGAGTGGCAGGGCTGGAGCCAGGGCTCGAGCCCCGAACCCCGAACCCGCACACGTTGCTGCAGGGAGACCCCGCTCCTCCGGCGGTCCCCGGGCCTGGCAGCGTATCAGGCATTGCTGATGGGGCTCGGCTTGAGCAAAGACCCCATCACCAGCCTGGCCTTTTCACCTCTGCTTTTGGTTTCATCACCAAATTTGCTTTTTCTCAAAGGCACTGGTCCCTGGGACATGTTCCAGCTGTAATGAGGATCTTTTCCCCAGTAAATAATTCCTGTTCTCCCCAAGGGAATGGAGCAAATACTCAGCCTCAAGCTACTGAGCACTGAGGGCAGCCAGCTCCTACCCTTGCCAACAGCCCTGGAAGCGATTATCCTCCATGGGATCAAGAGACTCAATGTCTTGTCTAAAAACCTACAGGAAGACTTTGGGGAATAAGGACAAAGCTGCCCTTCAGCTCTTATGTTCATTTATAGCAGGGAAATCAGACAAAATGGACAAAACTTGCTCAACACAATGCCACCTTCATACTGGCATCGACAGAACCTTCCTGCTATGCTCTCAGCTCCATCACACTTTGGGGATGCGTAGGAAAGGCCAGGGCGCAGGACTGCCCAGGTGCTTTTCAGGAGCGGTTTGAGGCGGCAGTGTCCCTGCTGGGGACATCATAGATTTACCAAGCAGAAGAAACCCCTGGGCCTGTGCAAGCTTATGGGAAAACCACTGTCTTCTGTGAGCGGGTCAGTGGTGGCTCCTGGTTGCAGGGGGAGTAGATCAGAATGTTTTCT
>NW_020799109.1:9868336-9952917 GCF_003259725.1 Athene cunicularia
GCCGCTCTCCCGGCCTCGGTCCGCTGCGGGAGGGCAGCTCTGAGGGGGAGCCGTCCGTGCCTGCAAGAGCCGCTGGGCTCCCCCGGCTGCGAGCGCGGGTCTTCTCACCGGGGCTGGTCCGGGCTCCTCCGAGGCACGGGGCGTGTGGAGGAATGAACACTTTGAAAGTCGGGAGAGGTGGTAGCCCTGGTTTCTGGGGGTGGTACCGGTGGCTAGGGACAGCTGGAAGGCGGTAAAATGCCTCCAGCTCGCCGGCCGGTCGCTTCGGGTCTCGGGGCCCTCGCAGAAGGACGTGAGAATTTCCTATTGCTTGGAGCTGGTTATTCTCCGGAGGCTTAAACTGCTGTATTTCATACATAGTGCGTTTTTTAATAAAGAGTGGTAAGTCTGTAAACTCCTACGATGGCTGCTTTCTATTAGGAATATTTCTGGAGTGGAAGAAGAGCAGGCAAAGGCAAATGAACCTATTCCTAGCTTTGATCACAAGTAATCTTTTAGTTCTGGTATTTTTCATCTGTCATAAAACGATGAGACCTATGAACCCCTGGGAACACTGAAAACCTATCTAGATTTAGTCTATACTTCACCTCTGCAGTATCGGTTGGCCTGCCCGGGGTGACCTTCTGAGGCAGCTCAGGGGGAGGAGAAGACAACGCAAGGCAGCGGTACAGCCCTGGTGGCAGCTCGGCTGCTAGCTTCAGCAGTATGGGTCATAGCCAAAAACTAGCCCATTCCCCTGATACCACTGGCACATGTTTGTGAAGTGTCAGATCTGCTTAGAAGTAAACAACTCTCCAGATACCTTTTTTTCTTTCCGTTTATGAGCTTGCTGCTTATCATACAAAGCCTCTTTATCATACAAATTTACACCCTACGATTAGCTTGGAAAGATTGGCATGTGTTCTGATAACTTTGAAGAGCTACAGTTTGGCATTTTTTTCAGAACAGAGCTCCTCTTCATGCCTTCCAGGTGCTGGATGGAAGCAAGGCAAAATACACTTGCAGAGCTGAACCTCTTCCACTGCAGTTCTAAAGGTAATTGGTTTTGGTATTGGCAGCCTTCCAGGTAAAGTGGATTGGGTGCCTTGGACACTTGAAAGTATCTTGACATGGAGTACTGTCCATGATGATATTATTTCATGCTGTGAATGCTGTATCAATACTCCCTAATGCTTTCAAAAAAGGTATTTACTGCTATGAGGAATTTCCTCTCACCTTCCAGCACCTTCCTGGTAACAAATGTTAAAACACTGGTATGAATTTTATGTGACATCAAGTCGAGTTTAATGAATATTAACTTTAGAGTTAGAAGTACAGGGGAGGGGAAAAGAAAGAAAAATCAGACTTGCTTCAAACTTTAAAAACACATTTAGTTGGATTAACCTCTCCAAACAAGCCTGCTGGCTAATATTGGAGTATGTTTTGCAGCTTTTTTTCTAGTGACAAATATCATTATCTGATCATTTGTAGGGTGTGGAGTGAAGCAGGAAATGCTTATCTTGTTTCTGTATGAAATCAGAAGCTGTCTTCTGGGAAGTTTTTCTCTTTGGTTTAGACTTGAAAACTAGCAAGGGAACTGAGTGGGGTTAGAGGAGGTAACTGACAATGCAGAGACAGTCTGCTGAGAGTTGTTGATGCCATCAGATGTAGAAGAGAGTAAGAAGCTTACTGTTTAGTAAGTGGCACTCAGAACTTATTTGCCTTGTATATCTCTTTAATTTGAAAGTGCTGTAGGAGTTAGATAAGCTTTGGGTAGTTGAGTCAAAGTACTATTGCAAGGACTGTTCTTGTTTAGAATATGTGTGATCTGGAGTTTAAAATAATTTTGCATCATAAGTTCCTACTGTGATGGAAACTTAACCATGAGTTGTCTGTCAGTGGTCAGCAACATTAAATACCTTGTTTGGCTGTACTGCTATATGCAGAAGGAGGGAAGAAGGTCTTTAGAGCAATAACCAGTGTGTGTGCCATTTTGTTCCCAATTAGTCTTACCATTCACATTTATTTGTTAGCCCTGTGAAATACACCCTATTATGTCCTCTCCATGTGGCTGCCTCAGAGGCATGTTGTCCTAGAACAAGAAATTAAAAAGATTACTGTATATTTTTAAGCCACCTTCAGTCTCATTTGTTATCCTTGTTAACTCCTAGCACGGTCAGCACACTTGTCTTGTTTGCCTTTGTCTTTCCAGTGGGGATGATAACAGTTCTTTTGCTGTTAACCTGAATAACAACTAATGCTTTTTAAATAAATACATGTGTGTCTGTGTAAACATTGGCAGACCTTAGCAGAAGATCTCACATCTACAGCATGTGTGCTAAAATAAGCTATTTTCTCCCAACAGGAGAGGGAAAGGAATGCTGCATGCTTTCCTCTCTGTTAAGGTTCTCCTGCTTCCCCAGTAGTAATCATGGTGAAGTAACAAATTGGGATGGGAGGAATCTATTTGAAATAACTTTGTGCTATCCTGCCAAGTGAGATCCACCTGTCGCTGGAGGGTTTGACTCAGGACCTCAAAACCCCCATGCCTAATTTGCAGGGGAAGTGGCTACCTGAGAGTACAAAAAGTTAGACTCTGGAGGTTGCATACACAGAAGAGGACCAGTCTTCTAAGTGTGACAGCAAGGAATCACAGAGAGGAGTGTAGAGGTAAAGAAAAAGGTTGCTGTAACCTTTTCTACAGTGAAGGATTTTTGAAGGATGGTTGCAGCTGTTACACAGTGTAGGTGTTACAGTAATATCTGTGATAAGGCAGAATTGATATTTTTTTCTCAGACTTGCTCTTTCATGAAATCAGATTGCTTGGGCTTCCTGTGGACTTTTGAGTGTTGATTTTAAAATGTTAATGCTCCTGTATCATTTTGGGAAGATGTTGGAATGTTTTAAAGTTCATCTTCCTTCATGGATAATTCAGATTAGTGAGTTAAGTGATACTGAAAGTTTTCTTGCAGGTGGGATGTGAAGGTAACTGATAGCGAAGAATGAATTATGGGGAAACTACTGTAAAGATAAAAGACCAGTAAGAAACTCCCTTTTACAATTTGAACTTAATTTTCTTTCTTAATGCAGTACAGAATGAGTATTAAAATAATCTATTTGTGGATTTGACATAAGGCTGTTCTAAAGAATTGGGCATCCTTCCTCTTCAAATTTGTATTTCTCTTGATCTGTAATGTCAGAAGCACAGTTAATCACTCGGTAGTTGCTTTATAAAGATAGCTTTGATTACTCTGAGCTTCCTGCAACGAGCAGGTTTTGGCAGAATCAGCACCTGCTGAGTCCTGTTTCAGTATGAGCCACATCTACAGTAATCAAAGTGTTGTTGGGGAAGGGAGGGTCCAAGAACAATGTGAGAAACTGAGTTGGGAGGAAAATGAGACCAAAGTCTGTTTCTATCTTGTTTCCTTGTCCAAAATTCTGGATGTCTGAAACTTTAAAGTGGCTTAACTTCTGTTTGGAGCACACACTTTCACATTTGAAGTCTGAGAGTCACAGGTGTGTCATGCTTATGGAATCAAGGGACTTTTTCATGCCTCTTTTATTGAATTTGTTGGTAGCTCTTTGACCAAATAAACAATGGCTCTGAAAATAAGCATAAATGAACTGAGGAGCCTGATGCTGTTCATAAGGTGCCACTGGTCTCCCTGTTGTGGGTCAGTTTGTCAAAATAGTATTTTTAAATTTCAATCAGAGAAGCCTCATCAGAGATCTTGGTGGGCTTTTATTCAGTCTGAATAAAAAGCCTTTGCTTTTACAGTATCTGTGGGACAGTAATATTTTTGTAATTGCAGCTGTTTAGATACCACCCCAGTGGTCTGAAAGCATCCTGTGCCAGCTCATCAACTTTAAATTTGTTTCATCTGTTGAATCCTGGGTTGTGGCTATCCTCTGTGAATCCACAGAGGCTTTACATGAGGCTCCTGATTCATCTTTTCTTGAGATGGTGTTACCTGAACATCACTGCCTTGTTTGTCGCTTGCTAGGAGTGAATTCAATACTGCTGGTACCTGTTCTCAGGAGATTTTCAGCTGTGGAAAATGCTTTCTCATGCTCCTGGTCTGTTGGAGCCTGTTTGGCTGCCTCCAAGACCCATTTCCAGATATGCTTTAACCTTGGTGCTATTATGGCTGTAGTTGTGGTAGTCTATCATGAGTGTTGATCTAGGTTAGGAGTATGGTAATTCTTTTTTGTTAAGAATAATTCTGTATTTTGCATCTCAACTTGTTGTGTTTCTCCAATGGTATAACAACAAGAACTAATGAATGCCATAAATCACTCCATTGTTTTTGCAAGACTGTAAAAGGGGGTCCTCTCTTTGATTGAAATAACTGGAGCACTACAAATAACACTGTGGTTTGCATTCTGTACTTAGAGTTATAAAGTTTAATGCAGGGGTGTGCTTTTGCTGTGTGCTCACCTGAAGCCTGGTACAGCAGGTTCTTGCAATCTCTTGAGACTCTGGGCACTACCTGAATGTATGTGGCAACGTTTATGTGATTTCTGAATATAAGTGTGATTGTGTTTCTTTTCAGCTGCAGAACAACCTGGCTCAAGCAAGACCCAGTTTTGAAGCAGATGGTAGTACCTGGACTCTCTGCTTAAACAGTTTTCTTCCATTGATTTCAAACGCACAAACAAGGTATCTTCTTAACAGAAAAAGACATCTGTACTGTGTTCCCCAAGTGCTTCCTGTACGTGTGTGTGCTTGTTTTCTAAATATACCCTTCCTTCCTTTGGGAAGCAGATTAGAATGAGAGGGGAGTTACGTCTGGGTAGTGGATTTTGGCATGTTTGTATATGGAGTGTTAGGAAACAAGATGAAAAGTGATTTAAGATCTGGATGAAGTGAAACTTAGGGTAATTGTTCATTCTTCACTTGGCATTGTTTGCAAGTCGTCTTTATGATAAATCCTTTTGTTCATCCTTTTGAAGATAGTTGTAGAGGCCACAATAGCAAAAGGGAAAGGCTGTAACTATACCTTCCCACACAGGCTCTGAATAATATGTATGTTAAATATTGTCTCAACACTGAATTATGATGATGATAATGAAATACAGGATTTCAACAAAACTGTAGCTAAGACAGAAACTTGCTCTTTTTTTTGCTTGCAATATGGATTTTGCTGGGTTACATTACTCTGTAAGCAAGAATCCTAACCTGACCAGAGAAGGACAGATCAGAATTTGAACTGTTCCCTGTTTTCTTCAGCTTTTGTCAGACTGCTAGTCAGACAGTAATTCCTAGAGAACAGTCTGTTACGGTTGAGAGGGATGTAAGAAGTGCTCTTTGTCAAAGGTTTGGCTAGTGTGCTCTGAGCACCAAGTAGTGTTCTACTCCCACCTCCATGCACTCAGCCAGAATAGATTATAAAGTGGGTGGACAAGTTGATTTGATGGAAGCAGGGGTTCAAAGCTTTGGGCCGTGTTGTAAAATGACCTTAAAATGACAGCAGTTAGACATTCATCTTGAACCTGACGTGTCCACGGGCCATTTTCCTCCAGAGCAGTTCATCCAGTCTCTGAGCTTGCTGTCTGGCAGGGTGAGCGTCCTCAGAGCCCGCAGTGTCCTTGTCACCAGAGGTAGTTTTGCAGCATGCAAAACACCTTAGCATTACTTGGATGGTTGAGGCACACTGTCTTTCATTGCCATCAGAAACTCTTATGTATACGCTCGCAGAGGCACAACTATTTCTTTGAAAGCTTGAAAAACCTCTAAAGCATTTGTCTGGGCTAAAGGCATTTTCTTGTTATACCAGCTGTTACTTAAGTACCAGTTCATTATAACAAAGTGAATAATGAGAATGAAGCTGTGATACCTTTAAAGCAAAAGCAATGTGGACTGAAGTGAATTGCACAATGATGTGAAATAGCAGATCAGAAGGGTAATAAGAATCTAATATAGCAAACATTTCATGCCCGTCTGGTAGCAAATTTGGCCACGACTATAGGTTGAAAACATTAGCTTTTCAGTAATTTGGTTTCTGTACACAGAACTAGTGAACTTCCTGGTTCAAGGAAGCAGTTCTGTGTAATTTAGAAATTGAGTCAGACTAAAGGAAATTGAAATAATGTAGTGAGTTTCTAAACACTACTAAATATCATAGCCAACTGGTAAGTGCGGGAGATGGTTATGAAGGAATATTTCAGCTGTGCTAAGATGCAGGATTTCTCTCCTGTCTTTTTGCTAATATTTAGTCTGTTACAAGCTCTGAAACCATGTAATATTTGAAATGGAATAGAACCTGTCTAGGTATGACTTGTTGACTTGCAGGAGTTGAGGTCATTTAAATGGCTTGTTTGATGCCTGGAAATGGAGCACCTCCTTCAAGCAGACCAGCTCCATCTCTGAGCAGGTTCATATGTGTTATTTTGACACCAGTTCTAAATAACTTCTAATGAAGGCTGAACTAAAACTGGGGACAGCTGGAACTTGCTGTCAAAGGCTAGCCTTCTCTTTATGTTAAAATTTGAAACTGTATGTGTGCCAATTTAAGTTAAAAAGAAGCTGTTGCTTTAGAAGTTGGTAAAATTTATGCCTTTATATTTCTTACTGTATTTGAGAACTTACATATGTCATCCATCATGATTTCTTAACACGTTCTGCTTAAGACTTGAAAATGAGGATTTACTATTGTCTTGAGGCTTTGAGTGATACATTTTTAAGTGTTTCAGTAAGTTGTTAGAGAAAGGGCTTTCAAAACAGCACTTGCCTTAAATTTTCAGATGTGTGAGTTCTAAGTGATGCTCATAATAGCTATCGCTGACAGATATTGACAAGAGAAATACAGTGAAGCAAAGAAAAAGTATTTCACGTGTTGGGAGATTGTTGTGTAATGTTTTGTGCCTGGGAAAGGCACAAAAATGGCTATTCACAAAGGCTCTCTGTTAAAGGAGACTTGCCAGAAAGTTTTTTGTCATCGTTGTTTTTAGGGCTTGTTCTTCTTTCATTAACAGTGTTATTATGATTATGCTATTTCTAGGGATTTAGGTTTTTCTTTAGTACAAGATCTTTAGTTATGAATTTACTTTCAAATTCTTCTGGCTGTAAAATATCTTAACTGTGCTTTGCTACTGCCCTGAAGACTTTGAGCTAGGATTTTTAACTGTTAGGGCCAACTTGGCAAGATGTGACTGGTGTGAAGAAATGCTCATGTGAGTATAGTATGGAGTCTTTCAACCTCTTTGGAGATAGGTTAGCTATGAAGCAGCTTCTGACAGAGAAAGCTTATGACAATGTTTTTATTTAGGCCTTCCATAAGAATATGCAGGTGTTTTTTTTCATATTCTGCCATATTATCTTGCATCAGTGAATTGTTATCTCTGACTAAGCTCCTGTAATATCTGCAGCTAGTAATGCATGAAACAAATATCTAAATGCCATAAACACCGCTTGTTTTGGAGCATGATTTATCCACTGATCTGTGGCTTAGAAAGGCACATCATGGTTCTGTGAGAAATGGGTTTTTTTCTGGCCTTTTAGCAGTGTAAACTGAACTAGATTGCTCCTTTGACCTGTTAACTTCCTGTGGTTGCTTTGTTTCACTGGGTTGTTTAATACTTCCCCACACCTTCCTCCTGTTTTGGAAGCTCATTTTCTTAAATTGACTTAAAAAAAAAAATCTACTTGTAAGACAGTAGAATAGCTCAAATAATAGCGCCCTGGTGAGGGCTGTAAATCCTGTCGTGCATCAGGGCACGCATTATGTTGTGGGTAGCTCATCATAGCTGTTGACAAGGATATTCCCGTGCTTTGCTTTAGCGTACTCCGAGAGGAGGATTCAGTATAGATGCATAGTTAGTTTCTTCTGATTTTACATTTGTTTATCAAGCCTCCCCAGAACTGTTAATTAGCACCCAAATTGTCTTTTTAGGTTTCCTCTAATATTTGGGGGAAGAGATGGCAGCCTACGGAAAGATGGCAGCCTGTGATGAAGACAAGCAGAGAAACTTTTGGATAGCTTAAGAACATAAACACACAAGAGCATGTTCATTTTCTCCTGAAGTGAAGTAATTGATTGTGTGTTAAAGGCACCTTTATGTTCTGCCACACAGAGATGGTCAGCAGTCAGGCTCTCCCCATAGCAGACAGTGGGAAAAGGAAAAAGAAAAAAAGAACAAGAGCCACAGATCACGTCCCTGGGAAGTTTGAAGGTTGGTGGCAACTTGTAAGCTTTTAATTGTAATGGTCTGTTTTTCCTCTTTTGTTCTCTGTTTTCTTAGCTAAACATTGCTTTTTGGCAAACATTATGTTAATATTTCTGTTTTTCTTTATTCCCTATATTTCAGTCTTCAGTCTCTTTTTTTTTTTTCTCTTAGTGGTGAAATCTGTGTTCTATCCATAATCTGTTTTAGTGGTGTGGGTTTTTTAGCAGGAACAGTGCTGATGTCAAAATGTTTTGATTGAATAGATGTGAACACAAATACTGGGAAGCATTGTAGGTAAAATACAGTTCAGTGCGACAAAGCTGACCAGTAGAAAACTTCTTAGTGGGCACATAGCCTTGTAAGGTATGTTGCAAATCAAGATGGTAGCGGTCTTCTAGGTTTAAACCTTCAAATTTCAATTATACTTAAAACACTATCTCTGCAAGCAGATTTTGCATGGTGGGCATTTTCTGATCAAGGAGTGAAATGTTTTCCACCTGAAAAAATTGGTTCTGAGTTTTACATGAGGACAGGGAAGGTGGATGAGGTCCTAGCAATTAACAGAGCTATAAAATGTTTCTAGTATGAACAAACTAATGATTTTGATGCTGGAATGAAGTCTACTTTAAATTTTCCTAGAACTTGAAGGGGGGAAGTGAAAAATGAGGCATAATTAAGGCTGGCACATTTACTTTAATACTGCATAGATCTATTTTCTGTCTTCATTACCAAGGGAATTTTTTCAGTTGCTGTCATATGAGGATGCTCGTCAGATAAATAGCTTGTCTTGATGTTACTCACTGAAATGCTTTGACTAATGTGTCTTTTCTGTGGGATTTCTTTGGCAGACTTGTACAAGCTGACTGCTGAGCTTCTTGGTGAGGGAGCATATGCCAAAGTTCAGGGTGCTGTCAGCCTCCAAACTGGGAAAGAATACGCAGTAAAAGTAAGTATAGAGTAAAAGCGGCATCACTTTTGTCTTCTCCCTCCTAGTTTCTCAGTGAAAACCTGTAATAGGGTGGGTAATAGCAAAACCTTTTAGAAAATTTTTGATGCTTGAAATGAGCCTGCTTTATAACTGTTATCTGTCGCCTTAAGTATTGTGCCTCTGGAGTGAAGCAGTTTATCAGGTGCAGCCAGAATTCACAAACAGTGAATGACTGTGTGATGGTTAGATGTCGGGGCAAGCTTTCCTCACATGTCCTGATTTGATTGTAGTCCTACCAGTTTTTATCTCCTATGAAAGAAGAGGCAAAGTCATTATCTAGTGTGGCCTACCAAATAATGTGAGCTTTTGAGAATGCTGCTATGAGTTCAGAGAGCATCAGTTACTGCCATTAGTTCATGCAGTGCTGTCTCTTGTTTTTTGGTAGAGGTGGAATCTTCTGTAATACTGTTATATTAGCTATTAGGGCCCATTTACAGATTTGTGGTTATCCTGTGTCTCCTATTTAATTACGGTCACAAATAATAGTAATAGGAAAGCTTTATGTTTGATTCTTTTGCAAAAACCTTAGGCACAAAATTTTAATCCCCTTTAAAAATCTGGTCCTGTAGATGCTATAATTTTGTGTGTACTTTGTAGAATTGTTGAAGTTGAAAGTCTGGAATAAACCAACCACTATACTATGGATTAGATACCAAGTCCCGTGTAGTACTGCTGAATGATTGCTTGTTCTGTACTGGAGAACTCTGGCTGTAAAAATGAGAAACCGATACTGGATACAGACAATGGTATTATTTGAAGTAATGTCATGAGCTTTCCTTTCACGTAGCAGTCGTTCAGTCTTGGCCTCTGTGGAAAGCCTTTGTCCTTATCCTCTTTCATCTGGAGGAGTGTGTGAAGGAAGGTGACTTCTGATGGCAGCACAGAAGAGCTCTGAGGCTGAATATATGTTTTAATACAATAGGTCCTGTTATTTGGTCTCCATGAAGTTTGCAGTATGAACCAAACTCTCATTTTGTGGTGAATGTAGTACTTTTTACTTAAATGCCTAAAATGACAAAACTTCTTTTTGACTGTTCAACATGACTCAAATCTATTTTTGCTGGAACTCAAAAGGATATCCTTTTCTACACATTGCAAAGTTAAAATGATGCAAGAAAACACTTGTGGTAACTGTGTAATGTAGATAAAGTTCCTTTCTTCTCTTCCTGTCCCTGTTTCTCTTGTCCTTTGAATGCCTTCCAGAGCTCTGCTGATGCTGTAGATAAAGGACATCTGAGAAATTAAACAACCAAACAAAGGTGGAGTGTTTCTTTCTGGTGGGCATGCCTGAGATTCAAGCCTTAGATCAGTTACCTAGTTCCAGAGCCACATGCACAGTTTCTGCAGTAATTTTTCAAATATGAGCTCTAACTCTTTCCACAGATCATTGAAAAAAATGCTGGGCATAGTCGGAGTCGGGTTTTTCGAGAAATAGAAACATTGTACCAGTGTCAGGGTAACAAGTAAGTATAGAGTCTTGTGTTTGTTTATTTAAAGTATCTTGACTATTTTTTTCAAATTTTTAAGCCTGTTACGTTTGACTAGGTTAGGAGTTTTGCAGTATTCTCCTTAAAATCAGTTCAAATTTAGTCTTGACCTATTCAAAATAAGAATTTCCCCTTCTCTTACCTGTGAAATTCAGGGAAATATTTAAAAATTTCAGGTCACATAACTCAATTAGCAACCAGGTCAGTATAGCCTGAATGTGCTTCAGTGCTGCATGGCTTTTGTCTGAATGAGGAATCAACATTTTGACACACTCCTCTGATTTCACCATCAGCAAAAGCTGACCTGATACCAGATGCTCTTGAAAGGAATAGTCTTGCCATTCCTTAATATGTGGTTTGTCCTCCTCTGTGGCAGCCTTACAGCTTTTGCACTGGAACAGCTCATTTAGTTTTCATTTGGATGTGTGCTGACTTCATGTGGCCAGAGGGTGAAGCGGCTTTGTAGCTGTGACCTGAGTCTGAAAAGGAGGGAAGGGCTACGCAGCCAGTGGCAGCGTGCTCTGTGATGAGTTTAAACCAATATTGAAACTACTCCTTTAGATGTCTCTGTTAATCTAGAATGTATACAACAGCTGTTGTTTATACTACAGTTGTAAAGTTTATATCAAGCCTTTTTTTACAAATTTTTAGTATAACACCTAAAGAATTTAAGAACAAACTTGTTTAGCAAACTCATGGTCTTAAGTTGTGCTATAGAGAATCAGATTATACCTGATTATATGTGTGTGGTTAAGACTGTGTGGTTATCCAGTTCATAACTGATGAAAACATCAAGCTCTCATGAGCATGTGCAGAATTTGGATTTAGTGTGTAAGTGTAGAAAAATCTGACTTACATGTTTGACATTCTCAAGGCATTGTGGGGTGTTTGTGCTGCAAAGACTACGCTAGCTAAACAGGAGTGAGTTAGTCTAAGAATGGTAACTAAGGCACTGGATTTAATGTCATGTTGAGATGCCTGTCTCCTTTGAGCCCCTTATGTTCTGCCTTGTGATTTCCAGAGAGGAAGAATGCCAGTTGGGTTTTTTTTGTTGTTGCCGTCAGCACAAATGCGATGTTTTAAATTATTAAATACAACCTATTACCAGTTATCTTCCTGTCAGTTGAGCAGCAGCAGAACTCTCACAGTCCTGTCTGATTTTGGTGTTGGGCCTGTTTCCCCTGCTTAAATTTATGTGTGAGTTGGAAATGTGGTTTTAATGCCATAGGCAACCAAAGCAACTTGTTTAATTAGAACTCTTATATTTGATTACTTCTGGCACTTCCCAATTATCCATGCTGAAACTCTTCAATTGCTCTGTTTATGCTCTGTGCCTGTTTCTTCTATTTCCCCTCTTTTTTTTTTTTTTTTTTAAGGAACATTTTGGAGTTAATAGAATTTTTTGAAGATGACACAAGATACTACCTTGTCTTTGAGAAGCTGCGAGGAGGTACTGTGCAGTAACTGTGCCTTTGTGCATTGAATCATCATGATCCTGTTTGTCTCAGTGTTTTAAAGTAGAAACTGAAGAGCTTATTTTAAATGCTTGAGAATTTTAAGACGAAGTAGTAGAGGAAATAATATACAGAGCTTGAAGTATGGTTGTTCTTGAATATTGATGGGTCTGGTCAAACATTTGCAATCCCTTTCTGTAGTTAAGTGATGGAAATGTCAGCTCTGTTGAAGTGAAAGCTTTGGAATATAGTTACTAGGTCACAGTACCTTCGGGCAAGGGGAGACACATAGTATGTCAGGTATTATGCATGATCTTAGTACAGCATCTATATACTCTGGGAGCTTTCTCACCTGATGTAGGATTGACTTTGTTTCCTGAAACTCATGGAGCACTGTTGTGAAAAACATCTTGCTTCTGCCTGGGGTTGCTGTAACTGAAGCAGTCTGCTTGTGGCTGGCTGAGGGCCAATCAGTGAGCAAGTGTGGTCACTGGTCTCCAGCATTTAACACTCACCTGGGGAGTGAGAAGGCTACATAAAGCACTTTCTCATATTTGTCTGCATTGAGCATAATTACAGTATCCGTCAATTGCATGGCTGTGCAAAACCATGAGTTAAGTGTCACCCACCCTTCAAAGAAAACGTTCCTGAAGGAGTGTACTTTTGTCTGTAGAATATCATTTATTGTCACTGGTCATGAAGGTTTTCAGTAGCAAACCATATGTGCAAGAAATGCAAATTCTTGCGGGATAGATGCAGGACTTTTTAAAAAGAGGACACCTTTTTTTCTTGAGTAAAAGCTTTTGTTTACTCTCCCTTAAAATTACTGCATTTCGTTGTGATTTCCTCTAACACTGTCCCTCTTAATGCACAGACTTCTCTGACAAATTAGCTGTGATAGGGCTTGATTGGTACAAATCTGCATTTGTCTATTTTCCCATATCCACGTTCTTCCATTAGTTAACCCTCTTTGACTGCGAGACTGGTTGTCAGTGTACCTGCACAGCTGGTGAGAGTATGATAACGCTACACCTTCTTTCCTCTCTTAGCTACTGTTTTTACAGTGGTCAAGCAGAGCTGAGGCTAGTTTTCTCTTTGAACAATTTCAGCATTTGGAGTGTTAGGTATGTGGGTTAGAAAAAAGAAATAGTAGGAATTAAGGGTTGGACTAGCTTCTGATGCATTGCAGATTCTGATGTAAGCAGTGTGGCTGTCAAGAATGAGAATATTAATCTTCAATGCAAACTTTACTCCAGTAACTCCAGTCTCAGAGACTGGTGTTACCTACAATGTAATGGCATAACTTGAGCTTTCCATTTCAGCTTTGCCTTTCTGTAGCTGTGGTAACTGAAGGAGCTCTGCTCCTATTTTAGCTGTGTTTGGTTTGCCATGATATGCAGAAGCTGTTTAATATCCTTGCCTGACAGCATTTTATAATTGAAAGCATTAAAATCCAGCTTGTTGTACTGAACTTGCATGATTTAAGAGTCCTTTCCTCCTTTTTACTACTTTGAAATGCGATTTGGGAGGTGCTATATGATGCTTTCTCTCTGCTGAATACTGAAGAGGTGTTAACAGCTGTGGCAGGAGTGCCCTGCTATTCTTTCTGTTTGTGGGATTCCTCTATGTGGGTTGAATATAAAGTCTGTAGAGTATGTTTTCATTGATATTGACATAATTCTTCTCTGAGAGTTTGGAACATCAGCTCTATTCATAAGAGTAATTTTAAATAAACCTGCTGAATAAAATGAACACTTGAGGTGGCTTGGTATTGTTTCCTGCAGAGTCTGGGGTCTTTTCCACAGACATGGAAACATTCAAGAACTGTTACTACTTTCTAAAGGTGTAAAGAACAATTATACGAGGAAACCCCTTTGAACTCTGCCCCTAAGTAATCTGTAGCAAACTAGAAAGTGGTGCTTCCAGCAAGGGAAACGTTCTGTCTTTGAAATCTGATAACCTGGTCCAAAGTGGCTTTCTTCCACCTATCTGGCACAGCATATCTGAAGAGTCTTTTGTCCATCTTTCTTCTTTTTGACTGTCTTTCTTCTTTCCTCTCTGAATCCTTACTGTGAAGGAGTGGCAGAGGTATTGATGGTATAAGAATAGGAATTACTGCAACAGAGAATGGGAGGGTTTGTCCCACATCTTGAACTGAATAAAAAAAATTAAATCACCTGAGATATAAAGTGTTTGCTGTATTGGGGGCCAATAACAAAGGACAGTTACTCCTTGAATTTTTCTGCCAGATTGCTTTTATAAATACACCTCTCAGTAAGAAAATAGAAGACAGTAGTAAGACTATTTAGTGCAGATTTAATTGTTTTTTTAAAGATATTTTTATTCTTTTGAGAAGATTGATGGACTTCACTTAAAATAAGGAATCAAACCTCCCTTTTTCCTTTGTTAAAGGGAAAAGTGGAGCTCTGCTGCAAACTACCAGTCCTTCAGTGTATTCATATTTGAGAGACCTTTTGTCAGATTTCATGTCCCAGGGCACATTTTTGCCTTAAGTCAATGTATGAGCCTTACTTTGATGTCAGTGGGAGTTTTAATGTGTATTTAAAGGTAAAGGGTTGGGTTTTTTTGATGGTGTTGAGACAAAAAATGTGTATACTTGACTTTCAGTGCAGGGTCTCAATTGTCACATGACACAAAATGAGAAGAGTTAGTTTGAGCATGGCCACCTGGGACCTGGGGGAGGGTGGGTTTTGCTGAATGCTGTCTACTTCCTTAGATGATGTTTGAGTTTTACTAATACTACTAGCAAGTCTCTACTGTTCATGGTGTGTGGAAAACAGCCCAGTCGTGTGCTGGGGCAGTAAAAAGTGATTGCCTCTCATGCTGTGCTTAAACTAGAGGGCTGCAGTGTTTGAAAACTATGTTCTAGCATGCTTTAAGTATTAAAGCTGTTCAGTACCTTTTTCTTCTTAGTCATTTACCTGTTTGGTCCATGGAAGTTGCTTCCTGTGAAAGGCTGTTACAAAGTATGAGAAATGAGGATATGGATCCATGATACTTGGTACTAGTTCATCATTATTTTCTGAGGATCTTTTAGTATAAAAACATGGGATTATGACACTTCAGTTTCTGCCATGTAAACGTACTAGGAACAGAGTGTTAGCCAGTAACTTTTCTAAATGACTTCTGGCCCTGTTTGCACTGAGATCAGTTTTTCCTTTATGGCAGACTAGCAGTGTCTACTGTGTTTTTATCCTTGTATTGACAAAGCCTTTTCTCAGCCCAGGCAACATTCATATTAAGGTTTTCCTTTTCACCTGTTATTCTGACAGGTTCAATCCTGGCCCATATACAAAAGCGAAAGCACTTCAATGAACGAGAAGCTAGCAAAGTGGTGAGGGATATTGCCTCTGCTCTGGACTTTCTCCATACAAAAGGTAGGAAGAGGCTGTCTCCATCTTTACTAGTTGATATTGTACACTTAAGTTATGTAGCACATTTTATCTGTAAGTAGTCAGCCTTTGCTAGCATTTCAGCATAATATGGTAGCTTAAGTAATCAGCTGTGTTAAGGTGATATAGCCTTTTGAAGAAGAAAAGTTAAATTGTCACCCAGGGAGAATTAGCATTAGGATTGAATCAGTTTGCTTGTTCTTGTTACCTAAGCCACCATGTAAAGGTTACTCAAAAGGGAGCTGACATTCTTTTTAATTTCCTCCTCTTCCAGCTCTACAAAGATGCTTTTCTGTATTTACCTAGAATTTCTGCTGGTTACAAGACCTCTTTGTAGTAGCTTTTGATCTCCACATTTAGACCCCCACTGCTGGATTGAGAGACCTACGAGTGAACCATAGTCCTTGTTTGAAGGTGTCCTCATTTCATTTGGGATTTGTTCAGATTTAAAAGCAGTTCTGTTTGTAGAGAGTTGTTTTATGTTAAAATTTTTTTTTCTGCTGCTTTTTCTACTTGGGAATAATTTTTCATTTCAAAATATCTGTGTGCATTATGGTCATCTCAGATTATATGTTCGCGTTTAATGTGATAGATACCTTTAAAATCTTTCTTGTGTCATGGTTATCTGGTCTTGCATAGATTAAGCAGCTTCAGCTAATGTTATGATGACTACCTTTGAATAGAATGATACGTAATTGGAGACTGTTTATTGGTTATTTATTTTGATAAATTTTCTCTCCATTTGTTTTGTCATTCTAATTAGCCAGGTAGATCTCAGCAGATCTGCATTTGCTAAATTGTTTAGTACTGGCCCCAGTTCAGTAAACCTTTAATTGTAGGCTTTACTTGTAAGTCACGGGACTGCTTATATGCTTGAGTTGAAATCACAGCACTGGTACCCTGATAGGTTGAACCTATTAAAAAGAAAAGCATAGCAGTGCATAGGAAATTGAGAAGGTGGTAGACCTGAGGAATATGGATCTTGTCATATGTTGTGTGTATGTTATGAGAGGTTAATCTGAATGTGGAAAAAAATTTGGCCTGGATTAATATTTTTGGTAATCTTTTTAGACTGTCTGTGTGATAATTTTTAAATCTTCAGAGAATGCACTCTTTGATTCTAAAATTTTTTCTAAACACTCTGTGTTTAGAAGATTTTTACTTTGAGAGATGGGTCAAATAAGGAACAGGAAGCTTAGGCTGAACATGTAGAGAAATACTTATTTCATGTGCTAGGGCTATAGCAGGTTGCTTAACAGCTGAAGGTCTAGGAGCACTGTTCAAGGAAGTTTTAACATTGACTCGGCTAATGTCTTTCTGTAGTTCTCAGTCAGCTTTTAGTTTTAATTCCCCTTTCCCCAAACAAGAAGGGAGTGATTTGTTAAAATGGCTTTAGAGCACCAATCCACTTTGTTGTCATTTGCTGTGAATTGGTACGGTGGGGACATGGCTTGCAGAATCAACTACAACATCCCCTTTCATTTTATTGTTCTCTTTATGGTTCTTTCATGTGATATTAAAATAATTAGTAAGTAGCATACTAAACACTGAAGTAAACAGGAAATTAAAGCAATTTTATTGCACAGTTTAGTGGTGAAGTGCTGTAGCTAGATGCTTTAAAAAAAAATAAATTTGAATGAGGACAACTAATTCTTTTGCCAGGAATAGTTTAAAACTCAGCTGGATGATACTACTGCCTTATACGCACTTGGGATATGTGTGCTTTATTGCTAATAATCTGCTGGAGGAGTGTTTAAAGGCAGTTGTTTTCTTTGTACTGTGTGCAACTGCACAATAAAATGTTACATAATCAGACATTTCAAGTCAAACTACGTTACAAAAAAGCGCTGTTGAGTTTCATATTGCAAGCCAGGCCAACTGTTGGGCGTTTTGCTGGCCTTGCTGTAAATGTCAGCTCGGGTGATCTTGATTATGCCATCTTCCATGCTTAAGCAATGTGCACTGCATCATTAGGAAAGCTGTCATTCCTTTAGACTGGTGCTATGGTACGCTGCTAATGTTATATTTTAAATCAGGTTTTGTGGAGTGTGCTGAAAAAAAGACATTAGAAACTCCCTTACCTAGAATTTGGTGGGATATTTTCTTTCTCATATTCTGAAGTAGTATCAGGTATGCTTGGAGTATAATTTTTAAGCAAGGCTAGAGTGCATTTGAATTACGGCCAAGTTGCTCATTTGATTTGATTATTTTGCTTCTCATTTTCTGCCTTCCCATTATGTTTGATCATATTAAATGGAGAACTTTCAGAAATTGTGTGTTTAGGCATTTGAAGAACTGCTTTAACAGTGCAAAGTACCTCTGCATGTGAATTGTATGGGTAGATAACCTGCTGCTGCTTTCCTGTTGGATTTGCCTATTCCAATAGCAGTTGAAAAATGAAGAAGCCCTTTGGTGGTGATCCTGTAGCTTTTCTTCAGCATCTCCAACCAAACCCTTTAATTTTTCTTTTGCTTCAGCAATCACTGTTACAGTGATGATGTTTTCATCTGAGAATTCAGGGTTTTTTTGGGAAGAGTGTTTCATGTATTGTCTTTGTTAGTCGGAGTTCAGCAAGCACTAGTTGATCCATCTGGAAAGAAGGACCTTGCTGTAGAAGGCACAAAAATCTTTTGACTAAACTGTGTACACAAGTAAACTTTCCTACAGGTCAGTCATCCTAATAAGCTGATTTTAATTAACATAATTAATTTGGCTAAGCCAAAAAGTTACAGTGTTAGCAGGTTCTTATTTGCTTGACTGACTCTCATGGACATTAAAGGATGATAAAGGTATATAGCAGGATGTAACAGTGAATTTTAGCAAATACACTTTGCAATTAAATTATTTGCAGTATCATTAAGGGGAGTTGTGTAGCAAACTCAGGCCTAGAATATTTCCCAGGCCACCTTCTAATAGAGAGAAGTAATGAGAAATAAAACAGGAGACCATCTTCTGTAATGAACATTTGTGCTCTTGTTTAGGTATTGCTCACAGAGACCTGAAGCCTGAAAACATCCTGTGTGAATCTCCAGAAAAGGTGCTACTCTGGTCTCTTAACGTTCTGAAGTGTTTTTAACTTAGTTTCCAAAAAACAGTCATTGTGTTCTGTCTCTTCTCCTCTTGAAAACTTTTGAACCTGTTAGTGAACTTCAACTAAATTTAGCAAAACTGAAGCCTGAAAGTGACTAAATTCTTATTTGAGCTGCAAAAATGTGAGCATCTGACTAAGATAAAAACCTACTGTTCTTAGGGCATGGCAATAACAATTTAGCACCTCATCTGTTCTGAGGCAGTACCCAGATGGACGAGCAATATTTACAGGCCAGCTGGTCACATCACATATAGTTCCCAAAGTGCCCTGATGCATACTGGTGCTTGCCTAGCCAGATTTAAAAAATAATGCAATAGGGGCAGATGCTGGTGTCATGGGATCAACTGGGGCAGAGGTGGCAAATGCAAGGAGTGGAATATAGCTGCAAGAGACTGGGTTTCACTAGTCCTGATCCTAGAACAACTTGTGTTCTCTCCTGGGGTTTTTCCACGTGATGCTGTATTCATAAATATTGCATTAATCCCAGTCTTCTGGACCTCTTACTGTTCTGTCCTTGTTTTTAGGTATCACCAGTAAAAATATGTGACTTTGATCTTGGTAGTGGGGTGAAGCTGAACAGTGCGTGCACTCCTATAACTACTCCTGAATTAACAACACCGGTAAGAGACCTACTGTAGCTTCGTGCTCTTTCTATTCTACCATAAAACAATTTTTATCTGCAGAGGAGAGCTTCAGAGAGCTTACTGCAACTACACCCAGTGGTGGGTGGTTCATTTAAAGCAGGTGTATGTGTAATAAATACTGTCCTGGGTTCCCAGTCATAGAACAAAGATATAAAAATCACAGGAGCTCACCATGTTAATTCTCCTTTTGGCCAGAAAGTAACTCATGGATCCTGTTCATCTCTTACGCCATCAAATGAGGAATCTTTTTGTGGGGGTGTTTTATGTGCCCATGGACTGAATTTGAACCTTAATTTTGCATTCGTTTCCCTGGGTTTGAGTTCTGTACCTAAGACCTGTGAGCTAAGGGGAATGCAAGCTCTGTAATCATGTATGGCTTTATAATACACACTACTTTGAAAAACTACAGTGCTATGTTTTTGGCCTTACTGTGAAAGAAAAATGTGACAGTTTTGTGGGAGTCTGTTCTAGAAATCACCTCCCATTATATAGTTATTTACTTTCTGAAAAGTCTGGTAACTAATGGATAAGATTTAAAAACCTGGAATATGTAAATTAAAATTTTGACCCTGTATAAAGGATCATAGAATCATATGGAACAGTTTATGATCCTCCCAAAGAACAGTAGGAACTCTTTTACCCTCTGTTAGGTCTCTGTAGTCCTTACACCTGAAATGTGTTCATTTTTTTCATATGCAATCCGCTCACAAAATGTTTCAAAGCTCTTGGTGACTTCATTTAACCTTTGAGGGATGCAGCAGTTGCAATTTGGCTTAACAAAATGAGACCTGCAGTGAACGCCAGCAGTAAACTTCAGTAGTCCCCGATGCCTGATGCTGCCTACTATAAAGAGAGGAGAACGATAAACCTGAGTCTTGTATGGATTTGACCCTCCTTTTGAAAACTTAAGCTTGAATTTGTTTTCCTAGTGTGGGTCTGCAGAATACATGGCACCTGAAGTGGTTGAAGTCTTCACAGAAGAGGCCACATTCTATGATAAGCGGTGTGATCTTTGGAGTCTGGGAGTGATTCTGTACATCATGCTCAGTGGTTACCCTCCTTTTGTGGGCAACTGTGGCACAGACTGTGGCTGGGACAGAGGAGAAGTCTGCAGAGTTTGCCAGGTAAATGCATGTGTCCTGGGCATATGTGTGAGACTGTAATTTGCTCTGTGAACTTAGGGCATAAGACCTGCCATGATGCCAGCAGTGACATGCTGTGTGTGTAACCCAACCAGTTATCTGGGAGGATAAGCTGTGACTGAGAAGTGAGGGTGGTAATAGAACAGTTAAGTGATGGTATCTCTTTCTAAAGCAAGGTTTGGCAACTGCCACTGCCTCATCCTCATGTGAGATCTCAGAGCTGCTTCTCATCCTCTCCCCCACTTCGCAATCCTCCTGTATTCTGTAATTCTTGATCTGGTTTATGGTACTTGCCACAATTCCTCAGGTGAAAGTTGAGCCCCATGAGAGTCTTCGTGCAGGGCCTGCTTTTATTCTTTCTAAAAAACTGATTATATTGGCTACACTGTTACGGGGAAGGGGGGAAGGCGTTCTCAGCAGACGATGTGACATGTCCATCTCAGGACGCCCTGAATTGCTCTGTGGAGCTGTCTGTCACTGTCCATTGATTCCATAAGGACACTGGATGGTTTCAGTTGTCATCCACCACATTAAGTGGATAAAATCAAGTGAGAGGAAATGTCACTTGGGAAGTCTTCTGGTTTCACTCTAGTTGCTATTTAAATTAAAGAAACTTTCCTTTACTAGAACAAGCTTTTTGAGAGCATTCAGGAAGGCAAGTATGAATTCCCTGACAAGGATTGGTCGCATATATCCTCTGAGGCCAAAGATCTCATCTCAAAGTTGCTGGTTCGTGACACCAAAGAACGACTTAGTGCTGCTCAAGTTTTGCAACATTCATGGGTTCAAGGAGTATGTATCCCACTTTATATTTTTTAAGTGTTATTCTTCTTCCAGAGTGACAAACAAGCTGTTCCCTGTCTCTGAACTTTTAATAGTCATTGTGTGTTTTAGTGCTATTGATTAATTAAATGATACACAGTGGCTTTATTCTCTCTGGAGCTCTGTGTGGTAAATATTTGGATGAATCTGCCAAGCTTTAAGTGTTGGGTTGGGTTTTAATTATTGCTTTATGCATTTTAAATGGCTTTCTTGTGAATACCAAGCACTGCAGTACACAAATTATGATGTTACTCTTTATTACAGTAATGCAGAATGCTGGTACATACAGTTTTAAAGGAACAGCAGTGTCCTTTTTTGCTTTAGTTCCCAGTTCAGAACAGAAGGGATAGACTCTACAGAGCTTCCAAAGGGTTAGTCTTATACCTGCAAACTGTGGTGATGTCTTGTGAGAGGAGACGGATTATGAAATGTGATTTGTAAACCCACAGTGAATTAGTTTATATGCAATATCCATTGGTTGTAAAGATTTGGGGGAGTCACCTGTTTTTTATTACTCTCTCTTGGGAAAGCTTGGTTCTCAGCTGCTAACGTGTAACTAACTTTTCTTAACTGCTTCTTCTAGCAGGCTCCTGAAAGGGGATTACCTACCCCTCAAGTTCTTCAAAGGTAACTTTTTTTAATGTCTGTAAACTTGGCCAAGAATTATTACTGAAAGAATGGGGAGAGATAGGAGGTGACAAATCAGTGGGTGAGATCCCTGGTTGAGAGGGGAACTTCATAAATGTGCAGCATTAACTTAAGAACATCAGAAATATTGAAGCTCTGATTTTTCTTTGTGATCTAATCTTGCATGTTTGTGGGAAGGGCATTGGAGATAATTCCTGCAGTGCTAATCTTAGACAGGAAATAATGATGGTTTTGGCAGTTCCCTGCCCAGGAGGGGAAGAAAGGCATAAAGGCATGCATTATCCAAAGAGACTACTTTCTGATGGGTGAATAATCATCATGTACACATGAATCTGACTTCCATGCAGTTGGTGGTAATCACAGTATCAATTTAACTGTGAGCAGGGCAAGCCTCATTTAAAGTGATTTGATGGCAGATTCTGTATGCCAGGGAGCCTGAGTCACACTTCTCTCTATTTCCATGTCTGCCACTGGCAATTCCAGGTGGTTCTTCCCATCAGAAATGCATTTCCTTAAACTGGATGTGCAATTATAATGGAATTGCAGTTCTCTGAGGACAGACAACAGTATTGCCCCATGTGCCCATCCTTTTATAACATGTAGAAAATAAGCATGGCATCTCAGGTGGCTTTCTGGGTTTACATCGGAAGTCCATAGCAGAACTAGAGGACTAGAACCGTGGCTGTTTCCAAAATCCAGAGTGTTTTTTGTATGTATCGCTGGTCCTCGCAGTGAGGAGAGATGCAGATAATTGACTGGCCATTTTGCCTGCTGTGTCAGTGTTTTGATAGGAGAAATAAAACTGCCTGGAAGTAGCTATTCTGCTGTGAGGGTAACCAGGTGAAGTGACTCTTTGTGTGTGTTGTAACTGCTTTCTCCTTTTCCCTTGAAAGGAACAGTAGCACAAAAGACCTGACGCTATTTGCTGCCGAGGCTATAGCCCTTAACCGCCAGTTGTCTCAGCACGAGAATGAACTCAGCACAGAGCAGGAGAACGTTGCCCATGCTGTGTGCTCCATGAAGCTTTCTCCTCCGTCCAAGTCCCGCCTTGCCAAGCGCAGAGCAATGACGCATGCCACCAAAACCAGTGACTTTCAGCCAGTTCCCCATAAAGCTTTTTAAACTTCTTTCCTGCTATGGATTGGCAAGATCAGCCTGTGTTCTTATTTGGATTTTCAGCGCTGATAAAAGCTTCTCTGCTTCTGACAGTTTGATTAGAAGCTTGCTCTTGTGATGTGACTTGTAACTTTAAGGGGACAGCTTTTTATGAAAATGTTTTTTGCTTGTCAGATTTGGTGCATTAAGATAATTTAACTGATCTTTTTAAACCAGAGAAGATGGGTTTGCTGCTGTATTATCTGAGGTGATAAATCACTAAGCTTTCCTTATTTTCTTCATAGAAGAGCATGCTTTAAAATGTGAATTGGAAAACATCAGGAAAAAAAGCTTGCTTGCTTGCTTTCTTTGCCCAGCAGAGCATCATGTGTCTCCCTGCTTATGGCTGCTCTTGATGGCACATCTTGCAAGGTGCTGCTGCTTAGTGTCAGCAGCAGGGACTGTTTTTAACCAACAGTGCCCTTCTCTCCTCTGTAAACTCAGGAAATGAAGATGATGACTGGGTGGGTTTCTGTCTCCCATTACCTTCACTGGGCTTAAATTGTATGAGAATGATACTGTAAAGGTGCAAGGATCGCTCAGGCTTGTAGAGATGAAGAGGACCAGGTTGCTTTTTTATCCTGTTGGTAGTTTGTGTCAGCATGTGGAATGAAAGCTGGGGTTGTGTTATTTCTTTATCCGACATCTTTTTGTTCATATCTAAAATATAGTCCATATGATATCTTTTTTTTTTTTTTTCCGTATCCTGTATGTCCCCTTCTCTGGCAGTTGCATTCTTAAGTCTGATAACCACAGTATGTAACAGACCGTTTATATAAACAGTTTATATTTAGTATCTTTTTTTTTCTAAATTCATGCTATCCCTAGTTATACCTTCCATGCTGTAAACTCATATTTCTCCAAGTCCTTTTTTCTGTGTTATCTGGATGACTTAATGTGAATGGACAAGCTTTGGTGAATTTTGGTGTGTGAATAATTTAGTATTATCAAATGCAGAGGTACATCTGTACAAACATGGTGCTGCAGCTGTTGCAGTCTGCCTCCTGCAGTGATCTCAGGCTGGGTGTCTAGATTTTTTTCTTCCAGTTTTAATACTGTGGTGCACTGGGGTTAAGGAGTAACTTGGAAGGGTACTGGCTGAAAAGCTGAAGATTTTGAGTGACCAAGGTGAAGTGTCCATGGAGGAGGACACAGGTGTTGAGCACTTTCTGAAACATAAGCTGTGAAAATAGGGCCACTAAGATGCCCAACATGATGCACCTTTAAACTTACCAGCCATTTCTGAAACCCTTTGCCAGGGCATTGTGTGCAGGGTGGAGAGGTGGAGGAGGTGGCCCCCAGGTGCCAGCACAAAACCCTCCCAAGCAGAATGAGAAGGAATAAAGTAGCAGATCCAACAAGTTCTTGGAAGTTGAAAGGTCAAAGCTGAATGTCTTTGCATGGCCTATTCAGAGCGGTTTTACATTCTCTTTTAGCAGTGTGCATACAGCTATTTTTATACAACATGCTGTATTTTGTGACTAACATTAAAGTTGTTATTTAAAATATTTTATACATGGTGCCAGTGGACGGATTATGAGATGTATTTTCCTTTGTTTTTATTAAAATGCTTTAAGTTATGGATTTAACACATTTAGCAGTTCTGTGTGGTTTTTTCTTCTTGATTTTTGATGTAGAAAAATAGAGAATTGCTTACTTCCTTACTTCTCTGTGTGACATTGGATTTAAGGCAACTGAAGTCCGAAGACTAAGCATACCTCCCTCTTCTACTGCTGTATCAGTCTCTGGAGGCTCCTGTGATCTCAGCTTTCTCGTAAAATGAAGGTATGACTGCACAGAGAGGGCTGGAAAGGGATCCTGTGATCCTTTTGACCTTCATAAGAAATCAGGTAACTGAGGGCCATTGGGTTCAGGAATTTATCTGCATTGTTACATTTTACGTTCTTCCCTTTGATTTGTGCATAAAGCCAAAATCCTGAAGCTTGGCCAGGAGTGGTGGTGCGATGCAAAATACTCCTCTTGGATGGAGCCCTGAAGTCTTTCAGGCTCCAGAAGTCATTAGCATGAAAGTGTGAAAAGGGGCCATTAACGGTGCTGCTTGCCCGGAGACCACAGGTCTGTTGGATTTGTTCAAGTGTTGGTAAGTGTTCCTTTGCAGACTTTGCTCTGCACCTCCTGCCTTTTCCTGGTGGTAGAGGTAGCCCCAGAGAGTGAGTTAGTGGAGTGAAGACCAAAGCTGCTCTTCCTGTGTTCTGGGTGAATTATTGGTCTGGACAGTCAGTCCTTTCCTCCCTCTCTCCAAAACCTGGCATGGAAAGTGAATCCAATACACGTGTCGTCTGCACAGCGAGGAAGAAGCTGGCTTGCTAGCCAGCTTTGCTTTCTCTTTTGTAAAGAGAGCTTGTGAGGAGAGAGTGAAATGTCTGAAGAAAACAGTTCAGCAATATTCATGCCATTACCTTTGGCTAGTGGAACTGTGGTCTAGGCAAGCACTCCTGGCTTGAAGCCTTCTCCTGCATGAGGAGAACACTTCAGTAGTTGGATGTGTGCATTGCAAAGGATTTTAATCACTGGTGTGTGAAACATCAGAAGTGCCCAGCAGGATTAGCACTAAGGGGTTAAACTTTGGTGGTTATGATGAGCCTTTCACCTGATGGTTCTGGGCCCCTCTGGCTCTTGTGGTGCTCCCAGATGCCTGGAGGATGCTGCCAGCAGCTGCCTCTGTGTGGTCTGTGCTAGAGCATCCTTGCTCCCCACTGCTACATACTTGCAAACTCATCTGTTCAGGACTTGAAGGTACGATGTTGGGCTTTTCACTGAAGACCTAAATCCGGACATGCTTTCCTCCTGCAAGACAATAGCCTCTGGCAGAGCGGAAGGCGAGCAGCAGGTAGCAGTAGATGTCAGACCTGTGTAATGCTGTGAACTGAGAAAACCTCTCCAGTCAGGGAAGAGGGGTTGGTTTAAACCAATTGTTCTGCTCTCTGCTGTAGTCTAGCTGTGACTGCCTCTTAAAAGTTTTTTTGGAGGTCTTTGGCTGACAGTTTATAGTAGAGTTTGGGTGGGGAAATAGGTTGCAGCACTCCCCATTGCCCTGTGATGCTTGTGCCTGGCATAATCAGATCAGTCTATCTGTGACAGATATGGCGGGTTTTAGTTCCTTTTCCAGTTCCTGAATAGAGCAGGGATCCCAAACCAGGTGGCAGGCCCTTTATTAGTACTCACCTTTCTTTCAAAGGAAATCTGCAATATTCACTTCAAATGCTTTTGTTTGAGCTGTGCTTTAAAACCATCCGCTTCTCCTTCCCTCTTCTTCTCAGGCAAGAGAGGTAGCAGAGAGCACAGGAGACCTTGTAGCAGTGGTACAAGAGTGATGTTTCAGTGATACAGGTCTTGAATCTTTCTTTGCCCCAAAATGAGAAGTCAGATTCAGGTGATGGTCCAACAGTCTCTCATCACAGGTGCCTCTTTCCCTCTGATCTTTATCTTTCAATGAGAGTTCAGCTTTCTTTAGGTGTTTTATCCTCAGAAGGCCTAATTTGGTAGGCCTTCATGTTACTTTTTTCATGTCAGTGGGGAGAAGGCACTTGTTTCTATTAGCAGGGAAGTCACTAAATTCAGAGGCTCTGTGATCTGTCCTGTTGAAGTAGTGCTGGTTTTGTTCATGTCACCTGAGTGTCTGTTGTTTGGGCAGCCTGTAGAACATGACTCTGCTTTATTGCTGAATCCCACAGTCTCTCATTTGGAAAGGGCTGAATCTCTGTGCCATGTTTAGTTACTGCTTAGTTACACCAGTTACTGGTGATAAAATGCACTAGGCAGCTTATGTGGACTCCCTGGCTTCTGAAAAATGAAAGGGGCTACAGAAAATGTCTTTTTGGTGGGGAAATGAGGTGGGTAAGGCAAAAGGTGACTTTCAAGAAGTCAAAAATACATTCTGACCAGCAAAGCAGCTAAACTGCTGCTTGATGTTTGGTTAAGGTGGCCCCTGGGAAAATTTTCCTTTCCTTCCCCAAGCATTTCCTGGAGGTGGACAAGCAAACCAAGGGAGAGGTATCAGCATGATTAAGGGTGGGTAATTTCAAACAAATGGCAAGCAAACAGCACTAGTCTCAAAGTACCCCACTTTTGTCCCCTTGGGAGCTGGTGGCACAGGATCCTCTGTAGGATTTTGCAGACCTTTATGTGCAATATTTCACAAAGTGTATTCAGCCTTGTGCTTTCCAATGTGGTTTCTGCATTGTCAGTTGCATAAAAGGAAGCTGCTGTTTTTCATTGTGTGGTATTTTCTTCTGCTCTCTTTCTTCTCCACGTGTTTATTGAATCCTTTATCAGGGATGGAAAGATGCCTTTATTTTTTTGAGGGCTGTGGGTGGGCTGGCTTTCAAGGTAGAGAGCAGCCTGGTTAATTTTCAAAACTAATAATTTTCTTTGGGCCACTCCAGTGGCAGCAACAGGCTTCAAATTTGGCTTCCATGGAAACATACTGCCATGGTAACTGAAAGGCCTGACAGTCCTGAAGAAATATTTGCTTGTACCCTTCCTTCATTCTGTTTCCTGTGTGATGTGTGTGTTTGGTTACCCCTGCCAGATTCAATCAGTGCATTTAAAATGCTCCAAGCACAGAAATACACTTCACTGGGAAGAAAACAATAAAAGTTGTAAAAGCAATGGTGGCATTTCATTGGCATTGTTTGGGGGGAAAAAAAAAAAAAAACAACACACAAAAAAACCCACAAAAAAAACACCCCAAAAAAACAACCAAACAAAAAAAACACCCCACACCAAACAAAAATTTTAGGGAGACATGACTGAGCCACAAATTCCCTTCCAGTGAGGGAATAAGAACTCTAAAAGAAATGCTTCATCCTTAGATTATTTTGTGGGGGTGGGCTGGTTCAGAGAACTAGACCTTGCACCCAATCCAACATCTGTAACGCTGAGAAGGGTGAGGATTGACTCATCCAGTGCTTATGAGACAGAGTACCAGGGTTTTGTTGGTTCCCTTCCAGCTAATTAATTTGATGCTAGATTTTCTGTTGCTGCCTGTCACAGCTGCTTTCACACCAAGACTGGTTAGCAAAGTTTGGCAGGGTGACAAGCAGCCCAAGTTCAGCAACTTTGCTCTGGTTGTCTGGAGTGGGAGGGAAGAGGGAATGGGGCCTCCTGAAATGTGTTGCTAAGTGAGAAGCAGGGTGAGGCCAAGGACTCTGCATGGCAGAGAGTGCAGAGAAGCTTGGAGTCTGATGCCTTCTGTTTGATCCAGAGCAAAGCTCATGACCTCACCTGGCACCACATCCGATCAAAATCCTATGGCCAGTTATTAAGCAACACTATGTATGTGTATGGGCATGAAACTTATGTCCCCCACTCTTCCCTTACCCTTAATCATCACTCTCTGGACTTCAGAGACTTTCTGGTCATCCACCGTGAGAACTGTAGTGCCTGCACCCAGCTCCAGGCTACCTGTGGGGAAAGCAGGGTTGCCTCATTTCCTGCTCCTTTTTTTGTTCCCCAGTTTCACTCTATTCTTCATCCAGACGTTCCCCTTGCAGAGGCCCTAGATCAGCTTGCTTAACCAGAGGGTGCTCCTGCAGACTGCCATGGCCTCTGCAGACTGATGTGGAACAAAATAGAGAACTTGTGGAGCTACATGTAGCAGGAGAGCAGACAGACTGTGACGCAGGTTGGTGAATTGGGAATGTGGGAAGGGTCAAGTCCTGTCCTCTTCACTCAGAGAGCTGGGTTATAGGAATAATCCCCATATAAACTGTTCGAGCTTTAAAAGAGTTACTGGGGCCAATAAAAGGTATATTTATGTGTCTGTACTGATGTTTTGTATTGCTTAATTGCAGCTGGCTTGACCATTGCACTAGGTTGTTTCATGGTTGCTGTGCCTGCTGTTTTGTATTAGAAATTAGAATTGCCTTTGGGGGTACTACCTGCTAGCTTTGGGGATGCAAGAGCTGCAACGTCCTTTTGTTATGAGCAAAAATAGCTGTTTGCTGGAGATCTGTGTGGATGGTCCTGCTTGTCATTAAGCTTTGTCAGGGGCTTTTGTTGGTGACACCAACAATCCAGTTGCTTCTGGTGATGGTGGATGAAGCAGACCAGCTTCTCTAGCAGAGGGGAGCTGAATGAAAGTGAGAGGTTGCATTGGGTTGAGACAACAGGTGATGCTGGAGAGGGATGGTCCGAAACAGCTGCACTCAGCACTGTGGATTGGATTCCTTTTGATAAGTTACAAGTGAGTATTGTGGTTTTTTTCTGTGTCACATTATCCATGGGGACATGCTGTTTTTCAGAGAAAAATGTATATCCCTACCATGAAAATATTTGTGGAGCAAATACCTTCCATGCTCATCCTAAGCACTGGTACAAAGCTTCCCGACTTCAGAAAATGTTGGTCCCACACTGGCTGGTTTCCTTTTATATTGAGCCATGTCATATCCTTGCTGCTCTACAGAGTAATCTTAACCTAGTTTGGATACTTCCAGGCTGTGTTTACAGCAAACTGCCAATGCTCTTCAAGCTAAGTGGGGGATGACATCTAGAATATGGTCTTTGTCATGTGTTGTGACTACATTGTGTCATCCCTGGACAGATGCAGATTTCCTTAAGTCCTGCCTTAAACTGTCTCACAGTGCTATCTGCAAAGCCATTTTTGTGGTGTTTCATCAGAGCAGATCTCTTTCTCTCTCATCTCTACACCTGCTCTCAGCTTCATTGTAAGGCAGGAGAGGGCATCTGTAAAAATTCCCCGTTCTGAGCAATTTACTTGAAGTTTTACCTGAAACAGGAACAGGCTCCATCTCCTGTGGGAAATACCATGAGGGTCCTCCAAGGTTTGGCCATCCTCCTTCTTTTCATTTTAGGTCTAAACACCTTGGACAGTTGGCAAGCCTTCATCCTGCTATTCACCAAATGTGCTACTGGAGCATCCAGTTCGGCTGGATGGTCACACTCAAAGAGTTGTGGTCAACAGCTTGATGTCCAGGTGACAAGTAGTGTTAACTCAGGGGTCGGTGTTGGGGCCAGCACTGTTTAACATCTTTGTTGGTGACGTGGACAGTGGGACTGAGTGCACCCTCAGCAAGTTCACCAACAACGATTGGGGGCTGGAGCACCCCCCTGTGAGGACAGGCTGAGAGAGTTGGAGGTGTTCAGCCTGGAGAAGAGAAGGCTCCAAGGAGAACTTAGAGCAGCCTTCCAGTACTTAAAGGGGCTACAGGAAAGGTGGAGAGGGACTCTTTATCAGGGGGTATAGGGGTAGGATGAGGGGTAACAGTTTTAAACTGAAAGAGGGTAGATTTAGATTAGATATGAGGAAGAAATTCTTTACTGTGCGGGTGGTGAGGCCCTAGCACAGGCTGCCCAAAGCTGTGGCTGCCCCCTCCCTGGAAGGGTTCAAGGCCGGGTTGGATGGGGCTTTGGGCAACCTGGGCTAGTGGAAAGTGTCCCTGCGCATGGCAGGGGGGTTGGAACTAGATGATCTTGAAGGTCCCTTCCAGTACAAACCTTTCTGTGATTCTATGATTTTTTTCCATGTAGTTGCATCGCAGAAAGGCAGCAGTGATATCTGTACTAGTGTCTTGAACACAGCCCTAGGGCTTGGGCTGGAAATGCAGAACAGTCTGTCTGATCCTAACTGGAAACCTCTCTGGCATATAAATAAGGTCTGCTGTATTCACAGGCTGCAATTATGAATTTGTAAGTGAAGTGATCAGATTAATTGAGCAGCAGTGGAGGTGTTCAATTACACTGGCTTCTGATTAATTACCCTTTGTTGAACCATGTCAGCACACTTCCTAATGCCAAAAGCATTGCCTGCAGTCTGTGGAGCAGCAAGGCCTTTGCTTTAACCAATGGCAAAGCCAAACGTGCCTCAAGACTGATAGTTTCTCCCCTGCCGCCTTCATTTTGTAGAGAAATTTGTTGAAGTCTCAACTAAGTATTTGAAGTGATTTTGGCCAATTTGCTTTTGATTCTAAAGAACTGGGGTGATGGGGGGGCATTTCTGGGAAATCAGATGGCAACTTGGACTGGTCCTCTCAATATGGATATATTAGCTATCCTTAGTGTACTGCAAATGTACACCAAACACTGTCACCTGAAAGTGATCCTCTTAGTATTTTTTGTGCTTTCCCTCCACACACATTGTCCCAAAAGATGATGAATCTAGGGGGCCCCTGTGGAAGACACTAAGCTGGCACTGGAGCTGCTCCAAGAAGAATTGCTCCATCTGCTCAGCCTGTGTCTCATGGCTTCCCTGGAGCCCTTTGCAGAGCTGGAAGCAATGTAAGCCCTCTAGCTCAATTTGCCTGCTGGAAGTCAGGACTACTTGTCTTTCCCACTGTCAAAGCCACATATAGATGCCTTGAGAGATCTGGGCTGTTGTGAAGGTTGGAGGAGAGCCTGAACAGAACATCTGAACCATCTGTAGCCACTGTCTACCCCTTAGTTCATGCAATGACCTCATCTTCTGGTGTAAATATCTCTAATT
Organism: Athene cunicularia; assembly: GCF_003259725.1. Lineage (NCBI taxonomy): Eukaryota > Metazoa > Chordata > Aves > Strigiformes > Strigidae > Athene > Athene cunicularia. Next base: position 9,899,790 of record NW_020799109.1, read on the forward strand.
TTCTAAATATTATTCCTTGTTATCACATTCCTTCTCAGCCTTTGCATGTCTAGGTAAATACACTGAGCCCTTTGGGTGGGAAAAGCCCCCCATTTTGGCTCTAGCTGCGTGCACAAAGGCACATCACTGCCTTACTAGCACTGATGCTTCCCTGCTCCCCAGCAATCTCTCACTTGATTATGTTAAGATTTCTCTGGTATCTTGCTATGTGCAGCCGCTAACTTTCTTCTGCATACCCAGTTCTTTTCTCTCCTCTGGGAACAATAGACCAGAGGTTGAGCCGTCACTCTTGCTGCAAAAGTTCTATTTTGCCCCCTAATGGCATTGCTGTCTGCTGTTGAATTTCAGCCCTGTTACATTACTGAGGTTCTCTGCATCATGTTTATGATATTCTGGTCGTCTTGTCCTCTTTTAAGTGATGGCTCAGTGTCATCAGCAGCTCTCGTTGCCTGACTTTTTCTGTCTGGGTTATCAACTAAAATGATTTAATTGCTTGATGAATTCCACTGTTGCTGCTTTCTCCTCATTTGTAAGATCCTCTCCTGTCAGCACAACCGTGGCATAAAAATTCTGGCTTCTGTGCAGATTTCCTCTGAAGTTACTTTTACACATGAGATGTATGTATAACCAATCCCCTCACAAAAATATACAAAATCTACTTGTACAGTGTTTCTGGGTGAAAGAAAGAGCCTGCCTGGGAATGAAGTGAGTGGGTGGTAGCCTGCTGCATAAGCAGCACTGCACTTTCAAGCCCTGCAGTAGCTAAAGGGCATGCTTCCCAGATCTCCAGATTCAGGGTTTATCTTCCAAACATCATATGCCAATTAAAATAAGCAGATCCCTACAGCTTATGAAGTTTCATAAAACTCATTGCCTTTTGCTTTAGCACAGGAAATACACAGCTGTAAGAAAATTTAGTAGAGATTGTATGTGCGATCTTTCTTCACTATTTCTGAGTATTTTTGGCATAGCCAAAAATATTTTGATCAGTCCAGATTTCTTCTACTTTTGGTTAGCAGTTGATACCTAAATCTCACAGTTCCTGTTTCTGAACCCTACAAACAACCCCCTTCTCCCCTGTCCACACTGCTGCTGTAATGTGGACAGTTGTCCATGCTCTCTTTTACAGTCCAGTCTGCATACTGACTTCTCCAGTGGAGGACTTTGCTCCGTAATCTTGAGGCATCTCCCAGATACTAGCTCTGGGTTCATCCACCTGAGAGGTAAATCTTTCACCAGAGGCTGTGTCCTTAGCCACCTCCCTCGGGAGTTAAGATTGAGATCCTGATTTTGCCCACCTGTATGCAGTCCACCAGCAATATGAGGATCCTTAAAGTCTTGACCACCTGCTTAATTTTGTGCCTCAATCAAGCACTTTTCTCTTTTCAGGTTACATGAGATCATATGTCAGGCAATTCTGACTTCCACATCAGAGTTTTTGGTCCAGGTCACAGCTTTGTTCAGGGCACAAGCTGCCACGTGTCAACTCCTCTTGCTCTTGGCACACGCTCCTCTCTCTTGGGTGGCTAAGCTCTTCTGAATTACATGGTATTTATTACACTATAAGAACACACACACACACACACACACAAACTATTACTGTGGATCTTTATGGTGAGTTTTTTCAGTGCTTAAAGCCTGTGTCTGCATATGGAAGATTTCCAGCAACACCAGTTACTCACAAACTGCATACAAACAGATCCCTTATGTTATAGTTTTGGAAATATTCCCCATTTGGGCTTCTTGGTTATCAGTTCAGGACAGCAACAATATAGTCCAATATCTGAATTATGAATGCCAGCTTCTCTCTGCTTCCACGCAGCCATTCAGCCTTGCCGGAGTTCCTTAGATGGGTTGAATCCCAAACTGAGTTTCAAGGAACACTGCCAAACTTTTCCAACAGCACCAAAGTCAATAAGCTTCCCTTCCCTCTCCACTCCTGTTGTAGGACTTTTATTTATTTTTTTTTTCATGTGTTTTTTCTTCTGTTGAATAATTCAGCTAATAGGCTGGCACTTGAGCACTGTGTTCCCTAATGAGGGAAGCAGCTTGCCAACTTTTTATCTTTCCAGTCATTTGACTGCAAACCCAACACTGTTAACAAATCACCATGGAATAACTGTGGAAATACAGAACAAAATGTTGTTGTCGTCTTGACTTAAGAAAGGAAGAAAAAGTAAACAGAATGAAAGAAACCCAAGCCCTGCACAGGAAAACAAGTATGGAAGTGAAGTGTGCATGGAAGGAAATGATGATAGTAGAAATCTCTTTGCAACCCCATTTTGTCTCAATATATGCAAACTGGAAAGCTGTATAGGAGAAGAGACATTAAGTCACCAAAGAGACATGGTTGCACTAATTCAGATGGGTGTAGGTGTATCTGTTGGCAGCTCTGCATCTTTCCATGTTTACATAAATAAGGGTTTGTATAGAGAGAAGGTTTTTCTCTTTGCCAACTTTATTTTTATTTAAAAGCTGAATATTTTACAGTCCAGGTGACATAGCTGGGATTTAAAAAAAAAAAAAAAAAAAAAAAGAAAAAGTGATGCCTTTTTGCACATTGCTTAGTCCCCTTTAAAATAGCATTAAGATTTTATTGGCTTGAGTTTGTTTATATTAAGATTCACGCTGATATCTTTCAGGCAAACTTGTAGTCCTTGGCCCTCCCTGCATTTATTCTTTCCTGGATCCCCATATCTGTTTACCAGAGCAGGGTTCAGCAGCTCTGGGTGCCTGAAGAGTCCCGCTTGGCCTCCAAGTGGGGACATTTGCAAGATCCCTCATCTCCATTTCAGGACCATAACTGCCATAACTTGGGAATTAGGCAGAAATGCAAGCTGATGTGGCTCAGATGACCCCTCCCACAAGCCAGCAGCTTGCCTGAGACCAGAATTTTCATCTTGAATCCCTGACCAGTAAAATTCTGCAGCTGAATTAAAATTACACCAAGTGCCACATCCGAGCTCAACATTGTTATCTTAACTGTGTGATGTTTTCTGCAACGCAGGGAAGATACTCATCTTAGGTCTTGAGGCCAAATTCTCAGCAGTGGATGAGGGATGGGATGCTTAATGCGGTAAAGACTCTTATCTCAAACAGTGACCAAAAAAATGTACATCTAAAAATCTCACCTATGGCACAGGTCCATATTATGCTAGCTGCTGTACAAACATGGCTCCAAGAGATTGTCATGATCCCAGGAAGTATGTGTTCTAATCTCTTTCCTGTTGTGTTGCCAGCATTTATACAAAATGCAGATCACTAAGCTGAATGGCGGAGCTGGGGAAAATTTGGCACTTATGAATTGAGCTACACTGGCTTAATTGGAAATTAAAGTCCCGCTCATCTGGCCTGCGATTGCTATTAAAGGGTCCTTTGAAGACACAGGCTGAATTAAATCAACCTTGCTATATGAATATCCAGGGAACTGCACCAAATTAGGGCAGTTGAAGATCTGACTTGTTATATCTGTTTGCACTCAAAGCCTGAGAAAGGAAATTGAGATGAACAAAAGTGATGACAGTGGGAAAACAAAGGAAAACAGACAAAATGAATGACTGAGTTCTCATGGAGCATTGCTCAAAATGGGTCCTCAGGGAATGCAAACTCGCAGTTGTTGCTTCTGGAAGGTGGCTCCCCTTTTGTGTCATGGTTGTAACGCTGAGCACCCTCCTCTCTGCCTCTTGCTTGTTTATAATCTATCTTCTGTTTCATATCAATCTTGCTTGTTTCTTAGTCCATCCTTCAGCTATTGCTGGCAGGAGATAAAATACCCTTTTGCTTTGCATAGCAGGGATATATGTGATATGAAGCCAGATGGCTGCCAAGATGAGCAATTGAGAGTGTCTGCACGTTATTAATTGCAGCTGCTGTTTTTGCAGTTGGAGGTGATGGGAGGGTTCCCAGCAGCAGCCAGGAGCAGATGGACAAAGAAGGATATATCTTGGTGGTGTGTGATTAAAATCCATGGGGATGGGGTATGCTCAGCCCCGCTCTGGGCTTAGGCCTTCTGTCAGACAGTGGGATCATAAGAATAGATTTATTCTAGCCTGCCTGTGAAGATGATGGCCAGGAGCTCGCTTTGATGCACCGGTGTGATTCCATTGTGTTTGGTTGAAGCTGAAATGATTTTTGTTGTTTCTTGCTCTTCCTTCTTTGTTTTCCTCTTACTGCTGCATTACATTACTAAAAATACCTAAAACCATAGCATTTACTGAGCTACTTCCTCTGCTTGTTCTTGTTCCAGGCACAAACATCCATCTCTCTCTAAACACCTATCTCATCTGCCCAAATTAAGTCACTGCTTCAAAGCAGAACTTCACCTTTAGGGAACCTGTTATTTTGTAATCCTGGTTTATCTCCTCCTGCACTAACAAGAGATCTGGCACTCAAGGTAGGGGTCTAGTTTGGTAATAGCTGAAGGGAAGGGTTGATAATCCCATCATCCTCTAAATTGGAGACTGGAACTTCTTGCTGAGAATTAGAAGGGCTGTTCTGGGTCAAGCTAAATCCTGTCTAACTCTGCATCCTGTTTCTGTCAGTGGCCAGGAGGAGATGCTGAAGGAAGAGATATAATTAATATGCTTTCCCTGCCTGTAACCCCCAGCCTTTGGCAATCAGCAGCTTAAGGACTTTATGAACTGGAGGTGTGCTGTGCAGTCCGCAAAAGGCAGAGATGTTTCTCATCTCTGTGAAGCTTAAAGACGATTTGCTATTCCACGTTTCCTTCCTGCCTGCTTCACCCATGACATAACATTCCTACAGCCTCATGGCTCAGAAGACAGGCTGAATTTTAGCTGAAGTTGTTCTTGATTCAGGATGTTTCAAGGTGGATCCTGTAGGTGATGAGGTTTGCTGTGTGCTGTCTCCTTAAGGTGTAAATTTGCAAGCTCTCTCCTGGATTTGCATTGATGGCAGCAGTGTCAAGTTTTGTCTGCTGGCTGTGATCTCTTCAGGAAAAATCCTGCTCTGCAGGTAAAAGGAAACAACAGCAACAACAACAACAACAACAACAAAAACCCAACTTCAAAAGAGTCTCTGTGAAAGAACCCTTTGACAAAACAAAGTTGATGTAAAACGTTTTAGCTTTGTTGGTGGTGTCGTGAGAACTATTCCAGTTCAGAGCAGGAGAGGATCTGGCTTGTCATATTTGGAAGTCTGTGGTGTTGACAGTGGCCGACCACTGAGGTACCTGAATTCCTAGGAATGTGCTTAGGGTTTTTTTCTTCTGTCCATGTCTGCCATCTGCCATTAAGGAGTGTCTGGTGCACCAGCTCTATCTGTGAGGGATATTGTGCCTCAGGCACTGCACACTTCCCTGCTCAGAGCTTCAAGCACTTTGACATCTGGCATTTGAGGGTTTTCAAACTTGGGGCTCCTGATTTTGGCCTGTTTGCAATTTCTGTTTGTCTCCCTGCCCTGAGGATGGGCAGCCATAGTTGCCAGTCATGGTGTGTCAAGAAAGGGAGATCTCGAGCATATCCCTTCATGAAATGTAGGACTTCAGGATGGTGACATTACTATGTTGAGGGCATATTGTTGCCTGGACTGTGTTTTTTTGGATAATATCAGTTTTTGTACTAGGACATGGCCAAGATGTCCCTGTGTTTCTTCTCCAGAAGAAGCCTTCATGGGAGGGAGAATGAGCCGACTGGCAGTTTGGGATGTGATAAGGTACTTCTCCAAATGCAAACTATAGCTATTGTACACTGTCCTCTCCCCTAGGATGGTGGCAGGCTCAGTTACACTCAGCTCTGCACAGCCATTGTGTTATCTCTGTTCTATGTGTCTCTGACATCAAATCCAATTTGGTTCTATTTCCTTTAAAAGTGTATTCCCCATATAAAAACTTTTTTTTACATGTAGTTACAGCCACATATGCAATTACATATATTTTCTGTGCATGTGTTCACACATACAATTGCTCTAATTCTGTGTATGGCTATTTCCTATCTGTTGTGATCTGACTACAGCAAAAATTAAAATAAAGATTAGATTAGTTGCCGTGGTAACAGCTACCCCTGCCTCATATGACGCACAGATTCTATGAAGCGAAGGAGCACATATCAATTTACACTCTTAATTTTTGGGACACTGAGGCATCATCTCTTCCCAGGAGGTCCTCTGATGACAGCAAGTGATATCTCCCTGTTTCCAGGGCTTATCCTCTTTGACTTTTTGTAATTCGTAAGAGCCTCAGAGCTGCTGCCACCACCTCTTGGTAGAAACAATCTCATCTTAATTTCAGTTTCTTTCTTAAAACAAAAGAGTGGGAGGATAATGAAAAAAATGTGGTCTGGGGTACAGTGAGGCTATGGAGAGAGGTGTATTTGTCCCCTTGGGGAAGGAAACAGCCAGGGCCTCACAGGGCATCACCGCAGAGGCTGTGCATGGACTGGAGTTACATGGCTAATAAGTAATTGCTAATGAGGGGGAGAATCGTCACCGAACATCAGCAGTCATTAATTAGCAAAGAAGCATGCAAAAGAAGGTAACTGTCAGATTTGCTAGGCTCACGGTTCATTTGTTCTTGTGACTGTACATCAAGGTTTTAAATGTTTCTGCTTTGTATTGGACAAAAATAAATAGTCTTGAGTAAATGTAGCCAGACTAATGATGTCTTGTGGTGTGAGATCTCACTTGTTGCATTTCCCAGCTGTTGGATCTTTTAAGGTGTAGCATGAGATGAATTATCAGGTCCGCAGGAGAAGAGCACATGAAGAGATAATACACTTGACTGCAGTTAATGATTGCTGCTGTGTGTCTGCGTACTTTACAGGGATAATAGGTCTTTTTGATTCTTGCCCATCGGGTGCATATCCTTGTTGCCTTTCAATCTGCATCCTTGGTCCCGTCTCAGAATTTATTCCAGAGCTACCACCAGTCCCAAAGTTACATCTTACAGTGCAAAGGGCACAGTTGTTAGCCTACTGGTAATGAAGGGGTGAGAAGGGAAGGTCGGGGGGATGCATCTTCCTCTGCTCTTCCCACATCGTTTCTTACTTGTTTCCTGTCACTTTTTGTCTCTGTCTCCTAAACAGATGTATTTAAAGCCCCTGTCTCTAGAAAAATCTGCTTATCTCAGGTGCATTAGGTATCTAGTTCAACCACAGACTGAGCAAACCACAGACCCTGGTAAAACGTTTTGCGAAGGGGAAGTGGAAAACAAGTTTAATACCACCTTGTCCCTATGTATCTAGCTTGTTCGTAAAAATCAATCTCTCCTCCACATGTGATGGACATCTCTCCCTGCTGATCTGTCTAGCAATTCGTGAGTCTGCCTGATAGCACACCTCAGTCTTCCCAGCTGGAAGCTCAGTTCAGGATTTTGTGCTGCCTGTTCCAAGGACACAGACTATGCCACCTGCTTGTCCACTTCAGAGAGCTGGAAACAGCTAGGGGCTTCTCAGCAGTGTGGCCAGGACTGGATCTCACTAGAGCATTTCCGAAGTTGGAATGGAGAACCATAGGCTCTTGTGAAACATCAAATAATCCATCGTCCTGAGTTTCCCATGGAAAACCCGTTAGGAAGAACTTTCTTTGTGGTGGTGGCTTAACATGCTGGAAGAGGACAAAATGTCCCAGCTCACACTGGAGAGGCAGCAGTACAGTTCGAGGTGTCTCTGTTGTCACAGCTGTAAGAACAGAAATATATTAGGAGTGCTAATTATATTAATTAAATTTGTGCTGCTGTTTATGTGAACGTTTCCAGAGAGGAATGCAGATTTTCTCACTGTTCTATTTCCAGACAGAAGCTGGAGGCCTGACAGGGGCCAAGCCTGTACAATGCAAGAACATATGCAGTGTGATTCCTGAAATATAATACGCAATGTATTTTAAAAATGCAGTCATTTAAAACAATATTCCTCTTCATCAGATTACTTCCCTAGAGATTTTGATGCATGAAACATGTTTGCTTTCTCTATCATCCCTGACTTGAGCCATGCAAACAGACACCTATGCTGGGAGCTGGTTTGTGCCTCAGTTTGCCTCCAGTTTCAAGAAAGAAAATACAATAATTAATTTTCTTCTGTCTTCTTTTTTTTCATGTCGTACATCCAGGCTTCAGGACCTTAGCCTGTGTCTTCACGTAGCTTAACACTATGGGACTGTTGGTTTTTCTGATTGTAACAAAGCAATGACAGTACTAAATATGTGCTCCTCTATGGTCTGAGAGGAATGTTGGACTGTGAAGAACCCCTCTGGTTTCAGGGATGAGCTGGCTTGTTCATTGAGCTTGCTATTTCTCCTCCTTCCAGTCCCTGCTGACCGACTCAAACCCCAAGTGCATTTCTTGGGGAGCATTGCTGTCGGTTTCCTGGTGCTTTGTTTTCTGTTCATAAAGCTCTCACTGCTGTTTTGTTCTCTTTTCCTCCTTTCCAGTCACCAGGGCCTCACAGCTAATAGCTAAAATAAGGCACCATCTCTGAAGGGGCAAGGTTCTTTATTCTGCAGTGTTCTTGCCATGGCTAGGAGAGGGCAGCTGTTGGCGGAGTAAGTGGGAGGAGTGGACTGTCTCTTAACACAAGTGCTCTATTTATGGGCTGTTAAGGACTCCCACAGTAACACAGAGTTCTGGATGTCTCCTTGTGGGGGCTGCAGAAAGCATTGTCTCTTCTTAAGGCTTATTACCAAAGCAAGCTATTGTGGGATGGAGACTATAGGAAGTGCGGGGCTACCTGTGCCAGATTGCGTCTTGTATTGATGCAATTGCCTTGGCTACATTAGCACTAAGCATGTACAGAGCGGCTTCAGCCTGCCCTGGCCTAGACCTTCTAGTTTTCTATCTAGAGTCACCTGACAGTAGCCAACTGTTCCTTCAGCAAGAGCATTTATCCCTCTCTGCTTAGGAGCCTACTTTCTTAAAAAATTTTATGAACACAACCTCCTTCCCAAACTGGCTGGGAGGCTCATAAACTATTACAGAACCACATCCTCTTCTGCTGTGAGCATGATGGTTAATGAAAAAGGTGGAACAAGTGGAGGGGCCAGTTCTAGTAAAACCCAAAATAAAATCGCACTTTAGTAAAATGTAATTTGTAAAATTAGTGAATGCTGGTGCAGGAAGGAAGATGTGTGTTCAGGTCAGCAATACTCGTGTTTACCTGTTGTCTTCAGTGCCTGAAGTGTCTTTGTCTCGCTAGATTAAGAAAGCCTGTCCAGCTGCATCCCAGCTTGTGCCTTAAGGAAAAAGAGTGAAAATCAAAGACTTTGGGACTGGAGAAGGCTCTGAGAAGACTTTTCTGCTGCTCCTAGGTAAGGTTGATACATTAATACGATCAGTACATGTATTTTTAGACAGTATTAGATGCAATAACTGTTATGCATCTTTATAAGCTGCAGTTTAAGATAGATCCATGCTCATTTGGCATATGGTTTACTACAGAGAGAGAAAATGAGGGCAAAGATTTTATCAAAGCGATATGAGTGAGGGAGAATGCTTGGGAAAAGGCAGTTTTGGTCCTCGGCCCTACTAAAGCCTTGTGGTGTGATCCAACACATGCTGCTTCATTGCAACATGCAAAATAGGGCCAGAAGTATTTCCTTTGTGGCACATCCGAGATGCCTGTCAGTGTCTTCTGTACGAGCTTGATCCTGTCCCGAAGAGCGGATGCAGTTACACTGACCACAGTGGTCATGCCCACCCTGGTGGTCTTGCAAGATCTGAATGGGGGAAGCAGATGCTAGCCTTGCTCATCAGAAGCAAGGGAAGATATTTTTGTTACCCTACATGTTATCCCTCACTGCTGCAGCCCCTTGCTTCGCCTCCTACAGCAGCACTGTTCTAGCAGTGTCTGAAAGACTATCAGTGCAGCCACACTCCCTATCTCTCTGCTCAATCTTCCCCATTTTGAATGACATTCAGCTTTCTGCTTGTTTTGCTGCTGTTCGGTGGTCCAAAGATTTGAGTCTTTCTATCTTTCAGCCTGATGCTTTTCAGAGAAAATGTAATCTAATGCTTGCAGCGGGCTTTCTCAAGCACAACGTGTTGTGCTTCCCAGTGCAAGCTGTCTCTGTTGGCTCTAAACCGCAATAACAACTATCTTTAATCATCTTTCTTCTTCAGCTTGTAATAGGCAGCTTAACTACAGAAGATGAACTTGAGAATTTTCCTAGCCCATGTCTGGTATGATCCCAGGCTGGTTTCTATTTCCTGCCCCTTTGTAATAATTAGTTGGTGGTGAAACCTGAGTGGAAGTTGTCTGGCCTCAGAGAGACGATGTTCACTTCCTCTGACGGATGAAAACAGGAGAGTGGGTGAAAGACGCTGGGTCACACTGCTCTCACAAGACTTACAGAGAGAAACAGTAGCTCATCCTCATCCTGAAATAATTGCTTGTGAAGTCAGAGCTCTCCAGGTGGGATGTGTCAGCTGCAATCCTGGGAAGAGTTCCTGCCTTCTGAATATGTGACCAAACAGTCCAGCACAGCAGGTGATGAATACCCATTTTCATCATCTTCTGCTTTCTAGTGCCAGATCTTCACCAAAAACATCAAAAAGTCTTCCTCATCCCAATGGCAGGTTTCACCAGGGAGCCTTGCTCTGCTCTTGCAGCCCCAGTGGCTCAGGATGGTGGTGACTACACATGAAGCAGAAGAAGGATACCTGTGCCAGGTTAAAGGAGTCTGTAGGTGGGGAAGAAAGGAGGAAATCCTGCTAGGACAGAACGGTGAGACCACTCAGGTCTGGCAGGGTGGGGTGGCATGCTGTTCTGGGGTAAATGGTGGTCTTGTGTAATGCTAGAACTGTCTTTCCCCATCCCCACACCTACAATCAAAAGGGGTGCTCTGGCCAGAGTTAATGGAAACTGCTGGCCACAAAATTGTCTTGTGTCCTTAAAAATCAAGGAGAAGGTGTAGACAAACAGCATTTCTTACACATCTGCAGGGTGCCAGGCTCTGGGGATTGCACCTTACAGTACCTGGGCTATGGGAATATTACAGGAGCCTGGTTTAGGTAAAGGGCTTGCAGATGGACTACACGTTGCTTACTCCCTTATTTTCTGTAGGTTCACCTGTGGGTGAGCTGAACAGTGTGTTGTTTGACAGAAATTGTTTCTGACATACTGGAATCAGTATTTGTCCTTGGCTGGATCTAGAAGACCTGTGTAAGTACCTCATGCAGTGGGACCAGAGACATTAACCCATTGGGGGGTCAGAGCCTGCAGTGCTTCCCTACAAAAAGCATCAAAAATCGCTAGAAATAGTGTTTTGAGAAGTGTCTAAGATACAGTTTACCTGGCAGTGGTGCTGCCTACCCAAGGGAATTTTACAGAAAGCAAAAGATGACAGGGGAAAGTGGGAGCTTGGCGTGATTTTTCAAACTGGCCTGAAGTCAATCTGTGCCCTTCATATGCAAATGAAACCCCCTCGGGCACCAGGTGTCTAAGTGTTTGCTGGGTATTCAGGGGTGCTTGGCAGGACAAATAAGGCTTTAGCAGGTGTCAGAAGACAATACCTTATTGTGGATTCCTTTTCCAAATTAACTGAGGACTGTTCTGGTCTAAGTCACGCCACTTTCCTCCCATCACAAAACATCTAAGCAGCCAAATAGTTTTTGTTATTTATGTTTGGGGATTGTAGCCGTCCTTGAGTGTCTAAAATAGTCTGGTTTAGAATCATGTTTTTATGTGAGCTAGATGCTTTCAGGCCTGGTAGCAGCTCAGGGATATCGGTGGGTTTTGCACTGACTGTTTCTTTTAGTAGATGCAGGAGGCTTTGGGGATTGGTGGCTCTGGCCAGCACACTGCCATGGGCCCCAGGCTCTCTGGGATCTTTGCAGCCATCTCAAGGCTCCAAGGTCTCTGCTGAAAAGCTGGGAGCTCAGCCCTGCTTAATTCATGTGTCAGCAGGCTGTGGGACCTGGTTGGTCTAGGAGGAAAGAAGGCATTCAATCTCTGCAAGAAAATCAGCTTAGATTCATGGAACCTGAGGCGGTTTTGGTGAAAACTTGTATGGTTTTCTTGGTGAAACAAGGGTTTGAAAGACTTCTGATCAGCTGTGCCTAGTTTTGCTACTCGCATCTCCACTCAAGGAACTGTGATGTCCAGTGCAGCACTGCAAACGCAGAGCAGAGAGGCAGCTTGCTGCCTCGAAAAAATGGGATTCTCTGATGTGGGTTAGTTTTTCTGGGTTCCTGAGAGGGTGCCCCATGTGATCTATGTCCCTGATTTGTTCCTTTGGTGTATCATCCTTAGTCTGTGTAATGTTCTGATTGAATTGTGATTTTTAATGCTGCCGTTGCAAGGAGCTCAAAATGTTACAGGACAGAAGCAGGACACAATCTATGTTTAGTTTTCTCAGTGAAATACCAGCTTTCCTGGCTGTATCCCCAGTCTTGATGTTGATATGTTTCTGTCTGCTCCAGGCTAAAAGCAGCACCTGCATAAAAGTCAGCTCTAGATGATACCTACTGGGCAGCGTGTTTAACAAATGATAGGTTGGGCAAATTAGAAGCAAATGGAAAAAGAATGATAAGTGGAAGAGGTGGTTGTTGGCACCTTCTCTATGAGATCAGTCTATTTAATTCTTGTCTGACTCTGTAAGAGGCTGCTATTTTTCTCCATCCTTTACATTGACTTCCTTCCCTTCCCTGCACCTTGCTGCAGAGTGATCTCAGCTGGATGCCTCGCGGGGCTGGATGCAGGGACGGTGTGGGCAGGTGCCTGTGTGACCGGTGCTCACTGCACAGGGAGGAGGAGGCGGCTTGGAGCATCACCTTTCCCACTCCTGATCTCCAGCGCAGTAAATCTGACCCTGGCTGTTCAGTGCTACAGATCCATATCTGTGGTGCTGCAGAAGCAACACTCTGAAAAGCTTCTATTGCTGGGTGCAACTGGCTAGGATCTGAAGAGATCTTAGTTACTTTTCGGGCATGTTTCCTTTAGAAGTGAGGCTTATGTGGTGCTGTTCATGTGTGTATCTTTGTGCATCTCCCCACTCTGCCTTTGTTTCTCTATCTGTTCATCTCTGCTCTGTGCTGCGTCCTGCTCTTTCCTTCCTCTGTCCTGCCTCCTGCTCTCTCAAGGACTAGGGGTACAGTTGAGAGGGCTAAAATCAAATGTCCATTTGGCTTCTGCTCTGGCAAATGAAACAGCCAGATCAAAACCTGAATCAATGGCCACACAGTCACTGCAGCATTGTGTGGGGCAATTTCCCCTGCCTTGGAGGGACCAACAGCCAATTTGGATGCTCTGATCCCTTACTGGCATAATGCTAAGTCCCGCAGAGATTCCTGACACCCTGAAAGATACTTCTCCCAGTTTTCCCCTCCTGCTGTTTTGGAGAGCAGGGAGAGCTTCCAGTCAGTCGCAGAGTAAATCTTCTAGAACCTGAGCCTCAGTACTGACAGCATAAAACTTTGCAGCAAACCCATAAATTCCTGTGGAATGTTTCCTATGAATCCTTCTGGATTACACTGCCGGTTTTATTAATGCTTTCTAACAAACATGCCACTTGTGATATAACTAGCCAGTCAAGCGCTATCTGGGGAAATCTTATTGCATTAATTTTTTAAAATTTTTGTTTCTCCTGCAGTCAAGTTTTATACTACTCTGTCCCCACATGGACACTCAAGAGTATTAGAGTCAACTTTATATTGTCTATAAAACTGGGTCGTCAACTCAGTCTCTCTGCTGCTATTTCTATTTCTCTGGTCATTCAGATGGCTGGAGACTTGGATCAAGGTCCAGAAGCAGGGGAGTTTATGGCTGAACAGATGAGCCAGGGAGGCTGAGATGCTCAAAATATAATTAACCATGTTTTGCTGAAGGGGTGAGCAAGGTGCAGAGAGGCTGTCATACCAAAGGTACCACGTGGGAGTCGGGACAGAGGTAGGAAGAAAATGGCACATTTCCTCCTTTCCTAAATTACAACATCCTTTTCTCAGTGCCTGTCTGGTGCAGGAATCCCCATCCTATCTCATGGGTGGTGTGGTAATCACCAGGAGCTGAGAAAAATCTCCAGGTCAGGAAAAAACAACTAAAACCCTGTTGTATGATAAACACAGGGAAGGCTTGAGTTTTCAAACTGTCTGTTATCCTCTGGGCTGCTCCAGGAGCTTCTCGCGTGTTTGCCTGTGGGGAACTGTGGACCTTGGGGGCATTGGTCCTTGGCCCCTGCTCCCTGTTGAGAGAGGGCTAAGGCTGTACAGGAGCAGCTACGGAGGAACCACTGTGGTAACATAGATGAGAAAAGCATCTTTCTGTGTACTGCACTTGTGCATGCCCAGACCTGGTGAAAGATCCCTGGAAGGAGCAAATGAGTAAACTGGACCCAAAATGCCAGAAAACAGCACTCTGGCTGAGCCAAGGGGTGAACTATTTCCTTAGGGGCGAGGATGTGGCGGTGCTACGGGGCTAAATAGTTACACCTGAAATAATACTTATAGATTTCCAGGCATTGATCCAGTGCAGCTTGCAGGTCTCAGGGAAATATGCTTGAATGGTTAAAAGGTATAAATTACTTGAAATTAATCATTGATTTAATCTGTCTCCAGGAGCTGGGATCACCGTGTTATTGAATCAGGAATAAGCTGCAGTTGCACACAGAACTGTATGAGAAACGCACATACTCAGTACTTCAGCTTCTTGCTCTTTCTGTGAAGCATATACCATTTCCCACTGAGATGAGTAGGTGTTGTACAGGCCCCAGCAGTGAGCAGAAAATCTCATAGGGAAGTACAAGTGCAGTTTCATTCCACCCAGCATCAAATTGCACCCATTTGAACACGCGGAGGAGCCAACAGAAGATTTCTTTCTGGGTGAGATGGGGATGGAGGAGTGTTTGCCTCCAATTTTATAAAATGGGGTTAAATGTGACAAACGCTCAGCTGAGCCTGTGATCCTTCTGTGCCTGGGGACAGAGTGAGCAGTGTGTGGCATAGATAAAGGATCAGCTTCCTCGTGGGTAAGCTGGTGGTAAAAGCCTGGAGACAGAGAAGATGTGGCTCCCTCAGTAAGGTGGAGCTTGTAAGGAGGATGGAGGCCCTGGAGAAGATGGACACCAGCCGATGAGCTCCTTCCCTGCCAAAGCAGTTCTGGCTTCTCTTGTATGCAGCCTGACAGCTGGGATAGCAGAGAGGGAAGGCTGGTGGCACTTACAAGAAGTACCCCCAATAATTTCATTGTAGGAAAGATGACAGCAAGGTGATGGCTCGAAAACTTGCTAAGGGAGCAGCAAGGAGTGATAAGGGGCATGCTTAATTATTTAGAGACCATCAAGATATAGCAAGTTATTGAGTCACTGCACTTAATGAGTTACCAGGGCTCCTTTCAGTGGTGTGAATGCTCCAGGCCCATCTTGAGTGCAAAGGAAAACACATTAGCTGAAAGCTCTCCCCGAGGTACTTAATGAGGTGCCCCTTGTTAGCTGAATCTCTAGAGCTGGCTGTGTGTATGCTCCCAGCCTGCTCCGGTCACACAGTAAAATTACTGCATGGTGTTGCTTACACAGTAATTGGAAGGGGAGTGTGAATAGTGAGTGGCTGTAGCTGAGCTGATGGCTGGTAAAGGGTTATTCCATGGGTTCATCACTTGTGAACACTTTTCCCAGATCTTGAGAAGAGCTGAGAAAACCAAATCCTCATGGAATCCAGCAACAGTCATTACAAAGTGGGTTTCTTCAGTGGAATTAAGCTCTGCACTGGCTGGGCAGGGACTGCATGGCCAGAGAGTGTCATTAGCAGTAGGTCAGAATTGCAAATTGAACCCTAAGCAGAAGCTCTGATCCCCATCCCTTTCTCTGAGGAGATGGGGAAAGTTCAGTCCTTTTCTGACCAGAAAGCTGGGGGAATGCCTTCATATCCCTTGGTAACTGCCTGTCCTTTTTTAGAGAAATTAATGATCAATTAAAGAGTACATGTGAAAAATGAGGGGGAACCTTGTGTTCGGAGGAGACCATTTCAGTCCTTTTAAACAGTTGCAGAAACACTCATCCAAGGTCTTTCCAGTTGTTTGGTTTATTTTTCTTTCTATTCCTTAATGATGCTTGCAGCATCTCAGGCTTTTCAGAAAACAGCTGATGAGTTCATCCCATATCTGAACACACTGCAGTATTTTTGGGGCAGTATCTTGCTTGCTGGGCATGAGAAAATGGTTGCAAATCAGCCCTGGCTTCATCAGGTCCTGCAGATCTTGCCCCAGCAGTTTTCTATAACACTAACCACCTCCCCTGGCCAAATCTTACTCTCCTGGCCTCTGTTTCTTACCCTCAGCCTGAGCTGCTGCTTTGTTTATTGCACAGTCTGATCTTCCGGACGCTAGATACACAGGCTATTTTTTTCCTATTTGCTTAAAATAGTGGTGAATAACTTCAGGCACTGCTTCTATTGCCTAAGGAATAGGCAAACAGTGACTCCTCACACAGGCAGGTTAAGTGTCCTTACTCTCTTTTTACAGATGATTTAGTGAAAAAAACAGTGAAATCTTTATCTTCTGCAGACCTTAGAGACTTGAGTGCTCAGCTGATGGTTGCTGGTCCCCTGGGCAGCAGGGTGGGATGCTCACAACATCTTTCCAGTTGTGCTGTGTCTCTGGGTGATGCACAAACCCTGGAAATCCTCTCCTCAGTTGCCTCCCAGACTGGAGGAGACAGGTCTGGGCCATGGTCTTGAGATGGATGGGCCTCACCTTGGCATAGTCTTCATGCCTCAGTTTCCCACTCAGCCAAATGTGTGTATCACCATTCCCTTGTCCTCTTTGAGACAGAAATCCCTTACATCCATTCATTTATATAGAACCTGGAACTTTTGGTCCCTGTTCTCTGTGGAAGGCATGAAATGTGAGTGAGTCTTACAAAAAGGACATTGAAAGGTGATGAGGGAAGAGGTGTCTGGCTTAAGTACTGAAAAAGTGCTCCTGTAAATCAACATCAGCTTCTAATGACAATATATGATTTCTTAGCTCTGCAAGTCTTGCTAAAGAGGATGTGAGATTTAATCAGAATTTCACATTATCCTGGTAGTGTTGATAGCTGAGAGCCCTGTGCTTAATTTTTACCTGATCTTAGTCTGATGGTTCGAAGAGTTAGCAGGGTCTTAACGATGGTTGAGGTTGTTTTTCCCTGTACCTGCACTGTCTGTATGTGGATTGGGGAAAGGGAAATAGTTCAATGTCAGTGACTTTGAATCTTCAATAGCATGAAAACCTTACAGAAAGGTGCCTCTCTGTAGCTCCTGTCCTGCCCCATCAGTTGTCCACGCAGCTGTAGTAGCTGAATAATGCTTTCTCTTATCTGCCAACACAGTTACAGGCTGGTGTTGCTTGTCTAGATTCTATTGCTCTGAACTCATCTACGTCAACAGTTGCTGACATGTCCCTGAAAGAGTGTGTGCTCAGAAGAGAGGTACATTTCCTAATTCACTGCTTTATGGATCACATCAGTCTGTGAATGACACAGTGAAGTAGGAGCCTCAGTTGTGTGACAGTTGCTTAAAAAAAAAGATTCTGTTATCTTGGGGGCAAACACTGGTGATTGCTCTTGGCAGGAGGTGAAACTTGTTTGACTTGGGGTCCTTCTCCTCTCTCTTCAACTACTGTAAATAAAACTCTGCAAAGGTTATATGACCACACTACTGCTTTCTGTTGAGGGTCTTGTTCTACAGCCTGCTGAATTAATCATGTATGAGCTGCCGTAGTTTTCATGGCATGTAATTATCATGGGATTCTTTTCCTCCTCTGCATCCTGCTCTTGAAGGAAAAAAGAGGTCTACACATGCAGCTGATCTCAAACCTGTGAGAAGCAGTCACTCCCCACAGAGCAGTGGGTAGTTATGGGGTCTGTGTGGGGTGTGTGCCTGTCTATGTCTGTTACAGACAAATGCAGCACTTCTGGTCTATGGTGTCCGAGAGCTGAATTCATCCTGACAGCAGGTTCTTTGAGGGAGAGGGGACCTTGTTTGATGTGTTTGGTGATGACACTGGGAGGGTGGTGTAGGAACTGAGAGGCAGAAAGATAAAGTGTTTTATGAGAGGGGCTTTGTGGCAGAGCTAATGAGTTGGAGTCAAGTGTTTTAAACAGATGCTTCCCCAGGCTCTGTGTAAAATAAAACTTGTGCAGGCACAATGATGCTAGTCAACGTTTGACGTGATGACCTTATTATCACTTCATTTAAGGGTGTGATTAATGATCTGTGCTTGCCATGTTATAATTCGATATCCCATATGGAGGCCACAGACATCTGCTCTCTACCAGAGGGTAAATATTCACAAGGCAACATCCTACAGACCTTGTTCACAGCTCACTGAAGTCACTGCAACAACTTTCATGAAGTTATGTGGCATCTGGCTAAACCACAGAAGGATCCAAACAGTCTGTTTTTTAGTGCACCCTGCAGTTGAGGAGATAGGGTACCCACTGAAAAGCTTTCCAAAAGCTTCACATAAGGACAAATAAGGACTCCTAATTCAGATCTTTAATTTTCACTTAAATTTTGCTTATTTTGCTGCTCTGAAAAGTTACGGACTCACCTTGTGAAGTGTTCTACCATTCTACTGCAGGTTGAGCCATGAGGGACCAAAGAGTTTTTACAAAAACTTGTAGGACATCACACCTGCGTTCAAGGTGTTAGATATTTTAAAGGTATGTGAACTACATCACCCTGACATTGCTTTTCAGCACTGTCTGTATTTCCAGGTCTTAATCATCCCTGTAGACTATATGTTGCCATGTAAAGCCTTAGCCCTTGGGTGAAGACTGTTGGGTGAGAAACAAGAACATCAGTGCCCTAAGCAGTGACAGACTGATCAAGGACATGTCTCCTCTTCAGACGGAAACACCATCTGTTGATAATGTTGAGTCTAACATTCCTCAAAGCTAGATTTTTCCAGGAATCCAAACTGGCTAATGTAATGTGATTTATGCTGGTGTTAATAATTATCTCTTGTGGTCTGGCATGCTGCAAGCTGACCATCAGGTAGATAAAACAGACACAAATTAAGCCTCTTCTTGCTGACTCACAAACCAACATCAGGTCCGTTCCAAAGGGGTTTTGGTTTTTATGTCCAGGGTCAGGCTGAATGGGAACACCATTGAAAATGGTGAAATTATCAAGATGTGGAAAGCTCTAATCCATCATTTTACCCGCAGTAACTAGCTCTGCCTGACTCCACTGGGAAATATCATAGATTTCAATGGTCTAAATCACCATGTGGGTGCTTTTCCCCATAAGGATGAGTGAAATGAACATATTTGTGCCTTAGGCACCTGAGAACATGCTTGCAGTCAGCCTCTGATATTGCCCATGGCTCAACTGGGCAGCAGTACCATGCTCAAGGGGATACTTGAGTGGCTGGATGGGCAGGAGGACACTGTGGGCAGGAAAACAGATCACTTGGTGGATTTGGTTCCTGAGGCTGAACTGATGTGGTAGGTTGCCTGATGTCAGAAGGTGGCGCAGATGGCTGTCCTCTTCTTTGTGCTTTGGGCTCAGCCACCAGAATTGCGTTCAGAGAAGACATGACATTTGGTTATTGTTTCAGATTCCATAATTTCTGGCTTTCTTCATGATCAAAAGCCCAGTTCACTGCTGGTTTGTGATGCCACCTAAATCCTATCCTCAGAAATGTCCTTAAATTCACCTAAGATATACTTGCAACAGAAGAGCATATTCTTGGAAGGGCAGTTCCTTGTTCATGTGATGTTTCATGTATGGGGCCTGACTGTTCCCACGCACAACATTGGTTCTTGTGGGGTTACCTCTGCTTTCTCTAGTGAAGGTATTGACCCTAGAAAGTACATACTTACCTTAAGGCTTATGAGTAGTCCCGCTGAAGTCAATAGGCCAATACCTAGAAAAAGCTCATATTTAAGTGCTCTGCTGGATCAGGACCTCACTATTATGACTCCTACCCCATCAAGGCTGTTAATTATCTGGGCAGCTCAAATGCAGATGTATTTGTGTATTCTTCCAGGAGAAGAAGGGGAAGACAAGAAAAAATATTGTAATGTGTAACATACAGAATATGAAGTATCATATATAATGCACACACCAATTTTGGTTTATGAGGACCCAACAGCCCTTTAACTAAAATCTCTACCAGCACTTCTTTTAAAAAAAAAAGATGTAACACTGAGGTCTCTGATGAACTGCATTTGAAATCATGAGGTAGAGTTGCTGATGGACACACGATGTATTTCATAGATATATCAACTATCCTCTGGTCTGATCTGGCTGGCAGAGAATTCCATGATGTGACAGAGGAGAATGAACTGAGTGTTTGCCTCCTGGGTGAATAAAGCCATGTAGTTTCATGACTGCTCTTCCAGTGGAGGTGCTAGCTAATTAGTTTGCCAGTAGGAACCTTTAAGAATTAAACACTGAAGACATAATCATCCTTGCAAGGTAATTAAAAATATTTACCCCTTGCTGATAATTGATCTGCCTATTTCCTCCTGTTTGAGAAAGCTTCATAAAAAATTACTGTACTGTTTGTGTAACATGACAGTCTCTTGAACAAGTGTTCCCTGTATGCTAACTTTGTTCAGCTCAGTATTTTCAGAGGTTGTCATGGGAAGGAAGAAACTCATTTGAACATCTGGAAGCTTGTGTGTGTGTGTGTGTGTGTGTGTGTGTGTGTGTGTGAAGGGGGAAAAAATGACCTCTAGATTATTTTAAAAAGCCAAACAAACCACTAAAGTACTATGGAAGTAGATCATCTGATCAGAGGGTAGAGACAAAGGTTTAATGATGCTGGAAGTTGGGCTGATGGTACCCACTGACTGCCTAGCTGAGATTCCTGTTCTGTCCAGGGCCCAAATCCCAAGCGGTGTGGCATGAAGACAACTCCTTGTATCTTCTTCAGTCTATCTCCCAGCAGTGTCCTGTTCTGATTTCAACTTACTCAAAACTGAATGGCAGTCTTGGCATAAGTGGATCATGCAGGAGACCATGGGACCAGATTAAAAAAAAAAAAATCTACTTTATCTATTATTCTGCCTCAACAGTTGTCAATAGCAGAGGCTTAGATTATGAGGACCCTGGCAAACCTAGAGCAAGCTTTCCCCCGCAGACCATTCCCAGTGATCAGAAATGAAGGGAAATTGTGAGCCAAAAGCTGCAGCTGGTCTGTTGTGTTTGGTCCAGTTGTGTCTGTGTTCTGGGTCTGAACACATTAATACTGTTGTTCGCTATGGCAGCATCCTGTGATTTTAATTACACACTGTACAAGGAGGTGTCTCCTTAGTGGGTTTAAATCTCCTGCACAGTAATCTCACAGCTGCTTCTAGGAATGACAAATATTAATTTCTTTTTTACCTCCTTGTTTCTGTACTTGATGTTACAGAGGGGTAAACATTGCTGCAGAAATTGGCCTTGCCCTCTTCTGAATTGCCGGAGACAGCACAGAGCACAGACCCATGAGACAGAGTCAGATCCTGCTCTGGTACAAACTTTCAGATAGACGTGGTGGCATTTAGGATTGGTTTGGAGCAACAGCAGATTCAGTCTGGCATTTCCTTCCCTGAAGAGGCAATTAAAATGTAACTATGCAGAGAGGTGCCAGTACTAGAGACCTCACAGAAATCTGCAGGGGGATGTTTCTGCAGTGACCTTTGTCTAATGATCTTAGTGGACCATAAACTTCCAAGCATTCACTGCCTCCCACATGCTCCATGCATGATGGGTATGGTTCAGTAGGCAGCATCACGGGCTGCTGGTTTTTGTTTGTCCTGTTGTGCTGAGAAATTGGGCTGTGGGCATGCTGCTGATCCTGTAAGCATGGATGCTGCTTATGCAGTTTCACTCCAGTTTTAGTCCCAACCAAAATCCTTTGAAACCTCTGTGAAAACATTGTATCATCCTTAACTTTCCCACCTTTTTTTTCAGTTATTCTTGCAGAGAGAAACCCCACAAAACCTGCATGATATCTAAGGGCTTCATATGTGGTAGTCACCATCCTGACCTGCTTCAGATCAGGTGGTGAGTGACGCAGAAGCCCAGTATTTGTGGGTGCAAGAGTGCTTGAGCTGGATTTCTTAGTAACATAAGCCAGACTCAGGAACTGACAATGGGAAAAGGCAGGCAGGCAGTTTTACCTCTCATTCAGAAATTTCTGACTTAAGGTAATTTCTGAATTCAGCAGAAGCTGGGAACAAACAGCTTTTCCCAGAGGAATGTCATTTCTAGTTAGCTGAGGGTTGGGATCTTGCCTTTAGAGAAGGCAGGGCTTCCTAGTTCCTGGCAAGTTTGAAATTAGGAGCCATCAGTCTGGCAAAACCCCCTTGGCAAATCATGAATGCTCATGAGCTATCAAAGCTCTGCAAGGCAATGAATCTGCTCTGATTTATACCAGTGGGAAATCTAGCTTTTAATTTTAGTTCTTGAATTAGCAGTTGTTTTAATCACATGAATGCAGTCTGCCAGGTTGTCAGGGCCACATATGCGAAACTCAGAATTATTGCTTCAGTGAAGCCCTAAATATGTAATGTTTCAGTAAAGACTTTTTATTGGGTTTATGGACCATTAAGCAGAAAGTGTGATGGAGAGTCATGCAACAGCCAACCTGAAGCAGGCGCAGCCTTCTTCATCACTGCCTTGTGCAATTAGGGAACAGCTCACAGGTCATTTGGTATTAATTGGCCCCCTCTGGAGCTTGAGCGCTTTATGAATGCTATTATACAACATGGTAGCAGGGGGCTCGAATCAATGGCCCTGGTGGTCTCTTTCCCTCTGACAGCCACTGTTTCTAAATAAACATGACTTATAGGGCTGTTTCCACCAAGGTCTATGGAGCCACACCAAGAATGAGTTCAGCCACTCTGCTTTCTACCCAGCAACAGTCAGTAAACGCTAAACAACCAATTTTTCCACATGTAGAACTATCTTTCTCAGATGTGCCACATGGAGATTTTCTCCAGAAAATATTCCTTTGTGCACTCTCCCATCACTTTTCTGGTAGGAATGAGTACACTGAGCCATTTTGAACCTCATGTTACAAGGCCAGGGAATCCCCAGCGGAGATGCTGCATCTCTGGAAAGGTCTGAAATGACATTTCCCAGTTATTTCTTTCTAGAAGCCCAGGAAGACAACATATATGATCAGCACTGCTTTTCTGATACCCTCCTGCCCTCTTGCTCAAGTCATGCAGTATGCTGTTAGCATTACCCAAGCTAGGGAGAAAACAGTGGTCTTCCTCAGCAGGGGCTGAACCCCTTTCTGCAAAGCTTGTTTTTACCTGAATTTCTAGGATGACCTGTAAGGTGAAATGCAATATGGTGCAGTAGAGGATGCTGCTGTATTAAGAATACTCAGGCTGGAGTAGTGCCTGAAGAATAGAGAGAAGTAAGTGTTCATTCCTCTCCAGCGATTTCTTTGACCTTTCTTTTTCACCATTTCTGTGTTACCTTTCTCCCCCTCTCTCTCTCGAGATCATGAAAGCAATCAAAAAAGAGGGGAGCATGATTCATGTTCAGTCAGCTCCAGCCCGATTTGTATAGGATTCTTCTGCAATAAGCTGGAGAAGAGCCTCTGTTCAGTTGTCACTGACAGCATCCAAGCTGGTTACAGCAGTGTGGGCACGGAGAGCAGATGAGGGCATGCGAGTGTCAGCACCGCTTTAGCTGCGGGAGAATTAGCTATACTCCATCCAGTGCATAACCTGCAGTTTGCCTTTTTTTCCCGTGGTCACCAACTCCCCAAGCAGACAGTGATCCGCTTCTTAACATGGGAGCTAAGATCTTGGCTATGCTTGCAACAGGGTGTAGCGTCAGGCATGTTTTTAGAGCAAGTGCCTTTAAGCGTACCTGAGATCTGATTGCCACTTTAAAACATTAGTTTTGCATCTGAGGACGGTTTTTGTGGATTTGCCAGCTCCCACACCCTGAACGTTTCCACCGCTGGAGTGTCCTGTCTCGGGACCCCTCACTGCCGACCCGCCCAGCGAGGACTCACTCCTGCATCCCTCCAGGATCCAAAGGCACCCGGACACCAGTTGTATTTTTTAAAAATATTATTTTATTCGTAACGTGCATCTCAAACCCTTTGCGTTTAAGAGATCCCTGCCTCTCTGCAGCAAGCGGAGAGCCTGCATCTCACCCCTTGGCATTTGGCGGTGCTTCCCCCCTCCTCTCCCCGGGCTTTGTTCTCCGGCCCGGGAGGGCTGGGGCTGCCCCTCGGCGGAGACGCGCTCCGGGGTTTTTCCTCTCCCCGGTGGAAAAAAGGGGCTGTTCTGCTCCGGGCACCTCTGTCAGCTGAAGGGGGCGGGAGCTGCAGCCTTGGTGTAGAAAAGGAAGAAGGAAAAGAAGGCGCGGGGAGAGGGTGAGATCCTGCCGGACAGCGGGGGAGGCGGCGGGGCCGAGCCGTGCCGGGGGGGAGGAGGAGGAGGCAGGAGAGGATGCGGCGGGGCAGCGATGCTGCGTGTGAACCCCCCTCTGCCTGAGGAGAAAGACATCACCCTCCGAGGGGAAGGAGGAAAGTGGGGAGAAGGCGGCCAAGCTGGCACAGAGCCCGCTCAGCTCTCCCGGCGACTGCCCGGGGCTCGCCTGGCACCCGAGTAAAGTTTTCCCGAGCTCGGTGAAGAAAAGGGGAGGAGGCATGTGAGATCCGTCTCCTAGCGCACACCTGGGCTGCTAGCCCCGGCCCTGCTGGGACTAGCCATGGCTTTGGCATCCCCGACGGAAGGGTGAAGGGGAGACCCGGAGCACCCGCTCTCTCCATCGCCTCCCCCGGCCCCTCGCCCAGCCCAGGTAAGTGTCCTCCCCTGCCAGGCACCGAGGCTCTCTGGCCCTGCCGGAGAGTTTCCCACACTTTGCCCAGGGAAAAAGTCTTAGGCTTCTCCTAATAGCTAAAGGGTGCGTGCGAGTGTGTTCGCGAGCCTGTCTGTGTGCGGGGGGTGGTTATAGCTGTCTGACTGCAGCTGATCAGTGTCGTTTTGCTGTGCCATCACACCCCTAGAAAGGAGACTCATCTGGGGTCTGTCGAATATTTTGGCTGTGCTGCTGCGGTGAGACAGAGTGGAAGGATGACGGCTTGATCCCCCTCACTACAATTAAGAGGGAAGCATGCTTAGCTGCGCATCTTGCTGGTGCTACTGGCATGGCTTTAAATGGTGCTCCTAAAATGCTGGCTGAATATGTCAGTATGCCCTGCGAGCTCTAGGAACTATCAGAGCTATGAATGGAAGTTCTCTTTGTCCCCCCGAGAATATGGGGAGGGATGGATATTCCCCTAGAAGGAATCACTATAGGCTCTGGGTTTCCATCACTCTAGCTTGGATATGCAGCGCTTTTTTTTTTCTGTAGAAGTGCTTGGCAGTAATGCATTTCAAGCTGAAATGTTGTTTAGAGAGGAAACCTAGACTGTAACCAATAAAAGAACCTGTTTCACACAGAGAGCCCAAAGAGAACTTTTTCCACTCCAAATAGAAAGGAAGTTGGTAATTTTGAACAGGATAATTTCCTGGAAAGTTAGTAATTTTTGAACCCGTTAATTTGGCTAAAGTGAAAGGTAAAAGCTGCCAGATACCCTCAGGCAGGTCAGCGGTGGGAGCTGACCCACATCAGTGAGTTCTTGTGACTGCAAAGGGGATGGAGAGGGACGCTTCCTCCCACAGCATCAGCCTGTGCTTTAGGAAATGGCAGGAGAACAAAGATGCGTCTGTTGTACATGACAATCAGAATGAAGATGGGACTTTGTGGTGTTGTAGGGTCTTTTCAGGTAGAAGGTAGCATAAGGCATTCTCTGGATTTGGTTTGGGTTTTGCTTTATCCTCCACTGCCCTGCTGGCTTTCTCATCCCCTTTTCATCTGGTTTTCCAACAGGAATTCCCTGTGTATGCTCTTTCATGTTTTTTATGGAGATCAAGACAAGAGTAAACAGGGGTTTACTTTCTAAATATTCCCAGTCCAAACATGCTGTCTTCTGCTTACTGCTGGTTAGCCTGTGGTGCGTGTGCATGTCATGTCCTAGCCCTGTGACGGTGCTGTCTTCCAAGGCCCTCTGCCACCAAGCTGATGGGAGAGGTCCCCATTCCAGGCAGGGTTCCTCTTAGATTCTTCCGTTGCTCCATTGCTTTCTGCTGGGAAACAGTTTGTTAACCCCATGTAGGTGCTGCAAGCAAAGAGGATGGGAAAGAAGCTTTGTCTTGGACATAGCGTGGCTAGAACTCTCATGGTGCAGCTCTAGAAAGGGTGTCACAAGTCCCAGAACTGTTCACACAGTTTAAATGAGATCTGAATCCTGGCTCTGCTTTTGACCGCTCCAGCTAGCTCTGTCCCACGGTTCTGGGTGTATCTCTGTTTAGATAAAGTGCATGAGGCAGATTTGGCTCTCTGTGCTTTTCTTTGGTGTTATCTCAGCAGGTCTGGTGACTTGCTCCCTCAGTCACCCTTAGGTGCTTTTATTCCCCACCTAAGGGTGTGCAGCACAAACCCTTGGACTCATGTTGTTACAGCTTCACTCTTCGGGCAGTGTCATGGCCCTTGTGTTAGACCTGGCCCTTTGAACAAGGAGGTGCAGGACCCTGGGTTTTGTTACACTGCCTGCTCTAGTCTCTGACCTTTTGTGCAGGCTGATACTAATATGTACCCAGACACTCAACCCAATGGGCCTCTAGGACAGTGACTCTTGGCAAGCTACTCATCGCCGCTTTAGCCTCAGTGGTTTATTTATAAACTTCCTTTCTTCCCTCTTCACTTGCTAGGAGGCAGGTAGCAGCTGTTGCCTGACCAGTCCCTTGGCACAGGCTGGGAGTTGTCTGTCTGCCTGTCCTAGGGCGGCCCAAGGAGCAGCTAGTGCCTCCTTCAGTCAAGCGGCAGGGTTAGATGTCTCCATCCTTATGTGTCACATCCCTATTTCAGTACTGTAGATCTCGTCCCCTCTCCTTCTGGGAAGCAGCCATGAATGCCTGGGAAACTGATGGTGACTGCATGCACCCGGAGCCCAGCTGGATCATTCTCTCATGTCATTGATCCCTCCAGAGTGGATTTGTGGTTCTCTTTTACCTGTTGGGGTGAGCTGTCCTTGGATGGGCTGCCCCAATTTATCATTATCAGTGGTGCCTGAATAAGCACTTTTGTCCCCCTCCTCTCCTGTTACAGCCTGGGGAGGTTCAGTGAGGATTTTGCCCAAGCTAAACCCCCTACACTCACAGAGCTGTTATGATGAACAAAAATTGCCAAGCAGAGAAAATGAGCTACCAGGAACTGTGCTGGATGATAACACTGCAGCCTTGAAAGCAGCCAGAAACCAGCATGGTCCCTTTGGAGTGACTACAGGTGATGGCTGACAGATGTGATGGGCAACAGGTTGAAGCTCCTTTTGAAAATCTCAGTGGGAGCATGGCCTCTGGTCCCTGCCTTGCCTAGGAGCAGAGGCAGTTGCCTTCTTTGTGCATCCTGCTAGAGCCCAGCAGCTGTGATAATTGCCCAGCTCTCCCAGGAGGAGGAATACTTGCCGGGTGGAAGCAGGTGAGTGCTGAGGGGTTGGGAGGGAGAAACCTGGTGGAGTGAATCTGTGATATGATTTAACCATGAGGAGCCACACAGTTCCCTGCTGAGTGCTTTGCAGTGGGAACATGTAGGGCAAACTGAGGGGAAGAGCTGTGCTGGGGTGTCTGCAGCCTCTGTGTGCCAAAGGTTCAGACTGGCATCTGTAAGAGCTGAGCTGAGAACAGGGTGTGTGTGTAGGTGTGTCTTTAACAAGAATCTGTCCTGCTGCTGGTCCAGGGCAGGTGAAGGAGGCAGAATCAGGGGTCCAGCTCACGTCGGTGTGCCAGGGTTCCCAGGCAGAACAAAAGGACACTGCTGGAGAAACATGCGTACGTGTTAACCTGGCTAATGGAGAAAATGCCCTTTCTCTCACACGCTGTTCTCCTGAAAAATCTTTGCCTGCAGAGAGACTCCTCCCCAGTCAGGCATCCCCAGATGAGGAAGGATTTAATTCTTCCATGTGCCTGTCCCTGTCAGCTCCAGCTGATGTCTCACTGAATAGGAACTTCACTGAAAGTTCACTGCCGAACTTCATTCAGGTCTAAACAAAAGCCCAAGCCAAGGAAATGAGATAAGATGCCAGATAGGGCAGCAGAGCGCTTTGCCTCAGCTGAAGGTGTGGGAAAATTTTATAACCTAGGAAACATGTTGAAAGTGCCTGGCTGATCCCACTGGTGTGTTTCAGGGTGATGGGTGATGGTTTGGGGTTTTTTTAATTTAGGAGCTGCAGAGTGTTAATAGCACAACAGTGATTCTTGGCTCTTGAGGTAGAAACCTGTGCAGTATCAGTTTTTCACTGCCAACCTTTTTGAAAGTGATTTGACAGCAGAGGAGGAAAAAAGTTAGGGAGCCAGGCCAGGGGTGTAGGAGAGAGCAGACCGCTATTGTTTGCAATCAGGCTGGGAAGAGAAATGCTCTCCAGCCTGTAAAATCAAAGGCATCACTAGCAAACTGCTGGCAATTTGGCTTCTGGCAATTTGGCTTCTCAGCCAAAGTACAGCAAACACAAAACCAACTCTTATCACATCCAATAATCTCCTCCAAGGAGAAACTGCTGTTGTCAATCAGGGCTATGTGTTCCTGCCTTGGGTTCTAGGCAGACCCCCACACAGGCTCTTTTCCCGCTTCACTGTCTCAGTTTCCATGTGCCTCCACCCAGGAGCTGATGTTGCTTGTGCATGAACCTTGTACAAGTTTAGTTTTACAGTTGCTGAGACAAATATTCTTCCCTGCCCTCCTCTACAGGATCTCCTGTAATCACACTGATCGTCGTGTGATGCATGGTAGAAAGCATGATCCAGCAGGCAGAACACCCACATTTGCTTCATTTTATCATAGAGTTCTGTGAGTGATGGCAAGTCATTCAGTATCTGGGGACAGAGTTTGTCTCACTGAGCATCTAACTGTTAAACTGCTCAAGTCATCTCCAAGATTCCCTCTGTAGTCAGCTCAGCCCCCTATTGTGGACATCTTTTTGGGATGTTCTGGATCATTTTCTGGGACCTTTTATTTTCCACGGGCTAGAAAGGCAACCTGAATGACTAGTTTTGATTACTGGACAATTGAGACGTGAATCAGAGTCCCGCTCTGTTAATGAGAATATATTGCACCACACTACAGTGAGGGATGTTCAGAGCAGTACTGGGGTCTGTTGTCATTTTGGGCAGCTGTTGTGTGGGTGATGACAAACACTGTGAGACCAGCTACTACCCAATGGGCAGCAGGACGTGTTGCCTGTCCTGAAAAAGCTGTATTTTAAGGGAAGGGTAGATGGTGTAGAGGGAGCATCAAGAGATGTATGCAGCAGGTCTCAAAACCATGTGAGAAACATCTGAGTTCATGATGTGGGTCTGTCTGTCCAGCCATGCTGCTGCAATGCTGCACTGTGACTCGGACTCGAGGCAGAGCCAGGCATAGGCTTTGGGCCATCTCATGCTCACATTCACCTGGGTGACATCCATCTGGATGGGAAGGGGCATGGAGGACGCTGGGCTCAGTGCTCCAGCACAAGGCTGACTGCATGTGACCACCATGGACAGGGAGACCCAGACTTGAGAGCAGGCTTGGATTTGAAAGTTGTTGGTGCCTGCAAAGCTGGAGAAGATGCTGGTCACCATGAAAGGTGCCTCTGGTTCATTGCTCTAACAGCTGCATGCTTTTCTGTTCTTCTCCAGGGATTTCAAGGCAGCATGAGACCAGACATAGCCTTTTCGACAGAGTGTACACCCCGTGAGGACTGAGGTGACCTCCGAGACTCATCTCAACATGTTCAGTGAAAAGAGCAGTGCCTCTTTGCCCCAAAAACCCATCCAGAAAAAGACACGACCTCAGGGCCTTCCCTCCCCTGCTCTCTGCTGCGCTTGTGGACTTTGCATCATGCTAGCAGGGATCAACATCACTTTAGTGGGAGCGTTTGCCTTTGGGACCTTTCTCCCCGTGAACAACCCTCCCATCATCATTGGACCCATCTTGCTGGTGGTGGCCTTCACATTCTTCGGTGCCTGCTGCATCTGCAGCCGGAGGCCTCCAGCTCATGGGGCCAGGAAATCCAAACCAGGTTCCAACATTGGGCTCATCAAACCTGGCAACACAGCCTTTGAAATTGAAACTAGCGAGCACACGGTGCAGGATACCACTGCTGTTCAGCTGAGCCCCACAAATTCCCCCATCTCCTCGAAAAAGTCCACACCGGTTCACGAGAATGCGAAGACTTGCAAGCTCTTCACCATGGAAGGGAACGGGCCGGTGGTCAAGTACACCACAGGAGGAGAGGCGATACAGCTCAACTTGCCCAGGGACCTGGCCACATCCTAAAGCCAGGCAGAGCTTTTGTTAGCAGCCAGCCAGACACTGCAATGGCTGGGCTGGAAATCTGTCATGTCAGAGGTGTGGGGAAGGTGCTTGTGAAGAACCAGCAGAGACGGGTCTCTCTGAATCAATTTAAGAGAGGTGGATGCAACAGCAGAAAAATTCCAGATTTTTGCTGAAAGGAACATGTCCCATTACATGTCTTTAAAAAGAAAATTGATAATGATGTTGCTGTGAAAGGATGACTCTTCAGTTTCTGGGAATACACCAGCTTTTGGGGGGAGCAGATAGGAAGAGGGGAATGGATTTATCTAGCATAACATGGAAATGTGATGGCTGGAAGGAGGGGGTACACGGGGCTGACAAATGACAGGTCTTTCTTCTCAGAAGTGAAGCAATTCTTGAAGCAGGAATGCAGTAAATTACAGCTTGCTGCCACTCAGTCACAAGAAGATTTCAGCAGTTTTAGTGCCAAGCTTTTTGGCAGTAGGGACGAAGCTATGTGTTTGCTACTGAAAAAGCAGTGTGAAACAATCTCCCCTCTGTTGAAATCCCTCACCCCATCTTGCCTTCATTTGGGTGACTTTACCACCCATTCTAAGAGACAACAAATCACAAGGATCAGAATTAGCACTGGTATTTTCCTCTTGTTTTAATCGGGTTGGGCCGCAGCTGTGTTGCTCAGTGCAGTTTGTATCTTGGAAGGTCAGCCAGGATGACTCCTTGAGGACAAGCCCTTGGAGTAACCAGAGACTGGCAGGAGCCTGCAAATGAAATCTTTGGGCAATGATTAAGTACTGCAATCTTACGGGTTTCAGTATAGCTGTGCTGGAAGATGGTGACTGTATCTCCTTCCCTGAAGTGGCTGCAAGATCCATTACGCAGCGTGGGCAATCAGGAGTGGATCTCCTTGTTGCAGATAACTGGCTACTCAGTGTGCTCATGGGCTTGCGAAGCAATGGCATGAGTTTGCAGAATAGAATTTATGAAGAGCTGTTCAATGCAAAGACACCACCTCTGCCTCCGAAAGACCCTGATGGGATGGATTATTGCTGCAAAGGCTTTGTGTTCTTCCCTGGGCAACCCTGGCTGGGAAGACGATGCTGTGCTAATGTGCCTTTGCACTGACTCGTGTAGGGGCTGTTCACATGTTTTATGAGAAATGGGACCAGTGTGGGGAAGGATGGCTGTGCTAGGCAGGACCAGTACGTGGGGAGGCAGTGGCAGGAGAGTGGATTTTGAATAGGAATGGCTGTATAGGTTCTCTGTTTATAGAAATCCTATATTTGAAATGGGGCTCTTGGGACTTTGAGTGACTAGGAAGTCATAGGGACACAAGAGTCACCATACCAGAACATTCCATGGCCTGGCTAGCCCAGCGTCCCATTTCTGACAAGGCCAAGAGCAAGGTCTGGAGAAGACCATAAAGACAAGGCAAAACCAGGATGTTTCTTGCCCAAAATGCTCTCCCAGCCTCCAATGCACTATTGCTTAGGAGCTTCCTGAGCTGGGAATGGTGCCGGTGTTTTGTACCCCGGAATGGATTTCTTCTTCATGAAATAATCCATTTGCACCTCGGATGTCTGTTGCCTCTCTCATTTGTGATCCTGCAGCAGGGAGTTGGACAGTTTAATGAGAGGCCATAAAGTTGTCTATCCTTGGTTTACTTCCACCCTGCACCCTACTAATTCCCTTTGATGCCCCAACTTTCCTGGATTAGAAGGGCCAGCAAACAGTCCATGCTCCCACCACCACTCAGGTTTTCTGAGGCCTTTGTCATGTTTCCTTCAGTCATCTCTTTCATATGGTACTTCACATCTCTTGTAGCCCAGCATCAGTGGTTTACTAGGCTGAGGACCACACAGACCTGAGGTGTTAGCCAGCATAAATGGATGTATGGAGAAGCAGGAGGGCTGAAGGGGGAATGCTGAAGGAGAGAGAGAGGTTGTGACATGGCCAAGGCTCCTCTGGGCCATCAATAGACCTTTGCATGGCCAGGCTGTGAGAGCCATATGGCTGGTGTGCTTGGTTAAGTGGTGGCATGTGGGGTTGTGGGGGAGCTGGAGAGAAGAGCCACAATGCTGTACAGTCCACGCATGAGGTGTCCTGGTGCTTCTGGGGAGCTGCCGTGCAGCTGATGTTCCCTTCATGAGTTTGGGTGGGATGAGGTTGAATTTCATGCCTTGATGAGAGGTAACCAAACACTCTGTCCTAGTGGGGGTCCTCCCGGAGTGCTCCAACAGTTTGCTGCCTTGAACAGCAGCTTCTACATCAAGGAATTACTTCTGTGATTTTAGCAGGGCTGGTCTAGTGGCTAGGAGGGGCAGAAGGAGGGTTAGGAGAAGGATGTTTGTGTGGGCCTGGAAAGATGTGGGTTCAAGTCTTTGGTACAGCCTCTAAATCCTGGGAAAATAATTTAATTGTTCTACTGCTCAACTCCCTGCCTGTGCGAGAAGGAAAATACCTGCTCCCAACTCCACTTAAAGCTGCTTTAAAGATGAAAACATTGCCAAGCAGCATGGTTAGTATTAGCACACCTGAGTTTGGAGGTTGCTTGAAGGTGGGTGAGTCTCTATGGTCTGATCTCTGCATGATCTCCTTTAGAGCTCATTTTCATGGGTGAGCTCTGCCTCCAGCACCAGCTGCCCTTTGGCACGCAGGAACTGCTGTACAGCACAAAAGGCTCCTGTGATTTTTGCCTGTTGGTGATTGCTGTAGCAATTAAACCGAATAGCTTGCTGATGTAGGTTTGGTTCCCAGCTTGCTGGCTCACCAGCCTTTTGGAATAGCACACAACTGGCTGGAAGTCCTTTAGAGGCATTGCCCACATGAATATGGTTACTGCAGCACTTTGAGCATCTGGAGCCAAAAAAACATTAAAATCAAGTGGTAACCATACAACTCCTTCCTCTACTTGCTGAAGGCTTGAAAACCTAGTCTGGAGTGAGCATACTGAAATCACCCTTTATAACAGTTGCAGCATGAAATGCTACCAGTGATGAATAATCCAACGGCAGATCCCATACAAATTGAAGGCAAAGACCCCTTGGACAGGAATGGGGACAGAAGCAGGACTTTGAGGGCCAGCTAGGAGTTTACTGTGATTCACACTTGTGTTATGGCATCACAGCCAGTACCATACAGGAAACACAGCCCTGGGACCTGGCTCATGGCACTGCACACGCAGGTCACCGTAAAGCATGTTGCTCTGGGAGTTGACGCCCTTGGGACCCAAGAGACATCAACCAGCAGAGATGACACCTGAGCAAGCAGAAGTGTAGGACCAGTGAGAAGCTGGTCCCATAGTGTGGTGGGTCTGTATGCCAAGCTGTGACCCCAACCACCTGCCTGCACAGTAAGGTGGGCATGGGAACATCTGCTGCCTTCTGAAGCATGAATGTCCTGCTTTTTGCCTTTTTCTGTCTTTCAGGATTTCCATGTCTGTCTGTCTGCCTCCGTGATCAGCTGTGACTAATGTTGTTGTGAATCTTGTGCTTCCTTGTGTAGTGGGAGACAGGGAGAGTTTCTTGTGCTCTAAATCAGCGTTTCTGGTGTGAGTCTTTTTTAAAATTACTATTTACGTGTGTGCAATGTGGAATTTGGAAAAGACAGACCCATTAAAATAGTTGCACTCAGTAAGTGTTTTGCCCACCTGCTCTTTACCAACCACCTTCTCTCTTACCCCAGGACTGTGCCCCGAGGCTGTCTGTATTCATTTTACCTTGCTCCTCACTCTCCTGACTGATTTTCTAGCCACTGCAACTAGCTGCAAGGAAAAAGCATCCATGAGACATCATGTTGGCTCTTGAATGTCACTGCTCCTTGAAGCCCTGGTTGCCTAAACACTACCCCCACCACAGAATAGCCCAATTTAGCCTTTTTTTTTCTGCACATGGGTGTTAACCCCCAGATATGTACCTGAACAGGCCAGATATGAATTATGAGCCTCCAGATTTTTATGGACATGGGAGGAGCAGGTTTGTGGGCTGGCATGGATGAAAACTGTGGGCTGTTCTGAATTCAGCCTCTCTGGTGATGGAGGACTGGACTGGATTATTTTAGCTGATCCTCCTCAGTCCTGGGTATAGATGATGTTTAATTTATGGTGAGGGGAAGGGGTGGAAGCTGTATCTGTGTGTGTTTGTGTGTTGAGGATTGGTGCCATCACCTTTCTGTGCTCCTTCTGGGCTTAGCCCAACACCATCTCTTGGAGATGAGTCAAGAAGGGATAGCACAGTGAGAATAAAGCGGATTTGAGCGCCTTGCAAATTCACCTCGTCAAAGGGCTTCTCTCCCATGTGCAGCCAAGTGATTTGAGACGAGAGGAAATCTCTCCATTCCAGGCAGGCTGGCTGGTTAAAGACCTGGGAAATGAGCTGGCTAAGAAGGCTCCACTGACAATGCGTGTAAAATGAGAACCTGCTCCCTTCAGAAAGGATTTTTTTTGGCCATTAGGAAGAACTCCCTGGAAGGATTTTTCTTTTTTAAAAGTGAGACCAGAGAGAAAAGCACAGAGGGTTTGCAGAGCATCCACTGCTGCCCTTCTGGACTTGCAGTCTGTAGCTTTCCTGCCATGGCAGCTGCCCAGCACTAACCTGGACCATGAGCTTCTCTCTCCATCTGCAAGAATAAAACAGAAACATTACACAGAATGTAATTAGCTTTTTCTAATTCTCAGCCCAAATTTATTCGTGGCTGTTTATTTCCTTTTATCCTTGTACTAGCACTGGCTTTTAACTGAGATACGTTTTTGCCTCCTGGAAATTTGTATCCTTGAAATATTTTAGATTTGTTGCAGAATTTCTAAAGCCTCCTTTTCATTAGGCTAAGCTGGCTAACCCCTTCCATCCTTCCCTCCTGTAAAATGCTCACACTTCCCCAGGAGCCCTCACCTCTCTCCCTGGCCTATCACTCTGATTTTGGCTCAGGAGCTCCATGAATGCTCGTGAACTGCTATTCTCTTGCAGGACTCAAAAGCATGCAGCAAGGTACAAGGCTTCCAGGTCTCTCCTGT
Source organism: Athene cunicularia (assembly GCF_003259725.1). NCBI lineage: Eukaryota > Metazoa > Chordata > Aves > Strigiformes > Strigidae > Athene > Athene cunicularia. The sequence continues at coordinate 9,935,036 of NW_020799109.1, forward strand.
GCTGGAAATGGGGTATTTTTCCCTGCACAAGTCCTGAAATAGGAAAAAAAAAAGAAATCCATGAAAGAGCAGAAATATCCATGAAAATGTGAAATTTCCATTTGCAAAGTCCTTCTGTTAAAAAAATATGAGCTTTTATGTTACTAGTCTCCAGTGAGTCCATAGCAAATGTGCTCAACTTAGAGGTTGAAAGGATGGTTTTCTCCAACTGTCAGATGGTGTCAGCTCAGCTGAGCTTTCAGCATCCATAGGAGAGACCCTCAGACACCGCCAGCTGCCTCACCACAACATACTCTAGGAGACACTTACACATTTGTTTTCTAAAACCCCTGGGTCAGACTTATGACCCTAAAGAGCTCCTCATTTGGGGTGACCTCAGAGTGACACCCTGCCCATGTCCCCAGGGTGATGTGAAGTCACAGCAGATGCTCATCCTCTGCAGCAGCACCCCTCTCTAAATGAACCAAGGATATGGAGCATCTTCCCTGCATTGTCTTACACCGTTTGCTCTCTCATACTTCCTAGGGAAGATAAGAGCTTAACTTTTTTTCATTTTAATATCAATTTAAAACTCTTGGAGACTAGCTCCATGTAGTGGTGGACAGTCCGGGAGCTTCTGCTGTTCCAGCTGCCCCCACTGCTGCCCCAGGTAGCTCCAGTGAGAGGGGACCAGTGCTCACCCAGGCTTGCAGTGAACCACCAGGCTGCAGAAGACAGCTAGGCCATCAGGGTTGGTCAGTGAGCCATACAGACTTGTTTCCATGGCTTTTTTCAGTCTAATTTACAAAGTCTGTGGAGAGGAGATTTCGCTGTTTCTATCAGCAGATCTCCTGCTACTTGTAATCACTCTTAGTATCTCTCTGTGGGACCCACGCACGCTGACATGGCTTTGAATTCTCAGAGCACAGAGGGTATCAGGGCTGCGAGGACAGATTATGTCTTTCAAGGTATCCTTGCATACAAAGAGTCCCCAGGAGTTTTTCTGGGGAGCACATTTTCACCAGGAAATTCTGACTTCTTGAAATTGGCTTGTCCTGAGAAGACACTGATTCTCATGATGCTTTTGCCAGGAAAAAAACTTCCCAGGTTCCAGATGAAATTTCCGATCCGAACACTTGAGAATTGTTCTATTATTCAATCCTCCAGGCACCCCTAAAATGAGATCTTGCTGGGCTCTATCTCCACATGAGGACCAAATTTCAAAGGCAGCTTTGGGGCTGCAGTATCTTACCAGCCCCTCTGCTTTCAATTATGTCCAAAAAGCCAGATCTTTCTGCAATGGTGCTTTTAATAAGCCAAGCCTCCAGAGATCAGCGTACCCTCCCAAAACCATCACAGGAGTTCTCTCATGCTGAAATCATTGCTGGAGTTTCTGGCACCAGTTTGCTGTGACAGTGAGCACAGCTTCTTATGTAGCTCTCTGGCCTGGTGCCAGATGGATATTTGATGAAGTTTGCTATAAAGTCAGACAGAAAAATGATTTCTTTTGCTGGCACATAGGCGGAAAAAGATGCTTCTTTTGGAGACAAATCTTCCTCTGTTGTTATCTCAGTATGAGAAATCCATATGATCATCTTTTTATCTCCAGCTGAGCCAGGCAAACATGATGCTGTCATTAGGAGCTGATCCTTCCTCTCCCATTGCAAGCAGCTGGTGCTTTATCCTGTTCACTGTCTCTGGGGTTCTGCACTCTCCATTCGGAAGCAGATTTTGTATGTGGGAAGGATGTTCTGCCACAGAACCCAAGGGGTCTGATTTCTGCAGCCTCCTTAGGGGTGGGCACATTGCTGCTGCCTGTGCCCGATGGTTGCTGTGCAAATAAGCAGCCAGCTTTGGTTTCTGGGCTGGGAATCTTTCACGTGGCCGCCGAGTTCAATGGAGAAAAATAACCTTTGGCTGACAATTACAGCTGCACTGTGGGAGTGGCAGAGCTGTTTACTCCAGGGAGGTAAACCCAGGTATCAGAGCCTGGAAAGGTCCCTGAGGCTGCCCTCCTAGCTTCATACTGTATGATGGTCTCCAAATGGCTTTTCTTTCTTATCCTTCATCTGAAAACACTGACCAGCCCCAAAGCCAAGGCAAATTTTTGCTGCATCCTTGCTTGATAAAACCTTTTTATAGCTATAAATCTCTCTGAATGCTGTCTTACACCATGGTGATGACCAATGGTCTCATCCATGCCTCTGATGCTTTGCTACATAAGCACAAGTAAGGCAGTCCCTGCTATGGATACAGAGGAAGACAGCAGGTGAGATGGGAAACTGAGGCACAGAGCTGAAAAGGGGATCTCAGCTCAGTTCAAAGCATTAATCTTGCTTTTCCCTAGGGAAAGAAAAAAATCCAACTCTCAGCATCTGTAACACTCTGGGGCATGGATTTCATGCCTTAACCCTCTGTTGTGTGGAGACCCACCTGCTCATGCATGCAGGCTTCATTTAAAAGAGAAGGAGGAAAGCCCATCTCTTTTCTCGATTAAACCTCAAAACACACCTTTTGAGTGTGCCATATTCAGACACTCAATAAATAGCTGTAGATTCCCTTGTTCGGGGCAGTGCTCTCTGAGGCTGAGAAATACGGAGACGGGTTTTCTCTGCAGGGAGCTGAGCAATGAATTTACTGGATGATCCTGTTGGCTGTTGTTTTCCTGACATGATGCATTTCTCTGGCATAATGCTGAATGTCCCAGAAGCTCTGGGCTAAATATATTTTCATAGAGCCTCATTAAAACGTAGCTTCGGTTCTGAAAATCACATTTGTTCTAAATAATAGCTGTCTGCTGGGAGAATTAATTCCTCTGACTTAAGTCATTTCCCTGGAAGTGTTGCTGTTGTCTTCAATTTCATGGCTCAGATGATTATGCTTTTCCAACACCCAAGAATAACAAGATTAGAGAATTTGTGGCAATGAAGGCAAAGAGGAGGAACTGGCTAAGAAAAAGGGAAGAGAATTGAATTTTCCTGTTAAAAGAAAAGGAAATGGCTGTTTCACAGAAGCAGTTTTGCTTTCAGGAAATAACAGCAGGGAAAACTCCCTCCTTGAACCAAAGTTTCTTATTAAACCTACCAGGTCTGTTGTCACATTCAAAAGCTTTGTGATCCTTAGATATACTATTTTAAACTAATAGTGTTAAAGCTAATAGTATTAAATCCAGTCATGTGAATTATAAATTAGTGGAAAAATAAGAGTAAATTGGCAGGAACTGAAGTCAAATGCACCTCTGGTGTAACTGCAGTGGAGGTACAGCCATCTTCTGCTTCTTGTTTCTGGACAGACCTTTCCAGAGGGTTGCACATCCTTGTGGGGGCATGGGAGGAAAACTTGCCATCTAGACAATGAGTGGAGCCACTGGGAAAAATTGATTCAGAGGGTTTGGTCCATGTTTGAAAATCATCTTGTTAGAGTCAGAAGCATCCAGAGATATCAGTTACCATCCACCTATCACTGAGGCATTGGGTATCTCTCTGCCCCTGTGCAACTGGAAGGGAAGTCCAGGAAAGTGGCTCAAACCAGTGCATTTTCTTTGATGATTTAGGCAAGCTGAGAGCGAACCTGTGGGCTCCTTGCAGGGCATGGCTGGTGGAGGGGCACTCCAGGATGCAGGAGAGGTGGGGAGCTGTAGGGCCACACTGAAAATGAGAATGCCTAGAGTTTGCAGTTGGGAATGAAGATACTCTGAAACGGGGATGATTGCTGTGTGAGCACGTGTGGCACGTGAATGTGTGTACCCCACATTCCTACTGTCAAAACTCAAGGGAACAGCAAGCTGACTTCCCTCTGCGATGTCAGGGATGGGAAGAAAACACCCCCCTGGGAGGGACAACTGCTAAAGGTCAAGGCTCTTCTTTTGTGACACCAGGAGCGCTTTAGCAGGGCTAATGCTGGCAACATCATTAGGCTTAATGTTTCTATTATTTGTGCTGTCAATTCTCTTAATGGTGCTCCAGCAGCATGGAGTGGAGTGAGTCATAAAAGTAATTATTAACTAGGTTATGGCACTGAAAAGGCATTCGAAGTTCAATTCAGCGCCAGCCCTGGTCGATGTGGATGGTGTACGTTCGTTAATGAGCAGGTGCAAAGTACGTTCGCTGAGGAGAGAAAAGGAGAAAGCCCATTCCGTGTGAAATATTTGTCTTATTATCTTCACAGGGACGTGCATAGCAGCAGGTGGAGGGAGTGAATAGCGGTAAGGGCTTACATCTTGCTCCCCACATTTTTAAGAGCACTTAAAACACAGGCACTCTGGATTTTACTACATCAGTGGCCAGATTGATGTAGGGACCCAGAGGTGTCAGGAGCTGTATGTATGAGGGAAGGTTAGGAACTATGGCTGCCACCAAGACCTGGGAGGCTGTGTAGAAATAAACAGGCAAAAGGGTGGGAGAAAGGTGTGAACGTTCCCATTTTGGAGGTAGGGAAGCGGTTGTACCGGGAGATGAAGTGGCGTGACTAAGGTCACATAAGGATTTGATGGCAGAGAAGAAAAGACTGCTTAGATTCTGGATCTTGTCGTGATGTACCCACCAGACCTCCCTTTTACCTAGATGTGCTTTTTGCTGGAGGCATACAATCACCCTTCCAGCCAGATTTTTAGCCGCAATAACAAGGGTAAATCAACCTCCTCTCAGGCATCTGTCCTTCCTCTGCCCGAGGCTCAGAACCCAGGGCCAGAGGTGGTGGAGTAACACTGAACTGGCAGCTCCTGCAAGTTCCTATCGAAGGCGAGAAAGCAAATCACAGCGAGGAGCAGGTACCAGCTGCATCTGTGCTACCTCTGCTGACAATGTTCTCAGGCAGGACAGTCATGCTCCGCTACAAGGTTGTATTTACTCCATAAGATTATTGCTTAGCTCCCGCTGGGTAGCTCCGCTGAACTGATAATTGTCAGAGCAAAATGGCAGAGCAAAAGCTCACATCAGCAGCCATAAGATCTAGTTTGTCAGGGTAGGTTTGTGTAGAGCTTTCGTATTTTGTTGTTTTCCTAGTTATGTGGAAATAGTTTTGTTTTAATCGGAGAGCAGGAGTGAAAAAACACATTTCTAAAGGTAGGAAGATTATATCTGCTGAGATGGGCAGCAGCCACCTGGAATAGCAATTACAGACCCTGCAGTTGTGGCATGAGTCTGGGCAGGCAAGAGGATCCAAGGTAGCTGGTTTGCATTTCAAGAGCATGGATCTGTGTTAATAAAAGTGAAGAGCTGGTCTGAGGAGGTGACAGACTGCCTAGAGTGAGAAAAGCAGCGATCTATCTTCTTTTATGATCTGTAAAGCAAAACTGAAGGAAGGAGATGGTGATGGGATAGAAGCTCATCTGTGTTAAGCCACAAGCAATTGCCTGATGGACAAACTCCATCCCCACAATCAGAGATGTGTGGTGACCAGCTTGTGTGTCCCATGGGAGCAGAGCTGTGGCAAACAACATGTGGCTAGGGCTGGCCAGCCTTCCCCTGGGCCTTGGTGAAACTGCATCCCACCACAGGGCTCTGGTGTATCTGCTAGCACCCAGGGAGGATCTGGGAGCCCCCTTGCTCCTCCTGACCCAGGACTGATGTCTGTCTGCCCCTGCACTGCAACACCTCAGCTCATCAAACCCACATTAAACTCATGCTGCATGAAAGACCAAGTTGTTTTCCCCAGGACTGATCCGTTGAGTTGACTCAGAAAGGGGTTTGCCAAATACCCTAGAGCAAGGGAGGAGGTGGGCAGGACCAGAGGGTTGGAGAAGCAGAGGGGTGGGATCTCTCTTTTGGAAGCAATAGGCAGCAATGGGAAGAATATAAAAAATAAAAAAGCATTTTTCTGCCCAAATAAATCAATGCTGACTTGGTGAGAAAGGTTTCAGAATAAAATAAAAATTTAAGTTGCAAAGAGTCTTCAGGGGGAAAAAGAAGTTATAGTCATTGCTGACAGGAAGCGCCCCCAGCAATGCTGCCTAACCTGGGCTGCACTTGCATACCAGCAGTATGACGAGGAGAGTAAAAAAACAGCTTTTGATTTTGAATTGAATGTGTCATCTGCACAGACATCACCACACAGGCAGGTGCGTGGTGATTCCAGCTCACCTTCACAAATCTCTGATGCTGCCCCTGGTGACGTGGTGGGGCAAGGGAGCCTTGGGCGAAGGGAATTCACCAACAGGAAGGACTGAAGTGCTGGGTTGACTTTTGTTTCACATGACTGTGCCACGAAAATACCTGAAGCTCATTTGGCTCGCACATCCATTTGTAGCTGGCCGTATAACAATGGTGGTTTGGGGGAAACCAGTATGTAAGAACTGGGATCTGGGCCTCATGGTGTAAGCGTACCAGGACATGCATCGTTTATCCTAGCTAATTTTCATGAGGTTTGAGGCAAGTAGCCTTCCTTCTGCTTTTCCCATCTCTCAGCTACCCTGGCCATCAATGGAGAGGTAACACATTTTGTTCATACTGAGAAAATGATCCAGGGGCCCTAAGCTGGGTTAGAAAATGATGCTGTTTAACTCTGTGGTACCTGAGGCTGGCTTGCAAGGTCAGGAAAGCACATCAAGGGGATGGCTTTCACCGCTTAACCAGGAAAATGAGAAGGCCCCATGTGGCACATCTGCTGGGCTGGATCCGACTCTGTCAGGCTTGCTGGCAGCCTGGGGTTACTGTGGACTCCCGGCTACTGAGCTCCAGATGATGGCTCTCATTTGTGTGCAATCTTCTACCATTAAACAAAGCCATGCAAAACCCTCTAATAGCCTTCAAACATTTTCCAGTTAATTCCCCTAGTTCCATAGCCTTGTTTAAAGCTTATAGACTAAAATCTATTTCCACAAAGACCTTTTTCTGCGCTCTGGAAGGTGGAAATTGTGATGTAGCAGAGAGAAAAATAGCAGTCTTGAGAGTGTACTGTCCACTTCGGGTCCCTTACGAAGTGGGGTGGGTGGGTAAATCACCATTAATGTCTGTAGAGCTCTGTCTCTGGGGGATGCAGCTATAATTCAGTATTTGTTCAGCTCTGAGCTTCAACTTGTCTCTTTGTTTGTAGGGATAGGCTAAGCTGAACCTGACTCTGTCCCTGCCATACCTGGCCTCAGCCTGATTTCTTAATGCTTTGAGGCTTCCCTACCTGTGGCACCATGGTCCACTGCTTCCCTTGGTCCTCGCGCTCCAGCCTGGCTGATGGTGGCCCAAAAGCCACATATAAGCTGATCTTCATCAAGGTGCATGTGAGCTACCTCTTAGCTTCTAGACTGGAGTCTGCTCAGGATGAGATAGATCTAGAATGTGACACTGAGTAGGGATCAGGCCAAATGGCTTAAGTTCTCCAGGTTTTTGATGCTATGATATGCAGTGGTCTGCCAGAGCTCAATTTTCTGAAGATCTGAAGGCTTTATGCCTAGGCACAGTCCTAACAACCAGCAGGTAGATGACAGTGGTGTGCTCAGGTCACCTTTCAAAGGTGAGATGCAATCTTTGGTGGATGAACGCTAGCTCTGAGGTCTTGGCATCCAGGAGCAACTGAGAATCACACCTAACTATGGACCAAACAGACCATACCTGGCTGTTTCCCCAGGGGAAGAAAAATTGTGCTTGCAAATTCTGGAATTCTTCCACTGACATAAAATCCAGTAGAGATGGGATCAGCTTCAGCTACCTGTTTTCCAGCCTAAATTGATGAGCTCTTGGTGGTAGTGCCATAATATCACCTATAGAATATGCATCATCACTAAAAACTAGACCCCTTTAGGTTACAGACCTAGTTTCAAGGAGGACATGTGTTTGAGAAGTGAAGTTGGTATGGTTATGCTGCCCTGCTTGTATCCCAAACTGCTTTAAGGCTAAGTCACCTGGTCACACCTACTGGGGAAAAAAGAACAGTGAGACATTTAGATCTTAAAATAAAAAAAAAAAAAACATTTCAGAGGCCCACTTTAGAGTAACAATGTTTAGCATATTCCTGAGTAGGAAAAAGGTACAGGTTTGTATCTCCAGTATAGTAATTTGAGAGGCTTTTCCTCCCAGCTCTTCATATATTCCTTCTGCTGGGCTCTTGTAGTTTCTTCTGCATCTTTCCTGCCCTTGCCTTTCCCCTCTCTCTCTGATCTCCTAGACCAATGAAACCCTTGCAGAAAAAATGTAGTGGAAACCAAGGACTTCTGCCAAATATGTTAGTGTCGAGCAGTCAACATATTCTGATTGGACCTGCTTTGGTGACAAGTTCTAGACAAGCTCTGAGCAAGGCTTCACATTTCAGCTTCACAGTTTATTGGTACTGCAGTGATAACTATGCTCCTAAATGGAAATAACTCTGTGAAGGCTCCTCAGATTGTTTCCATTCAGACTGATGCTTCCAGATGCCTCCAAAAGCCAAGTTCCACAGTCATAAAAAAAGCTTTATAGTCTTGGCTTTAATTAACTCCCTACAGCAAGAGCCACTTTGGTTGTAACGGGTGAATGTCTTTCAGATATGCTATCTATCAGCTTCCTGAATGTAACCAGAGTCAGTTTGATCCAATTAAGCAGTAAGCAGTACAGGATAGTACTATACAGCCTCCATGCAGCAGCACTCAGGACAAGGAGATGCAGTACTGAAAAACTGCGACCTTTCCATCTAGGATGAAATATCATCCTCCCTTCAGTTTCTGTGATGAAGGTGCAAGTCCTTGATGCCTCAAAAAGAGCTTCAGTGCCTACCAAAGGTTGAGTCTATAACTCTGTTGCATGTCATGTAGGCAAGCCTGACATCTCTTCCAACCTGCAATGGGGTTTATGGTGCCAAGACATTGTAATGGATTTGTCCTTTCTGCCTCTGGAGGGCAGGCTGGCGCTTTTCTGACAAGAGCATGATTTCTGCCCTTTTTGACTCTTGAAAACTTATTTGGGGGGCAGCTTGGGAGCTGGGGAGGACTTTCTCCTTGCAGCCAAGACTGCAGTGGGCACAAGAGAGATGTTGGAAAGGTCTTATTGGCACATGGATGCTCCCCGTTGTGGTTTTGTGATGCTCTGCTAATTGTGCTCATGAAGGGACCAGTGAAACAGCTATTTGCCCTGTTTTCTGTGTGCTCTCATCTGCAGAGACATGGATGAGGAGCGGAGGAAGCGATGGTCTGTGTAATGGTCTGTGTAATGGTCTGTGTATTGGGTTAATCATCTAGATTAAATCCCATGGTCTTTAATTTTGTTGCTCAGGAGCAATTTTCTGGTTTCAGTCTGGATCCTGCTTCTTCCCAGAGCCCGCTCCCTGCCATCTCAGGCCAAATTTATAGGGCCAGATTGCATTCCCTTATGCCAGAATTCCAGAGAATACTTCCCTGGGGATTTCAACATGAGTTGATTTCATGCTGAACTTGTCCTAAACCATCACACCACTGGGGGTTGTTCCCTTTCTCCAAACCAAAACTGTTTCCTTCTCCATTGATGTCCTGGAGATTAATGTCCTGGATTAAATGCATAGCCACTTTAATGAGAAATAAAGTCTAAATCAGTTCCTTTTGAGCAAGGTGTTCACAGGCTCAGTTAAAGACTGGGTACAAAAATGATGCTTCAGGGTTATTTGGACTTTTTAACTGTGATTGAATATTAACAGAAATTTATGAAAATGGTCAGTGCACCTGGTAAGACTTTTGTCTGGGCCATAGTATAACTTCAGTGAATCCCTGTTACATGGCATGGTTCCAGGGGGACTAAGAGCAAGCTTGCTCTGCACGGGCCCAGCTGTGCAACCCCTCCTGACATGACCAGGAGGGAGTTCATCTGCTCATAGCAGTAATTTCACCTTAATTACAGAAACTGTGCTCTGAGATGGAAGACTGCCTGGATGTTTCTTGGGGACTCTGGGAACTATTAGGCCAACAGCAGGGAGTGTCTTGGCCAACACACAAGATGGGAGATGCCCTAAAATGCATGTGAGGTGTGGGCAATGCCAAATTCACCTGCCAGTGCTCCATGCTGGTGGATGGCATGGCTGTTGATGTTTGCTGGTGAGACAGTGCTGGCTCAGGTCAGACAGACCAGGTCTCTGTACCTGGCCAGGTACAGAGAACAGGTGGGAAGTGCTTCTGCTGGGGATGATTTTAGATGCTCTGGTGAAGTTCAGCTCTGTTTTCCATCATTGCTAAGAAGCCAAGGCTACACAGGGCTATTTATGGGCCAACTTCTTCCCTCTGCAAGAGGAGGAGGGTCAGAGTCAAGCTTTGCTGAAACATCCCTCCTTGGCTCTCCAGGCAGCCCTTGCTTTAAGGACCAACAAAGGCCAGGAGTTGCCCTGCTGAGTCAGCAGATGCATCCCAGTGTAGGATCATGCACATGTCCTTCATGGTTCCCTGCTCCTGCTCAACAAAACCCCAAAAGGTGACCCTCAGGTGCCTTGGAAGGAGGTGGTGCTGTGACTGGAGTGTTGGGGGCTTGAAGATCTCCACAAGCCTTGATGCAAGGCTCTGCTGTGGGCAGAAGGAAAAATCCCCTTAGGATTTAAATAAAGCACAGCTATCCTGCCTTCCTCCTGGCAGTTACCAGGCCTGTGGCAGCTGTGCTGAAGGCAAGCCCAAGCCTCATGAGCCAACCCACCCATGCAGTTGTCAACCATGTTCGATTTGCCCAAGCCCAGAAGGTAGATTTGCCCTCTGCTCATAACTGGCCTCTCCATGAGGTATATTGGCCCTTCACATACATGCCTCAGAGAGCGGCTGAGTTTCACACTCTATAACCCAGGGAATATCATTCACCACCCTTACAGGGAGCAATAACACGAGGTTGTGCTTACAGCAGTATTTTGTTGGGTGTAGTGTGTGGGGACAGCACTGGTGCTGTGCGGTGGCACCCAGCATCACTTCGAATGGTGGTGTCATCCCTGAGCACCTGTGGTCATCAAACCTGTCCAAACAAAATTTGCTGCAGCTATTAAAAGAAAGGAAGTCTTGCACTACCTTAGCTAATGTTGTGCAACTTCCCCTCCCCTTACAAAGACAAAATCAGCTGCCACAGACCTTGCTTCTCTTCTCAGTTTTGGCTCAGAGGAGCTAACTCTATCCTACAGCATTCTGTTGGGCCACATGCAAGCCCGTCCATACCCACCGCAGACAGGCCATCCTTCCCTGGAGCCACCTGTTTAATGCTGAATTAATTTACATTTCTTCTATGCACTTGTGTTTTCTTTAGCAGACAAGCTATGAATTATTGCCTGATGTGCTTTTCTGTTCAGGTGGTTACAAGGGCCTAGTTAAACAGAAAAGAATATGCAAAATGAAAGGTGACTTTCCACTTGAGCAATACTGAAGATCAGAAACACCAGACAGAAAGAAAAGAGCTTATACATCAGTGCTTGAAAAGCTTTTTGCCCTGAGTTCGGTGTTTATATAAAATTATCATCAAGCCATAAATTTAACTGAAAAGTGACAATCTGAATGACAGACTTCCCAGCAGTCAGCATATGAAATAGATACCATTCAGGTGAGTACCAGCTGTGCATTAGGAGGTGGGTTTTATCCAGAACAGCAGGCTGATTGATGAGGATGTACCAACATCAGGAGTGTTGTCTGCTTGAGTGATGAGGAGCCTGGAAGTGGTGGTTTGTGTTTGATGGATGCCAGAGATCAGATCCTGAGCGAGCAGAGTGAGCCAGGTGGGACCTGCAAGGAGAGACTCAGTGCTGCTGGAGATACACTGGAAAAAGAGCGGAAATCCAGTGGGCACAGCCGAGGGGTTGGATTAGGGTTGGGGCTGGGGGTTAGACTGGAAGGTGACCCAGGAGCCACCTTGCTGATTAGCTCCTTGGGAGTGTTTCCTGTTGCCTTCAATATGTCAGGTGTGGAGTACACCCCGAGAGGACCACTTAGGGTGGGTGCAGTCAAGGTTTACTCTGAATAGCTTGATCAGAGATTAAAAGCAGATGTGCAGCAGATCAGAGGGTTATTTTGGCACTGGATGGAGTGTTGCTTGCTGCAGCAGCTGTGGCCACCAGCACCTGGGAGATGCTGTGATGGTACTGGGGGAGTGAAAGCAAACCAGCACTGCAGTGGTGTTTGGCAGGAAAAGCCAGCATTGAACATGGGTCTCATTTCCCACCAAATTGCTGCTTTCCACCAGATAAAACCAGATTAACACCCCTGTAACACCTGAGCTGCTGTGCTGCCATCCTTCCAGGCTGGCTGAGCCTGCAGCAACTGGGTCTGCCCCTTCCTGGGTGCACACACCATGTCACCTCTTTCTCCTCTGTACCTTCTTCATTCTCCTCCACCCACAGCTCTGGGGATGTGCGATGAGCTTGTGAGCCAGAGACCTGCTCTCTCTCTCTCTTTTTTTTTTTTTTTCTCCCCCTTTTATTTTTCTCTTTCAGCTGTATCAGCCGGTCTAATAAAAGATATTGCCTCTCCCTATAAACCTTGCCTCTAGAGACTTAACCACACTGAGGTTGCTATAACAACAACCGAGCTCTTTGCCAGCAAGAAACAGAGGAAAAAGGTACTGAGAAGACCAAGAGAGAGCTCAGCAGAGAGACCCCCTCCATCTCATTATCCCTGCAAGGGGTAGGATGTGGCACCGCCCAGGACAAGGCAGAGAAACACGAAAAAGGAGCATCTCTAGGGAAAGGAGACATTTGAGTCCTGACTCTGTTCAGGAGGTGCTGCAGGACCCTCCCCATCACGCATGCAGGGCAGATTTCCTGGGTGAACATTTGCCTTGTTCAGGTTGAAAACCATGCATTGCTTCTGCACAGAAAGGCACTGGGTTTAGCATCACTTATGCCCGGTTACCAGGCTGCTCCCAGGACTTGTTCATGGGGCAAAATTCCCATCCTGGCCAGGAAGAAGATAGGCAAAATATCTGATTAAGTGTTGGAGCAAAACCAGGCATTTTCAGAAGGTAAATGGATGCTGTGGCCCTCTCCATCTGCTACTGGCCAGGAAAGGATTCCCCTGCCCCTGAGCACAGCCCATTTAAGCAGCAGGAGAGGGGCTGCTGTGGTTTCTTGGGCTGAAAAGAGCCAGGGAGGGCTCAGGCGAGAGAGAGGAGGTAGAAACTGCCAGCAAGAGCATGCAAACACATGTAGGGGATGCTTGCCCTAGGAAATAGTAACTTAAAAGCATGGAAAAAATGGTAGGAGAGCTTATCCAGAGTAGCTATAGATACCTACAGACGGGAACACTCTTCTCCATCCTTTTCTGTTCTTTTTAGCTGATTGCAAACGCCACAGTGAAGCTCTTCTAACTCCATCAGCTAGCGGTTTATTTGAACCAAATCTTCATTTTTCCCTCCCAAGTTATGGATTAGGGGTTCTGAATTGTTAAACAGCTGAGGCTTGCCAAGAATAGAGGGTTTGTTAAGCAGTCTGAGAGCTGGGCATTAAAGAAAGTTAAATTATTATTCTCGGATCCACCGCAGAGCTGAATATTTATGACTCAATCTAGTTTTCCAGAGTCTCATCATTTCTTATGTCAACTGTATTTTATAGAAATGTCCACAGGGAAGGAATTGACTTTTGTCCTGGGCCCAAACTAAACAAGCTCAAGCAGTGATTATTTGGGTTTTGAAACAGTTGGATAATTTAATCTCAACATCTATCGATCTCCTTCTGCACCGGAATCCTATGGCTAAACATCTGCAAGGCAATTAATAGCCTAGAGTACAAATTCATTACAGATTTATCAATAGGTACTGAGTTTTAGACTGAGAAAAAATTGGTTTTTAATCTGCTTACTTTGGGGTAAAACAAATAAATGCAATTTCACGCAGCTGAAGGTACATCCAAGGCCATAAAAAAACTGCTCCCCATTGCTAGCACGATTTAAAAGACCCATTTCAATCTACATGGTTCCTGGTTTGGGGCAGGTGAGGGTAAATCTTCCAGAAAAATAACCAGCATTTCCCTCAAAAAGCTGATTTTTAAATAAAAAAAAATGTTACTTAGTTAAAATTTGAAAAAAACAGTAGCAATGTCCAACACTGCTAAACCAACCCTGGCCCCTTCCCTGGCCAGCAGCTGGGGCTGAGTTTTGCAGATCCTCCCCTGGCTGCACTTTCTCCTGGAGGCAGCTGCCTTGGGTGGTTAGCGAAGTGATTCCCATAACAGATAATTAATTGGTGCAATCTGTTAATGAGGCTTACAATGTACTTTGTGGGCCATCTGGAGAAAAGATGATTTGCGAGGATGGCTGCAACTTGTCCCTGCCTTTTATCCTCAGTAATGATTAAATATGGGATAATTACGGGAAGGGGGGGGGACACACAAGCCAGTTACAAAGAGCCGGAGCTCACAGTGATGGATCTATCATCAATGAGTAGGAACTGCAGCTAATAGGAAAATCTATGATTTTCTGAGGAGGATGGAGAGAGTCCATCAGTGCTGACCAGTGTGGCAGACCAGACCCTGCAGTGGGCTTGGCTGGGGGGACGGGCAAAGCCCAGGGAGCAGGAGGGATGATGAGATGCAGGGTGGCCACAGGACCAGCCAGCCTGGCTTCAGGCACAGAAGATGCTTGGCCCTCCCCAGCAGCTTCTCAGGATCCCCCTGCTAAAATCTGGTCCATACTTCACCATTGTGGCTGGAAATCTAAAAGGCAGAGAGTTGCCAGTTGTTCTGAGCATTTTAGTTCATCACATCTTAATACAATAATCAGTGGCATCTGGGAGATTATTTTAGTGTAGAAAAGAAATATTCCAGCATGAGGGGATAAAAAAAAGACAAGAGAGAGTAGCAGGCAAACCCAGAGAAATGCAGTTTCTTTGGCCCTCACCATTGTCTCAGCCCCCAAATAATGTGATATTCATCTCATCCCCATTCGTTAGAGCTCATTTCCCTTGCAAGGATATAAAAAGTGCTCAGCTCTAATTTATGCAGCGGGGGGATATGTAAGTGTATGCAAGGGAATCAGCTCAGTCAGTCATGTACAATGTAAACCCTCTGTGAAAACACCTCAGATCCACTTTGCAAAATTACTCCAATAAATGACAAAACAATATGCATGCACTCTTAAGGAAATAAGAGATTAAACAAAGACCTAGAGCTTATAATCATTGCTGCTCTGGGGTAGGAATAATTTACAGTAATTGATGCCTGCTTGATGTGTATTTTAGCAGTTTTTGCAAGCTTTTCCCAATTCCCTTTCCTAGCCAATACTTCAAATTTGTTTGCACCCAGAAAATTAGAAAAAACACACTCTTCTACTTACCACTGCATAAATCTACATCCATAGGCCATTAGAGAACAAATGGCTGCAGAATGATGGCCCGCTAAATTAACAACTATTTATTGCCTCTACAGCCAGCAAGGCTGCTTCCAAAAACCTCTGAGCTGATCAACCTAGTATACACTAGTAAACACTCCTGTTTAGGACTTACATTTAAAAGCTTTTTAATTTTTTTTTTACTGTCAGAATACTCATCTGCAGAGAGAGACTCAGTAGCCTATGATCAGACTGTGTCTGGGAACTGGTATTTGTTAGCAGTAAGCACAGGACTGACTTGACCCACAGCCCTGAAGCCTTTGGATCAGTGAGATTTCTGCTTCTGGGCGCTCAGCCCCTTCAAGAACATCAGCTGTATGTTAAACCAGACCCTACAAGGACTGAAGCAAATACAAGTGTTTATGTACCCCTCAAGCTCTGCCTTTGCCACCTCTCACTCACCAGGTGCTCCCAGTCCGGCTGCACGGCTCCACCACAGTTTTGTCCAGCACATGAATGATGAGCTGCAAATACAAGTTGCCTTACACTGCAGCTCTAATGCCTATTTTTATCCCCCTAATTCTCACCAGACTTCCTATTAAAGCAGTAGGGATGCTTAATATGGGGCTTGATAATTCTTTGAGGGGCTGAGCTATTTGAAATGAGCACCCCTCCCTGTGAAAGCAGCGCTTTGAGCTCATCGCTGCCTCTTCCCACTGAGCTGAGAATGAATTGTGTTTTATTTATAGGCAAGACACAAAGCTGAAGACCCAGGATGAGAGCTTCCAGCTCCAGAGACAGAAATAATATCTGTGATTGACCTAAATGTCCAAGGCAACCACTGACAGCCCAAACACAGCACAGGAGTGGAGCCTTTGACAAATAAATGGAAAGAAATTTATACTCAAGGCTGCAAGACCTTGGGAAATAAATACTCTCAGCCTTTCAGCAGAAATTGCTGAAGGTAGATGACCAGATTGCATCCCACTGTTATGCCAACATCCCCAAGCACAGCAGAGAGCCTCCAGACCAAAGCCTGTGACTTGACTACTTGCAAACACCAGAAGGGATCCCGAACTGTCATTTTCGCTCTTAGATTTTGCATGGGCCAATGTGTGCTCAGAAATATCCTGGGACACAGCAGTGGAAGGCTGTGACCCTGGAGGGTGGCCCCGATAGCTGGTCACAGCACAACAGGGAGCTGTCATCAGCCAGGTGCCATCAGCTCAGCAAACAGCCTCTGGTGAGTGATGGGTAATGCCCAGGAACCAGGCATAATGCCTCAAAATTCTCATGCATCAGGGTGCTAGCCAAATGCTGCTGGAGGAAACTTTCTGGAGGCAATATAGCAATGCAGATCTGGGGACATCTTCTAAACTCATAGACCAACCCCGGAGCTCATTTATTTCCCATATTCCATCCCCATCCCTCAAATCCTTCCCCACCCCTGACAAAAGCAGCATCCTCTGCTGAAACCCCCAAGCCAGGGTGCTATAAAAGCAGAGCAGCTGGAGAGCTTTGCTGCAGCTGTGAAATGTGATGACTGAAGTCATGGAAAAGACCCTGGGGCTGAATAGAGACCGTCAAAGAGAGATACACCCTTGGCTGATGGAGCAGCCTGGGCACAGAGGGCTGTAGGAAGCATGTATCCTCCACAGAGTGCAAGGAAATGTGGCAGCATTCATTTTCTGCACTACCAGATGAAGCTGGTAGGTGTCACTAGCAATAAATACAATTTGAAAAAAAGAAGGGCAGGCATGTTCAGTTCAGATCTCTATATCAAACCTTCACTGCTGGGTTGGGGTGTGCATTTCTGGCACAGCCCAAAACTGAGAGGGAATATAGATATTGCACAAAGCAGGTTAGGCTCATGATTTAGAGGTGGCCAGAGTGCTGTTTTGTCTTTTGTTGCCTAGTGAAGTTATTGTCCACAAATGGGATTTGCTTGATGTTGAGAGTGCCATTAAAGGAAAGGACGTTGGCAATGTGTTCTGAGCACCAGCATTAGCCCAGGGTAAGCAGATGCAACAGATGTCATGCAAATTTACCAGCAAATTGTGAGTGACTGCTGACAGTGACTGAGACAGGCACATTCCTAATCCAGCCCAACCTGAGCTCAGATGAGTTGGCCCATGGCCTGGCACTACTTTCAGCAGGTCTTAGTCCACTCCACTGACAGGAGGATGGCACTGCCTCCACTGCCGTAGCTGGTCACCTCTTTCTATTGATACTAACAACCGGATCTTTTTCTCCTCCAAAATGATTAGTTTCCTGATGGAGCAGTTCCCTACTACTGCCAGTGATGGGGAGGGGCAGGAACATGACACTGACCATGGGAGATCTTCCCACCTCAGTGCAGGCTTCACCCCAGGAAGGAGCATCCTCTTCCTCAGCACCCTGCTACACACCGATGGGATAATGCAGCACACAGCTGTGCAGAGAGTTGCTGGACAGTGGGTGCATGGCTGGCTTTGCTGCTGAGCCTCCTTGCCTTGGACATTCAGCAAGGAAAATCCCAGTCCTGGGCACCACATAATCTGTCTGGTCTTTCTCATTTTTTTTTCCTCACAGCATCTCACAAGCTTGGACTCCTGGAGCCTGTGCTCTGAGCTGTGGTTATTGCACACAATTTCCCCTTCAACTGCTCTGACAAGTAATAGAATTATCCTCCTTCCCCAGCTCATCGGCCAGGAGCTCTCCGGCTTTAATTCAGTGATAAATCTTTGCTCCATGGAGGGAGAAGGGCAAGAAGGGG
>NW_020799109.1:9952967-9967210 GCF_003259725.1 Athene cunicularia
TCTCTTTTTTTTTTTTTTTTTTCTTTTTTCTTTTAAAATGTGCTGGTTTAGGTTGGGATAGATTTAATTTTCTTCATAGCAATTTGTATGGGGCTATGTTTTGGATTTGTGACCAAACCATGGTGATGATAACATAAGCATGTTGTAGCTATCACTGAGCAGTGCTTACACACTGTCAAGGCTTTCCCGCTCTTTATTCTGCCCCACCAGCCAGGGGGCTGGGGTTGCACAAGAAGCTGGGAGGGATCACAGTGGGGACAGCTTCCCCCAACTGACCAAAGGGATATCCCAGACCACATGATGTTGTGGGCAGCAATAAAAGCTGGGGGAAGAAGGAGGAAGGGAGGGATGTTTGGAGTTATGGCAGTTGTCTTCCCAACTCACTGTTACGCATGATGGAGCCCTGCTTTCCTGGGGATGGCTAAACACCTGCCTGCCGCTGGGAAGTGGTGAATGAATTACTTGGTTTGCTTTGCTTGCACGCAGCTTTTGATATTAAACTGTCTTTATCTCAGCCCATAAGTTTTCTCACTTTCATCTTTTTGATTCTCTTCCCCCATCCCACCGGGGGGTGGGAGTGAGCGAGTGGCTGCATGGGGCTGAGCTGCCCGCTGGGGTTAACCCACGATATTAACTCACCTGCTTTGGCAAAACCAACCTCCATCCACGCTAGTTTCAGTGTTCCTGAGCACACGTTTGAGCTTCTCCCATCCCTACCCACACATGAACCCCCCCACCCAGAATTTCAGACGAAGAACGCCTGGCAGCTCATCTCCAAGCCCAAACGTTATTTCAGAGCAGTCCCTGGAAGACGCGGTAGATGGCACTCCAGATACGGCAGTTTGGGCCTAAAACTCCGCTCTTGAAGTTAGACTAAAATAAAAAACCTGGAAAAGTTCAGGAGAGCTTTAAGCCTCTTAATTTAAATACAGATGCTGAACGTCTGGAAGAAATTCCTGACACTTGAAGCTGCTTTTCCCACCTTGTTCAATAAGAAAGGTCCCATCCCCGAGTTATCAGCACAGTGTGAGTGTGGGATCCCTGAAGTAGCAGGTAACCAGAGAGATTGGGGGAAGTCAGGTGGAGAAAAGGGCATGGCCGATTTTATTATCGTTAATAATAATGAATCCTTCTCTCAAAAAACTTCTCACCCGAGAAAGGACCTGGTATAAAGCTCAGTGGAGAAATGGCATTGGATGCGGGTGCTTTTCTGGTGGTTTCAGCTGTGGCTTGGATTCAGGGAGGTGCCACATCCCTGACCCATTTTCTTTATAGCTGTGTGCAGGAGTCTTCTGGACATCTCAGCATTATGTGGCCACTGAGGCTGTTTCTCTGTCCCAGTGTCACCACCATGCAAATGCAATAGGAGGCACTGCTAGTGATAGAGGTCTGGCAAAAAAATAAGCAAATTATTCTTAAATCCTGCTGAACAGCTGAGTGGATCATATAGGTGTATGGAGCCATCTCAGGTGGAGAAACAGCAAGATCTGGATTCACCAGAGTCAGGGCGTAGCTATTGACTCCAGCAAGAACCTGTTCCCATTTCAGAGTGCCTCTCTAGAAATCCTACCTTTTACTTAGTTTCCACTTTTTTCCCATGAAGTGGAGTGATCTTCATGTCTTTCCTACAATGTAGGTCAAAAGAGTCTATCCTGCATTTCTGGGGGATAAGAGGTAAACCTGCATATAGATACTCTTTAAAAGTGACACCTCAGGATTTATTTTTCTAAGCAAATTATCTCTTTTTAAATAAAAAGGTAACATGTAAATTCTTGGGTTTGTCTGTTATTAAACTCTTCGATCTCAGGAGGAAAAAGGAAAAATGACTACTATCCTGATAGCAAATTAGCTTCTTTCTCCACATTTATTTAGATTTTTTTCTTGCTTGATGTAACTGTAAAATGATAAATACATCAGGAAAAAGACATAAAATCATCTGCTACTGAACTAAATTCCTGTGAAGGTGAATTTGTCCCAGGTAAAGTCCTCCAGGAAACAGGACAGAAAAAGTCTCTTTGACTCTCAAGGCTCCTCCCTTGTTCCTCACTCAGGCTATATTTTGGGGAACAGTTTCAGAAATGTTTGATCTGGTCTGAGATAGCTTGAGGTTAGAGGCACCCAAATCCCTCTGCAGGGCCATGGGAGAAAAGCCATGAGAATGGTTTCTTTGTGGATAAAGAACATTCTTCTTTAGGTAGCTCTCCTTGTGCTCCAGCAGAAGAAAGATGCTGGAAATCACAGGACTGTATGGCACCTGGGGGTTAGCTGTAGGTAGAACTGGTCGTGACTTTCATTGTATATAATATACAGACATTGGCAAAATTATTAAACTTTTTTAGACAAATGTCCTTCAACACACCTTGAACCCCATGTTTCTTACCACCATTGACCAGAGACCACCCTGGAGACTTTCTTTTGGCTTCACATAGCTCAGGATTGGGCATGGAAACAGTGCACAGTCCCCACCACACGCATGCACGTGTGTGCATGCTTTCAATGTTTCAACCAGCTGAGACCTTCATGCACAAAGTTTTCATGGAGAAGTTGTTCAGGAAATCATACATTCCTGTCTTTTTGTGGGATACAGCAAGGAAAAAAAAAATTAAAAATCCATGTTTCTGCATATCCATCCAAAACTGCTAGGTTATAAGGAGAACATACCAGCAACCTTGCTGCAAAAGTTATGTACAACCTTCAGGTCTGTGCATGCCTTAGCATGTCTAAGGGAGGCTGGATTATAAATGTCTGCTCTTCACAACACCTCTCCGTGCATGTCAGTGGCAAAGGCAATAACAGGACATTTTATATTCTGCAGGTGACGTCCTACTTCAGTGACCCAGGTGCAAGAAACCTGATATTAAGTAAGCTGGGGAACTTGTGTTTCTCTCTTAATGGGATTCTGGCTGTCATTAATCCTTTACTGAGATGTGTGTTACCAGAAGAAGGCATGTGTAATCAGCAAGACTGATGTGCTGGTTTTTGGATGAACTATGTTCAGTTGCCATGGTGTGGAAGGCCCTGCTGGGCTAATTCGTGCTGCAAAGCCAGAGTGAGGAGCCATTCCCAGCCAGAGGGGTTGCACCGGGAAGGCAGCGTGTGCCCGTATCCTTTGGCTGGGGGACCCAAGCATGGGCAGGTAAGGTGGCTGGCCAAGGATGGTGTGTTGCAACTGGACTCAGAGCTCTTCAGCGGCACTACATGGAGAGGTCCCACTGTGTGATTCATTTCTGATTTATAGCTTTTAGAAAATGAAGATCCCCAGAAATAAGAAGTGAATATTATTGGGTATTTTTCCCTTACTGGGCAAAAACCACAGTGAAATTCCTTCTGTGCTGCAGGCCAGCAGCAGTCAGGACAAGGAAAGACAGGCAATGTGTAGAGAGAAAAATGAGACTCTGGCTCATTGCTGACCCCCCAGGAGTCCCCTGAGCCTAGCAAAGTGGGGTGCAGGATTCAGCACTCACACATGACCTGCCACAAAATCACCAGGACCTTTCATGTATCTGTACAGCACTTTGTGCCTTTGTCCCCCTCCTGCAGCACAGGGGAATGTGATCCAGCCTCATCTTTGAAGAGCAGTTCAGCTCTTCAAGCTGGATTGAAGGATACTGGTGGGAATCCAGAAGGACAAGGGGTGTCCTGCCTCTCCCAGCAGTCATTCAGGTGGTCCCCTCCAGGTTGCATCCGTGGAGGATCCCAAATCCCACATTCAGCCATGGTAGTGAGCCTGCTGCCCTGGACAAGTCAGAGGGGAGGCATGTAGCTTTTACTCTTCCTTCCTATTTTCTCTCCGAGTCTTGATTTACTGCTAGAATGCTGCGGTTATTTTGGAGGAAAAGGGCTGTTTTGTTGAAAGCAAAACTGTCCACAGGGATACAAGCTCTCCAGAACCACTCCCGCTGGAGAAGACGGTTCCCACCTGAGTGGGAGAAGTGGGATAATGGGCTGGGTGCATCAGATGCTCTGTCAGGTGGTAACAAGAGCTGAAAATGGCCCTGTCACGAGGGCCCTGAGCACAGGACCATTGGGTGCTGCTCAGTGGGTGTCCCTGCTTTTTTCCCCATATAAAATTTTCAGACTCTTGGGGAATGCAGGAATCTCAAAGCTCAGAAAGATTTGCATGAGCAGAAATCTGTTTCACATCCCTTTTATATACATGAGGCTTCTCACAGGGGTTGTTTAAGACCTCCCAAAACCTTCTGTACAGCAGAGTAGCTGCTGAAAAAGCACTGATATCCAGGAGGGTGACATCTGCACTGAGATGTGCTTACCTCTTCGTTGTGTACAAGAGCAGAGAATAACTGAATCAAACCCACAGCAACATTCTCAGTCCCATGTACATTGTGATCAAGGGGAATTCAGGGGCTTGCTGCACCTCAAAAAAACCAATAAACCTACATATCACTCATAATGGTCCTGAGTATGAACACAATAATTTGCTGACATTCTCCTCCAGCACTCTTGTGTTTTAGCCAGAGCATTAACAAATATTTAACAAGTCTGAAAAAACAAACCAGAAAAAATTAATAGGATTAAAAAAACATCTTTACTTAAAGAGCAGCTTACAGTCAATTAAAGACTTCATAAACACGAGAACATAAACAACATAAAAAAAATTCCTGCATATTATAAAATGATTTGGTGCAGAGTGGCTTGCGTGAAGAGATTAGATATGCTTTGCAGCATAAAACATTATTTTGTAAAGGCATTAGGTTTCAGCAAACACACCACGCTAATTGTATTAGAGGAAGTTCAGGTGAAGCATAATTCCTGGATTAGAAAATTGAAGACACAGGTTAAACAATATGTGTTGGTCAGACTGCTTGAAATCTGTTGACAGATGTTAAATGGGATTTTTTTTTTTACGTTAATTTACCGATTTTTTTGCTAGACTAAGATTTGTTTTTTTAAGGGTACTAAAATTTTAAGCAACTTTAAGCGAATATAATGGAATATATTACATATATGAAAGTAGGAAAGATATTTTGTAGTTATTTCAGCTATTTAAACAAACCTAGTAATTATAGAGCTGAAAACAGTCTCTAACATTGCTGTTATTCTAAAAATATTTTCCCACTGGCAAACCCTTTTAATTCACTAAATTATTTCTCAGATCTGAAAATAATTAACACATTCTACAGTGTACATATGCAGAATACAAACACTATAACCATTCAGAACATATTTTTGGCCAACAATGGATATGATCCACAGCTAAATGCTGGAGCAATACATCGTTTGTGTCGGTGAATTT
The DNA here is from genome assembly GCF_003259725.1 of Athene cunicularia. Classification (NCBI taxonomy): domain Eukaryota; kingdom Metazoa; phylum Chordata; class Aves; order Strigiformes; family Strigidae; genus Athene; species Athene cunicularia. The sequence continues at coordinate 9,958,222 of NW_020799109.1, forward strand.
TTCAAGCAGTCGTGTGCGGCGTTTCACACACGTGTGCAGAGCAGGTGTTTGCATGTGCTGGCACTTAATGCTTTTAGAAGAGCCAGCATTAACAACCTATAACTTTTTAAAAGAAAGTCCCCACCGCATCTGCCTTCCTATAGCCAAACTTTACCTCAAACCTTCTCAGATAGAGAAAGAAAAAAAATCATAAAAATCTACAGCCAGGGTGAAATAATCTGGTTTTATGAACTTAGAAACACTGAATGTAGGAGCTATGGGAAGCAAAGAAGAAATTAATTTGGGGGGCCCCACCCCTATTTTTTGACAGAGAGCACATGCATAAAGGCAACACCTCCCTGCAAAAAAACCTCAGACTTTGTCTTGTCAAAATGATCCTGATCTGGTTTTGTATGACAGGAACCTACAATAAATTAAAAAAAAAAAAGATCAAACATAAGAAAGAGAAGAAAAATGGCAGTCACCCTGGGAGGAAGCTTCCTAGCGTATGATAAATTGGAAAATGGACATACAGAACATGCCAACATACATTTTTAATGGCCCAATTGCTCAATTAATTCTTTCCCTTTTCCCTTTTTAATGTGAAAATCGTCATAATTCCTCCCAGATTAGTATAGATACAGGCCGACAGTCTCTCCTGCTCAAGGTATTTGCAGGACATAATTCATTCATAAAGCCGTAATGCACTCATCTATCATCTGAAATATTTTTTTTCTTTTTTTTTTTCTTTTCCTTTCCCCCTCTCCCGTTTGTGCTTGGGGCTCTCGCTGAGTCTCTGGGCACTGATGTATTAGCTGGCATATGCAAGCTATGAATTATCAACTGAAAGGAGTCAATTATCCACTCTAAAAATGAGTGTCTGGGCACCAATAGCCTGAGGGGCCTTTTTTGTATTTACGAAATGATTTCATGGCAAGTAGAGGTGTGTGTGGAAGGGGGACTGAGGGGGGGGAGAAGGGAAACGTTTTTTTTTTCCCTTTTTCCTTGTGTCCACCCCTTAACCAGAACAAGACAAGAAAAAAAATAAAATAAAAAGAACATTTTGAACTTTTAATGCAATAATCCATTTTTATATACACTGATTTTTAGAAGTGATTTGAGCTAGCTGGAAAGGAGTCTCATCTGGTGGCCATATTGCCTGGGCTTCTCCTCCTCTATCTGGTCTCAGCTCAGCCTTCAATCAAACCTGGAGCCCTGGCTGACTTCAGCTGCTAATAGACTGGATAGGAAATGGGATATTGGATAGTTTCTTGGTCCCCAGTCACTGGCTGTGTGCCTTGTCATCTCCGCAGACATTGATTTCTCCCTCTCTTTCCCCCACCCCCTGCTCTGCTGAGGGGCTGTGGCCCACCAAGAGGTAACACCGCATCAGCAAACCTTGCGTTGAGTTACGCTTAGGGAAATGAGGTCATTAGATGGAATTACAGCAGGTTTTGATAGCTCAGTAATAGGTTTTAATGATGGAATTTAACATGGGACCCCCACTAGGGACAGGGCTGATATACATCCAGACAGGTCACTTAATAAACCTCCACTCAGCACTTGAGTTGAGGAATTTAGGAGGCTCTGAAAACACAGCCCTCCTTAACCAAGCCAATACATCACTGGCAAGTAGTCTCTTTGGAAGGCTTTTTATTATTATTTTTGAGATGTTTGATTGACTTAAAACATGCTGTTCCTTTAAATATGCACATTTATTTTACCAGATGCATTTTTGAGGAGGATTTCTTTAGGCAGCAGATGTTTTTCTTAGATGTGAACGAGCTGTTGTGCTCTTGGATGCTAAAGAGCTCATCTGATGGTGCGGTAAATTGTTTGGAAGTTTGAAGAGCTTAGCTGGCCTTTAATGTATTTGTTACTGACAGGTAAATTGCAGGTTAAGTGCAAAAGCAGCATTAGCTGAGGAGTCCTGGCTTCCACAAATCTACCTTGGCCTCTAATCTGAATACAAAAGGAAGGAAGGAATTAAATTTGACCCCTCGCATATGCTGTTCACTCAATCCTAGACTTATTTAGTAAGCTCCTTTAAGGTGCTTTCTGTTTGTTCTGGCCTCATTTCAAGCAGGTACAAGAATGCCCACAAAAGAGGACTCTTCACAGGTAGCAGAGTGGATCAAAGCCGGAGCCATTGCTTTGTATGTCCCAACAATACCGAAGGTGCAGGCTTGAGGCTTTCTTGAAGGACAGTTCAATTTGTTCTCCAAAGGCTATAATACCGTGATAGCTGCTGCAGACCTGCACGCTCCCCAAGCACAGGAGTCCCATGAGAGCCGCCAAGCCCCATGCCACATGGTAGTTCATTTGTGTGCTACATCAGTCCTCAAATTAAGCACAGTGGAAGAGTCTATAGCTACAATTCCATGCCCAGGGGGGTGAAATTCAAAGTTTGCCATAGAGAGACTTCTATGCAAAGAGTGTAAATGGTAGGTGGATTGTAGATGTACGGTTCAGTCTTCCCTTGTTTGGTTTTGAACCTTAGCTGCAAATCCTTGTGTTAACTGCAATGTCTTCTATACGTTGAAAAGGAGGGTCTCTAAATAGGAAAGTTGAGAAGAAAGGGTCTAGCAGCCAGAGACAGTCTGCTGGGACATGGAAGGTGGAGGTTTTACAGACTGCTCTACCAGCACATTTGTCTTTTATGGATTGCTCAGCTGAGGGGTATCTTTGAAAAGCAACCAGGTGATCTCCCTATACAGTCTCCATAATTTATAGAAAAGGAGAGAGGTTCTTCCAGAAGGTCCTTCAGAGCCAAAGTAAACATCTATCCATCAATGTCAATGAGAAATGCCTCCTTCATGGTGTTTGATGTCCAGTTTGAACTAATTTCTAGGCTTCCTTGACAACCAAGGAGGCTGATTTGAAGAAAGACTACGATGAGCTGATCCAAGCTTGCCTTCAAGAGTGTCCATGTTTCACTAGGGGTACACTGGTTTGTGGTTAGCTGTCACCACCCAGAACCCTTCAATTACTTGCCTAGTAGTGCTACTATTTCCCAAACTTATTTCAAGACCTAGAGGTATCATTTAGTGTTAATATTACAAAGCAGGTCAGAGACTCAAATATTTCCTGGGAACACCATCCTGGAGAGAGCAGGCCAGGAAGCTGTGATGTCTCCCCTGGCATGCTGGAGGTTGATACAGTGAGGTGGAAATTCCTAACCGATTTCCTAAGAGGAAAGGTTGCAAGGATCTCCTGTGTGGGCAGCCAGTGGGCCCAGGAGCAAGGGACCAGGGCTGTCCTCACTGCTGACATGGGCCCACTTACTGCTCTTCTTCAGCTTTCAGTAAACTCAATCTCAAGAGGATGACAAATGCTTTCATAGATGTTTTGAATTAACCAACTTTGGCTTTGTGTCTCCTGTTACCACCTGCTAGCAAACCCCACCACTGCAGAGACCCTGGTCTTCCCTGTAGTTTAAACATTTTTTTTTTTTCCCCCCGCTTTTCTTGAACAAAAGTGTCATAAGTGATTTGCCAGCTCATATGATATTTGCTCCAAGGGTGAGCTATGTTGGCTGTGGAAAGCTGTCTGTTTAATTTTGAAATCCCTGATGAAGCTAAGAAACAAGGCCTGGAACAAAGAAGAAACTGCCACTTTTTGGCAAGAGTGTGCTGATTTACAAAGGGCATCCTTCAATTATTTAAGGAGCAGTCAGCAGTGCCATAACTTTAAGTATGAATCAAGTGGCATGACTGAAAAATTTGTCACAGTGTGTTAGATCAATGGTAATTACCTCACTGACATGAGTACTGTTATTATTTTACAGGGCTGCAAACAGGATCATGGACGTGAGGAAACACAAACTGCACTGTGATCAATACTCTCTGAAATATGACTCTCCGTGGCCCAAAATGGAGTTTTCAAGCCAGGCAAACCATTATAGACTGATTCTCTCTCTCTGCCTTTAGATGGATACCCTGAAGTAAAACACAGCAGCAATTGGTCAACTTGTTTCTGGCTTTGAACAGGCAAATAGTCACTTATTATTTTTAAGGACAACTGTGTGCAAATAAAAAGTCTGTGCAGCCAAACTCCGGGTGAAGAGAGAGCTGTGGAGGGTGTGTGGGGAAGGAGGGCTCTGACTCATGCTCTGTGTGTTGTTTAAAACCTAAGACTAATCTCTCTGCTGCAGCACATGTTTAGCATCAAAGGTTTTCAGGTTCTCCCTCTGATTTCAAAGGGTTACACGACTCCTGGTCACTTGGCATCATAGGCAGGATCTACAGAATGTGAAAGCTTCCCTGTATTTCCTCTCTGGACAGCAATACATGGCGTGGGGCAACGTGGGGCGTGCCGTGTCCCTTGGCGGTTACAGGAAGTCAGGCTGCTCACTGCAGTGTTTGATGAGATGTCCATGGCCAAGCTGGGCATCAAGTGTGAAGTGGGCAAATAGGCTGGCTGAATAGAAGGCAACAGACACCTGAGGTAGGATCTGAAGCTGTCACCTCTCTTCAGCCCAGGCCACTAAGGGTTGCATTTCCACAGATTGAGGACACCGTGTCTGACATATCTGTAAACACGTACTTTGCACAGCTGTCTGTCACACAAGGTGTGTGCCGGATCATCAGTGTGCAACCCCAGGAACGCGCTTGATCTCTGGTGCTTGTTTGGAAATTCTTGTTAATACAGTGCCCACAGCCTTGACAAGCAAACACCCAGATATACTTTCTGGTAGAAGGAATGGACCTGCCAAACCTATGAATGAGAATCTGCTCAGCTCACATGAAGGAGATGAAGAGTGCTCAACTCGAGACAAAATGGACGTGCATGGGGTAGACCCAGGATGTTTGTCAAGGCAAGTGGACAGACCAGCAAGCACAGCTGCATGATGAAGAGGGGTTAAATGAAGGGAAGGAAGGAGGAACAGATTTGCTTGACATATGAAGAGTGAGTCATTGTCCACAACTGAGGAAAGAGTTTGCTGAAAGGTTGGCTCTGGAGACAAGACAGGGAGTACTGTTTCAGCTATATTGGGCACATGGCAGACCCACAACATCCCAAATGCTGTGACTAGGCACTTCCAGAGAGAGGAGTGAACAACCAAGACCCACCAATGCAAGACCAGAGTTGAAATGGTGACCTGAAAATCAGTGACTTGGAGATAACCACTAAGTCCATATGAAGCGCTATGTCACCCAGTGGAGAACTGGAGGAAGAGAAGGCCAGTGGTGATGGTCACCAGCAGAACAGGGGAATATTGCATCTAACCCAGGGCTTTCAACCACATTCCTCACCTTAAAACATGAGCACATGAGAATCTGATAACAAATAAAGATGTAATACTCCAAGTTTCAATGTTCTGAATAAATCAAAGATCAAACTGATAAAGGATACAAGGGGAGAATTGTTCCCATGTTGCCCAATATCTTCAAGATCCTTTATAAGACAATGAAAAGTAAGAAAATAAAGAGGGCTACTTAGGAATATCTGAATTTCTGGCATTCCTATTCTTCAGCTGCTGTTAGGAAATCTTTGTCTTTTTAGCAGTCTTTGAGTTATTTAGTGTTGTTTTGTCACCTTATTCTGTCTTGTTGAATTACAGAGTGCCTTAAAGAACGAACGAGTGCAGGAAAGTTTCATCTCATTAATGTTTTATCCACTTTTGTGTGTGTGTGTTGAGAAGATGAAACAGTTGAATGGCACATGATGCTAGGACATTATCTGATGAGAAACAAATGTTGAGAGCAGTAGGAAGCACAAAAATGAGCAGTGCCTCTTGTGAGGTGAATAGTTCAGAAGTGGCTATGTATTATTTTGGAAAGGGTCACAAATTAAGGTGTAAATTCATGTATACCTTAAGTTGTGACCTCATAAAAATGATCAATGGTTAATGGTGCAGATAACAGGATTCATAAGGGAAATTTATTGGCCACTTTTGTGAAATAAATATATTTATACCATACCAGTGGGAAATAAAAACACATCAATAAATCATATAATATCTACAACTATACTAATAGCATGAGTAGCTGTTATAACCAACATTTTTAGACCTGCAGACACCCCCTCTGGCATGGTACAAATATAATATGTTAGCAGCAAAATATACTTCAGTAAGAGACAGCCATGTATATCCCACTTGTGAGTTATCTAGGCAGGCACCCCTCATGAATTATGGTCCTCCCTCAAAACGAACCATGGAACAGAAAAATAGATACTCCACAACCATATAATACGGGTCAAATACAAAAGCACAGTGACAGAACAGGCTTGTAGTCGTAGAATCATAGAATATCTCAAGTTGGAAGGGACCCATAAGAATCAAGTCTAACTTGCATCGAGTTCAATAGATGTGCTTATCTGTTCAAAGCAAGGCGATGCCTCCACCCTCACGCTCTAGGCAGGAGCATTTCACTCTGACTTTCCATTGATTTTTATTTTCAGCTGGCTACCAGCTAAGATAAAATTCTTGCATGCTGTCCTACAAAAACATGTTCTAGCTGTGTAGGACTCTGCACTCTGCTGGGATGCCAGAGGGTGGAAGTTCATTTTTCCTAGGAGCCCGCAGGCAATTTCCCCATGTCCCAAGGAGCTGCAAGGTTTGCCTGGCCCTGCCTTTAGCTTTGATGGAGTCTCCCAGAAATGATGCTCCCATTACAGGAGCAAATCTCAGCTTGTCCTGTTGACTGCACCCAGAAGTGCCCAGTGTCCTGTTTGCGTTAAAGACCAACAGAGGCAGGTTGCATCCTGCATAAAACCTGTTCTCTTGTTTCAGGTTGTGAGTTCGATTTCCTTATGGCTGATCTACGGAGCCCTCACGATGTTCCCACCTTGACCTAAAGCTCCTGAACCTCAACTCAACCTTGTTTCATCACAGATTGCTGGTTTGCATCAGGCAGCAGGCACTGAGCTGTTTGGAGGTCTGGTCTGTGGGTACAGATGTCATTCTGCTGCTGGGCTGGGGTGAACACTTGGGTACAGCAATCTCCAACCACCCCAGCCAGGGTCAGCTGAGAGATATGTATGTGCAATACCATGTAGCTCCCTCAGGGCACCTCCTAAGCCAAACTCCATTGAAATCCACGATAAAAAAACCATACTGGCTTCAGCAGACTCTGGAAGAGACCCATTTGGAGAGCTCAGGTCTCCAGTGCCACAATGTTATATCTCTCCCTAGCACCAAATTCACTTGGAATCAGATCAAATCAAACACTTCTTGCAGCTATCTGCATTTTTCAGTGAACATCAGCTTTTGCCATGGTGGTGATAAATTCATGCTGTAATGTGACGTGTGGCGCTATGCTGCATTGGCAGGGTGGAGAGATGTAGAATAAAAAAAAAAAAAAAAAAAAAAATATAGCCTAAATTGTTGGGTTTGTGTGAATTTGGGAGGCCATTATTCAAACACCAGCATGCTTGACTTTATGAAGGAAAAAAAAAAAAAGACTTTTTTCCACTAGCAGAAAATAATAAATTGTCCTTGTGTTTTTTACGTATTTTCAGCTAAGCTGCCTCCTTTAAAAAAAGTAGTTATGAATTTGCTTTCCAAATGTATTTTTCATTGTGTATTTTATCATCTTTAGTCCAATAAAATTTTCTTTAGAAACAACACATTATTGTGTCAGAAGGGGAGGAGGATAAAAATACACCAGGGAGCCTTTTAAAAATGTTTAAGTATTAATTTATTTCATGATGAATTTTCCACTGTCATTTTCTTAATAGCATGCACATGAAATAATCATGTCTTAAAATGCTCTGTAATTGAAGGACATTTTCATTTCCTGATTACTGAGGGAATCCTGCTTTGAACCTTTATGACTTAAGGATGTAAGCACCAGGTTTTCCTTTTTTTTTTTTTTTTTTTTTTTTTTCTGATAGGCTGTGGGAACAATTTCATTCAGTGATAATTTCCACACACGTAGACCTTTCCTTTCAGATGAGAACAAATGCTGGTATGTCCCTCACTGATGCAGTGAGGATACTGTAGGAGATGAAGCTCTTATCAATTGTATTTTGGTTTACAGGGGATTCTGAGGTCACTTATGGGTAGGTTGGTACCAAGAACAGCTTCAGTGGCTGGATTCTGACTGAAGTAGGTAAAGGCTCTGCCTTGTCCTGATGGGACCTCTGTGGTCACCCACCTACTGAGTCCCATGGGAAACCCCCATGGAGTTGTGCCCATCAGGGTCCAGCTCAGGAGGCAGAGCCAAGTCAGGGCCCCTTTTACCAGATGATTTTGTCTCTCTGTTGATCAAGCTCCCATGCCACTGGGGTGAGACAATGGCTGGGCTGACCATTTGGGTGCAGGGGATGTGTTGCAGGGTGCACTAGTGGGGATATACACTGGCTCATGTGTCTCTCCACTAGGCCCTGGCACACCCGTGGAACTGAAGACAGCAGCCACTGTGATGCTCTGAGCTGAAAATGCTGAAATAAATCCCCCTGAACCCTGTTCCACCTCCCTCCCCAGAAGCTAAGGGCCAAACCCAGCTCCCGGGAGCCCCTTTGCACTCACAGCTCACCCAGACTTTGGGGGCTGTGGGGAAAGAGATGACCATCATGATTCCAGAGAGGGGAAACTGAGGCACAAGAATGGGACCAACTTGTCCCCACTCACCCACCAGGCAGCCACAGAACTGGAGGTAGCAGGGCCAATGGGAGGTTTTGCAAGCCCGTATTTGAGGGGTTCTCCCCAGCCAGATCTCCACCCATCTCCAGGCTTGGCTTCCATCCCCACTGAGCTCCCCGCACCCCAAATTTATCTCTCCTCCCTCTCTTCTCACATCAGCAGGAGAGGAGGAAAGACGGGGAGCTGGGGGAGGCAGGGGAAGCACCGCTTGCCAGGAAGAAAAGGAAGATTTATTAGTGTTTATCCAGAAATACCAGCTAGCCTGCTGCTGATCCAACTGAGCCCAGCAGGCTGCAGATTGGGGATTTGCACCGAGCCCGTTCTGCGCCAGGCCATCCATCATGCTTGGGTGAAGGGGGCTGGTGGGGAGCTTGGGGCGGGCACCCCAGGGGGCCGGTGGGGGCTGGGGGTGCACGGAGG
>NW_020799109.1:9967260-9977946 GCF_003259725.1 Athene cunicularia
GGGGAGGAGGGGGTGGGGGTGGGATAAAAAGACACCTCTGATGTGTGTCTCTCTTTTCTACCGGAGTCATTTGCAAAGTCATAAATTTCAATTTCCTCCTCCCCCGTTCTATTATTACCTGGGACTCAAACAAGTTTTACATTCATTTATTCCCAAATAGAAATGCAATTTCCTCAGCAAATGATACCTAGCTAGAGCTCCATTTGTGTTCCACCAAGAAGACTTATTTTCTTCTCCTTTATATTTTTCCCCTTGTTTTTTTCTTTTAACACCTTCATTTACATGTCACCCTTTGGGATGATCCCCCCCGCTCCCATCCTCTCCCTCAAAGGCACATAAAGAAGACAAGTCATTTCACTTTCTTTCCCAACACCTCACCTAAGGTTTTCATTGTTCACGAGCTGGCAGGCTGAAGGAGGGGATTTGGGGTGTAGGATTTTGGTTGTGGATGACAAAAGAAGGTGGAATTTGGGAGAAATAAATAGAACCAAGGTCAGTTGCATTTCTCAAGGATGCTGGTAGAGTATGTTAAATATCGTCTGGGGCGTCATCTCAGGTGGAAGGCAGCATTTACATCAGGACCTAAACTTTTGTACCTGGCCCCAAAACCCAGTAAGAACAATGAAAAAAAGGTAAAAACCAATCACACTGTGGAAATGAGGAAGTCCAGTGTGTTGGAAAAAATTAACAAGAAGTGGGCAGGTGAGTGGTTTTACAAAAGACATATAGTTTCTGGGAACTAGTCCACCCACTGAGTAGGATGTGTTTCACATCATTACTTTTTGATCCAGGCACAGTTGTTAAGTACAGGTCAATAGAAATGCAAAAACAAATTTTAAAAATAATAATGAAAAAAACCATACCATGATTGCAAAGGCAGAAAAGGTCTGATAGATAAGGCTCCTCCTTTTGTTTACTTTGGGCTATATACTCATAGCGAGAATCATGAGCCAGAGCAGAAGTTACACAAGGGCTGGAAGCTGGTGGTTGAAATGTGCGGGGGAATTGGCTGACCCCAGAAGTAAAAGTGGGTGATGAGGGTCCTGCAAGGTAATAGATGGCAGCTGCTGCGTGTGTTTGGTGTCCACAGGTCCTTAGGCAGCTTCTGTGAACTGGGCTGTTAAAGCCAGCTCTTGAAGTAAGAGTTACCTGTTGTAACTTGGGGAAAACAAACCCAGACCGGTAAAGTAGTGTGGGCTTAAAGAAAATATTATCTGTGGGACTAATGGACTAGATATGAATGGTAGAAACCAGAGAGCTGGAGAGTCTGCTGTGGACACTCTAACTGGGTCTCTTGCTGTGAATGTCAAGCTCCTGGGCAGGACCTGATGCTAGAGGGTCTATGCCTGTCTTGCTGGAAGAAGGAAGATTGTTGTCTCCAGAGTGTCATCTCCATGACCCCTTTGGGACTTTGGGAGTTCATGTCTGGAGGGATTGTTCAAGATCTTTTTAGAGTCCAAATCCCAGACTCGAGTTCTTTTTTATTCTCTCCGTTAACAGATCAGTGAGCCCACCAGTCTACCTTGGGCAGCCCACACCAGCTGTGTGGGGTGTCTTAGGGGTTGCAACATCAAGCTCAGGTGGTGCTCCAGACCTCCATGCAACAAGTCTTGATGTGACAGTTGCCTAACCTCACCCTGAGGAAACTGGCTCCCAGGCTTGACTGAGATGCTTGTTACATGACTTTGAAGTTGGAGTCACTCCACTGATGTCAGGATATCATCCTGGAGTTATTCCAGCACAAACAAGGGCCAGATCTGTCTTATTCAGAATACTCCCTGTGGACGAATGACTTGCTGAGGAAGTCTGATTTTCCTATTACTGCCAAGGTAGTGGCTTGGCTGTGAATTTGCCTTTGGCTCTGTCTCTGTTTTCTGCTACCTACCAACTCAGCAAACTTACACAAGAGCAAAACTTGTTTACTGAAGACTTTTGGAATCTTATTCAGCTTTTATTTTTCTTCTATTCATCTTTTATTTTACACACTGCTGAAAGTAAGCATAAGAAATACACAAGCTGAGATCTTATCACACTGACATTTTAACTGATTGTGCAAGACCTAAATCCCAGTGCCACTGTTTATAGAAACACCAGATACATATTCTTTAGGAAATGAATAAAGAAAATCAGCCATCCTTTAACTTCCCTTCTCCAGCACTAGATTTCCCATCCCAAGATTAAGAGCCTAGGATATACTAAAGGCTAAATGCCAAGGAGATTCCTTTCATTGGCTCATTGGCGTCCTGACATTTCTGCCGAAAACAGAGTGCTCTCATAGAAGAGAACAGAAAATGCCCAAGCCAACACAGCAGGAGTCTGAAAACCAATATAGTCTTATGGCTATTGGCATGTTGCATGTGACAGAGTCAGCCACTTCCCTAATACAGGATAATATTGCTCTATCTGCAAGAATGTATGGGGGAAACATTGCACTTAGCACTGAATTGGCTTCATGCTGGCTCAACATGGAGAGATAAATCTGTACGGGGGGATCTCAGCCTCAGGTGCCATAAAGGAACTCAGGGGATGTGACAATTTCACTGTGGAGAAGACCCGTGGCTTTTAAGAGATGAAGCTGTCCCTGACGCGTTCATGTGTCTGAGTGCAAGTGTTATGCGGAGTGTTGGTGGAGAAGGCAGTGGGAGCAGGTGAAGCTTGTAGAGGTAACCTTTTACTATACAAACTGTAACTTTGTCTGCCTGCGAAGGTTTTACTTTCTCCAGCAATCTCAGCTGAGCTCAGAAATGGGCTGTCCTCATTCTGCAAGCCAGTTTTATTTGACATTTCTGTGATTTGTTAGAATTTTCTGCATGGGAGTTGCATGTGAAGGACTGAACAGCCTCAAGCCAAGACTGAAAGAGAGAATAAACAAGCAGGACAAAGGTGCACTGGATTTATTTCTCTGTGCCTGCCTGCAGGACACTGACCCAAACCAAAGTCCTTCTGGGAATTTCTGGAGCTAATCTTCAGGAGCAAGATTTCCCCATATAGGGCATGACCCTGGGACTCACCTCATTCCCAGCAGCCCTCAAAGGGAGATGAAGAATGGGGCTAGACCTCAGTTTGGCCCCAGACACCAGGGACCAAGCACAGGCAAGGTGTCTCGTGCTTCACGCAGCATAAGTGATATCTGGTCCGTGCAGTAGCCCATGTTTATCTTCTGGTGCATCTGGTTCAATCATCTCTTTGGAAAAGGCCAAATAGGGGTTGTTTATTAACAAAACCCACTTCATAGAAGCAATGAGCATACTGCACTCCTGCTTTGGCCCTTTTATTCATCAGTGACTCTATTGCAAGCCTGGCAGCTATTGTGCAAATGAATACAACAGTTGCAGATACTGAACTAGACCATGTCGGCCATGCACTGCATGAGCAGCCTGGATATCCTTGCTATGAGATTGATTCATTCATCTGACAAAAAAATATCAAAACCAACAGCAAAACCCAAACCCATCAGCTCCATCTTCACCACTGGCCCTACCTTGAATTTGAAATATTTAAGAAGACACAGAGCAGTGACTCTCTTTCCACTTGACTCCCAACCATGCGTCGGCCTCCACTGGATGAACAGGGTATTGGTCTGTCCATCACTTGCCCACTTCTGATGCCCTTGCCATTTTGATGGTGCAACTCTCACACCGCTGTGCAGAGATCGTTGGTAGAGAAAAAGGCAGGAGAGCTGCTGAGAGAAACTCACAGCAAGTTCAGCTCTCAGCTGCTCTGCTCAGCATCCTCTACAGCAGCCGGAATGCAGCATCCTGCAGGCAAAGCCACACACATCTCCTAAATAACCCGTGAGCAACATGCAGCCGTGTGTTGGGCCAGCACACAGAGGGTTCAGGGCTACCATCAGTGACACAGGGACTGTAGGGGTAGGGGGGACCACAACATTCAGATGGGTAGAGGCAGAGGAGATGACTCCACCCCTTATGTCACTCACAGAACAAACATCTTTGCAGTCTGTAAGGGAGGAGGTTGGTAGCTTTAATGTAGTTTTGCACCTATTAGCTTGTCTGCTTATTTTCAAACTCCCTTAGAAGTCATGACATTTATTTACTAAGCTAGTAACTACAAAAATGAGCTGTGTGGCAGCTCCATTGAGCACAATGCTAATAATTGGCAGGGCAGTCCAAATTGTGAAATAGAGGTGAACAGAATGGATTTTGTTAGATATTAAACTTGACCACAGATGGAGGTGGCTATTTTATTAGTAAGCTCTGAAGGGGAAATGCCATGCACCCACATTTACACTGCTATAACACTTCTGGCTTTAGCTTCTATGAATCATATTTTTTGTTCATAGATGTGTAAAGGTTTCATAAAGAAATCACACCAAAGAGCAGAAATCGGATTGCTTAACTCCTAGATCGACATACAATCTGTTGAACCATGTTTCTCAAACACTTCAGCCTTGTTGTCTTTCTTGGCTGCACAGGACAGCCCAAATCACAGGTGAAATGCCAAGATCTTGCACTGAGAGATGCTTTTGCTCCAGGTCTTGGAGGCCTGAGTGAAATATTCAGATAGGCAGATGGAGGGAAGGTTTGGTAGAACTGTATGTTAGGCAGCATTTGCTATAGTCAGAAGCGGGCAGAATTTGCCTTGTCTTGGCCAGCAGTAGGAGTTCAGCAGACACAGTGATTTCCACTGAGAGACAAACAGCCGATAAGAAGGTCTACAGTGAGTTAGGTGAGGTCTGAGATCCCAGCAACATTGTGAGTACCTGTGTCAAAGTGCCCAATAGATTGAGAGCAGTCAGGTCTTCCAGCTGGCCAAAAAGCCAAAAAGCCTCTTCTAGATGTCCCTTGAGACCAGTGCAGTGGAGCAGACTGGGACCCTCTGCCTCCTTTGAGTTCCTCAACAGCACATTGGCATTACACACTGCATTGGACTATGGCCAAAAAAAAAAAAAAAAAAAAAAAAAAGAGTTACTGATTTTAGGCTTATTCTTTCACTTCATGGAGAAAGCTTTCTCACAGGGAAATTGAGATGCCTCCCCTTAGGTAAAAGTGAACAGAAGACAATGGATGGATGGATGGATGGATGGATGGATGGATGGATGGATGGATGGATGGAGCAAATTCAAGCATTCCTGCCTCTTGCCCTTACCCTGTGAACTCAATCCAGTGAGGCATCTCCCAGCCTTTCTTGTCCAACTGCAGTCTTGCCAGCTGTGGAGCTGTCATCAGACTGCATTTGGGTGCTTCCTGAATTGTGCACTTTCTCCAGGGAACAGGTGGAGCCAAGGGTGAAGAGAAAGAGCATGAAGTAGTAGCCAGGACTGTACTAACAGGCAAGTCTCACAAGGAAGCTCTCCACCTTCACAGCCTTGAAGCAAGGTTACAGCTTTGAAACCTAACCAGCCCCAATCAGAGGCAGAGAGCAGGCTCAAATAAAGAGCCTCTGAGACGATGCAGTGGCTGGCAGTGACACCAGCTCTGCATCCCCCTCCAGCCAAGCCCGTCAGCCTGCTGGAGGGCTGTACTACTTACTGAGTCAGTTTTCCTCCTTGTCAGGTGGATGGATGTTCATCTCCAGGCAGTAGGCTAATTTCTGGGTTTCTCTGTGACTGCGACAAGGTTAAATCCACACTTCGAGAGATGAGACCAAAGCAATACAGGCCTGGTCTATGAACCCATGAAAATCAACAGAAGACTCTACAAGACTCTGGACAATAGTCCTGTGGGTAAGGCAACATAATTCCTGTCAGATCTGTGGGATGTTCAGGGAATGGCAAAGAAGCATCTTCTGGTGTCTCTTAGAAATTTGGTCTAACGACCAGGCTAGAGGGTCATACTCCTGTTCCTCCTTCACTCCATGTTCTCCACTCCTAATCCCTCCTGAAAGACCTGAAATATCTTTTTTTTTTTTTTTTTTTTTTTTTTTTTTTAATTCTAATGATTATACAGACCTATTTTCCATGACTGGTCCAACTTCACCAAGGCATGATGCAACCACCAAAAGTGTGAGTCCTGCTGTGTACATACATGGCTTCACCATCACCACTTTTGGCACAAAAGGAGCAGCTGTCAGTCTTCTCAACAGGTTTTGGGATGAAGAGAGGAGCCCTGGAGCCCAGACTGAGCTTGGAGCTGCTGTGATCTGGCCTTTGAGAGGGACACTGACACCAGTGAGATACTGGACTTGGGCACTGCAGTGCTTAACTTTTCAGTGCTTCATGCTGGATTCATCTTTCCCATCTCTCCCTGAACTGCATTTGTAGGACAACCACATCCCCACCCTTGAGCCCTGCTGCTTATTCAGCTCAGAAGGACCATCAGTCTGTCTGTCTCTGACTTTGTCCCCACTTTCAGACAGTGGGTATGAGACCTAATGCTTACTTTCCACCCACACCATCAGCCCAGCAAGGCGTGGGCATAGCTGATCTTGGGGTGACAGAAAATGGACTCTAGTACTTTCATCTCAGTGCCCAATTCATTTAGGCCGAAGGGACACATTTGATTCCCCACCTCAGCTCTCCTCCTTCCAGATCACTCTGCAGCTCTAGATGAAGCAGCTGTTTGCTGCAGACCTTAGAGTTCGCCATACCCATGGAGGATGAGTTCAATCTTCAGAGCACGGTGCAAACACAAGTCTGTCGAGCCTTCAAGCACAAAGAGGGCTCCAGATACTGGGACAAAAGACATGTCATTAGTATGGCAGGTGACACTGCTAAGAGGTCTCAAGATATCCCATGTGAAAATTACAGAGTAGGTGCCCATGGCAAGGAAGTTAAAATAAGGTTGGATGGAGCCCTTGAAAATGATAAGAACTGAGATTTAGCTAATCTGCACTAAATCCCTGTGGGATCTGGGGGCTGTTATTTTCTTTCTTTGTTGGTTTTTTTTTTTCTTCCTTCCTTTAAGCTTAAAAACAAAAATAAATGCTTTCTCTCTGCTCCCCCTCCTCCTGAAATCCATAATGCTATAATTAAAATGTCATAGTGAGACCACTCAATATTTATCAACAGTCGGACACTGGCAGGTACAGTTTGGGATCCAGATCCAAAGCTAGCATAAACTGGTAGAGCTAATGGGGGTTACCTAATTTATACTAGGAAACAATTTGTCCTGAGGTTTCACATTTTCTTGCCCATCCCGGAATATATAAAAGCTGGTTCAAAACTGCATTTTCAAGAAGTTTCCTGTGAGTGATAATTTCAACAAGAGCAATCAAAAAATCCCTGCTATTTCATGAAGGCTGCATAGCTGCAGATTCCCTCTGTAGGAGGGAAGTACAGATTCATTTGCAGCATCTGTCCTTTTAAATGGAGGAATAATACTTGTCTTCATCTGTTTTATTTATCTTATTGCTGTTGTCAACCAATACTTGCAGATTGTGGCTCAGTATTTATTGTTCACCCAACCATTCCACTTAGGCAAAATGCCTCTTAATATGCTCCATAAAGAAACTTTACCCATTTGGCTCATGGTGCTGTTAATTTGCATATCATTACCATCTCATTAGATTTATGGCTCTGATCGAATACTTTCACCACCCTGTTATTCTGTGCAGGAAATCTACGGGCTTTTGTTAATGTTCTATATCTCTGAAATGCCTCTTTTCTTTCTGTTCCATTTTCCTCTATGTTTTTTGTCAGAAGGATTTGTGCAGAAAATGTTCAAGGCTGGGCAAATCAGCACTGCATGCTTACAGGGACAGTAAAGGGAGATAAGTAAGGAAAGACAGACAGAAATACGTGCCTGATGATGGTGTGTTGCTCCTTTGAGTTACAATTTGGAAAACACCAGCCACATTTACTCTTAATCTGCAGACTCTCATTTTTTGGGGGGGCTCAGTTCTTCTTCCAGTGATGGACCATGACAAAGGTATTATTTTTGGCTCGGGTATATTTTAAAAAAACAGTAATACATCGGGTCAGTGACTACAACCTCAAAGCAAACATGTTCATGCCAGCCGAGCTTGGCAGCCAATATTCCCCCTAGTGAACAAGCGCTCTTATTTAAAATATTTGTAGTCATTTAATTCTTTGTGTCTCTGGTGATCTTGTACAAGTGATTCACACTGCACAGTCTGTCCCTGAAGAGCCTGTGATGATCATAATTCAAACAGATCTATTACCTTTTAGCTTTCCAAATGTAATTATAATCCAATTAATTAGGTACTCTCAGTTGATTCTGGGTTTCTTCCTCCAATGTCAGTCTATCGCCATACAAAACCAATGGCTGTGAGTCCTTAAGATCATTCACTATTAGTGCTCGTTCTTCAGTAGAGGCTAATAAAGTCAGGCATGTATTTGGTTGTGTGAGGAAGCCATCTCAGCATTATTTTCACATGATGTTCAAACAAATTTTGCATCCAATTTCAACTTTTTGTGGTTTGATTTCATCCTGTTTTCTGTGCAAAACACTTTTCTTGTGAGTCGTAATGGGTTAAGAAGAAAGAAAGAAAAAAAAAAAATGTTGTTCCGTTATGCTGCATTGGTTGCTTAACAAAACAGGCTCTGTCCCCATTAACCATGCCTCAAAGACAAAAAGCTCCAAGCTCTGCTGGAAGACCAACATATGTAATATCAGGTGAGGGCATGGCATGGCAGTAGATGATTTCCACTGTAACTAGAAGGAAAGAATAAGCCCTGTCCTACCTGGGGAGGTGACCCAATTAGGTAACAGGGAGGTAAAAAAAATGGTAAATGAAGAAGTATAGAAAAAAGATATTAAAAACTTTCTTTTCTTCCTTTGCTTTCTTTATCAAAGCTTTGAGGCACCCTTGCCAAACCTCAGGATAAACCCAAACCAAAGCTCCAGGACTGGTATGTCTACAGCCATGAGGAGGTGACCTTACTCCTCAAAAGCAGGATGATCACAAGCACCCACTGTCAGACACAAAGCGTAAATAATCCCCGGGTTAAACTCTCTCCAGGCCCCCATCTCACCGAGTCCTGACCAAGTCTAGAAAACACCTCAGTCAACATCTCCAGGTGCTGCAGAATGGCCTTGCAGATCACAGAAGCAGCGTTCAGCCAGAGACCAGGACAAGAGGGGTGTCTGCACGAAAGCATCTCTCCATGGACTGGCAAGGTCTAATCCTGCACCTACATAAATGCACATCTGTAGCCTTCTCCAGCCTCACCCAAGTGTCTGCAGTCTCTGGGCCCCTGGGAATGGGTCATCTTGCAGCATTCATGCGTTAATGGCGTGTGAATGTGAAAGGAGAGAGGCATGTACCAGCTGAGCTCTGCCTGTGACATTGGCCAGGTCACTTTATCCCTAAAGCTGGATACATCTTCTCTGTTATCTGTTCTTCTCATTGGATGTGGCAAATTGCCGGCACTGTGGGGCTCTGATTTTTAACTGAAGTTTCTGAAGGGTGCAAAATAGAATTTAGGAGCATTAAAGTGCTCTTGGTTTCTTGGAGAGCTCTCAGTAAGATCACATAACACATCACACACTAACCTCCATCTAGCCACGACCTTCTGACCACATCGGGTTTTTAACTGAGAAATGGTGGTCCTAGATTAAAATCATTAACATACTCTGTGCTGTGGCTGTCTGTGTGAGAATAAATATACACCTGAAGACGGGAACCTTGATCATAAACCATGAGGAGCAGAGAAAGTAATTTCCAATTAAAACACTATAAAGTTCTCCTCCTCTTTCTCTTCTCTTCTCTTCTCTTCTCTTCTCTTCTCTTCTCTTCTCTTCTCTTCTCTTCTCTTCTCTTCCCTTCTCTTCTCTTCTCTTCTCTTCTCTTCTCTTCTCTTCTCTTCTCTTCTCTTCTCTTCTCTTCTCTTCTCTTCTCTTCTCTTCTCTTCTCTTCTCTTCTCTTCTCTTCTCTTCTCTTCTCTTCTCTTCTCTTCTCTTCTCTTCTCTTCTCTTCTCTTCTCTTCTCTTCTCTTCTCTTCTCTTCTCTTCTCTTCTCTTCTCTTCTCTTCTCTTCTCTTCTCTTCTCTTCTCTTCTCTTCTCTTCTCTTCTCTTCTCTTCTCTTCTCTTCTCTTCTCTTCTCTTCTCTTCTCTTCTCTTCTCTTCTCTTCTCTTCTCTTCTCTTCTCTTCTCTTCTCTTCTCTTCTCTTCTCTTCTCTTCTCTTCTCTTCTCTTCTCTTCTCTTCTCTTCTCTTCTCTTCTCTTCTCTTCTCTTCTCTTCTCTTCTCTTCTCTTCTCTTCTCTTCTCTTCTCTTCTCTTCTCTTCTCTTCTCTTCTCTTCTCTTCTCTTCTCTTCTCTTCTCTTCTCTTCTCTTCTCTTCTCTTCTCTTCTCTTCTCTTCTCTTCTCTTCTCTTCTCTTCTCTTCTCTTCTCTTCTCTTCTCTTCTCTTCTCTTCTCTTCTCTTCTCTTCTCTTCTCTTCTCTTCTCTTCTCTTCTCTTCTCTTCTCTTCTCTTCTCTTCTCTTCTCTTCTCTTCTCTTCTCTTCTCTTCTCTTCTCTTCTCTTCTCTTCTCTTCTCTTCTCTTCTCTTCTCTTCTCTTCTCTTCTCTTCTCTTCTCTTCTCTTCTCTTCTCTTCTCTTCTCTTCTCTTCTCTTCTCTTCTCTTCTCTTCTCTTCTCTTCTCTTCTCTTCTCTTCTCTTCTCTTCTCTTCTCTTCTCTTCTCTTCTCTTCTCTTCTCTTCTCTTCTCTTCTCTTCTCTTCTCTTCTCTTCTCTTCTCTTCTCTTCTCTTCTCTTCTCTTCTCTTCTCTTCTCTTCTCTTCTCTTCTCTTCTCTTCTCTTCTCTTCTCTTCTCTTCTCTTCT